>NW_028141999.1:0-583322 GCF_055691185.1 Crinia signifera | reverse complement strand
TAAACGCAGAAAAACCGCAATTTTCAGGAGAAACGAGACAGACATCCCCTCCCTCTGCCACCCACCCGCCCAACTGACAGCCAGCCATTAGACATGCACAGATAGTTCTGAGGGTCTGTCTGTGATGTCATAAAGGGCCTGCTGATCAATGGGCAGCTTTCTGATTGGCTGCTGTATTTGATTGACAGATGGAAGCTGGCATCTGATTGGCTGTCTAGCCTAAAGTGCTTTACACACCTCCCTGATGGTACCACTGGCTAAGACTCCACCTCAGCTCATTGGGTAATGAAAAAATTAGAACAATTGATGGATGAAAGCAGGCAGGCCGGCCATTTTGGGACGCTCATTGGACTTGTTTAATGCAATGCACCTTTGTATATTCACATGCATTCGCTTCATGCTGTAACCACTGTGCATAAAAATTTGGAAACATGGCATACAGTGTATCATTTGGTGTCTAAGTCATGTTTCCCATATTTTCTCTTCCCAGATACAAGCCCGTTTGAGTGTTTGGGGCACTTTTTAGCTAAAATCATCCTACAGGGCCTAACTGCAAATGCTAAAGCCTGCCTATTTTGAATGGTGTAGTGGCCCCTGCAACCTCCAAAAATATCAGGACTTACTTCCGCAATAACCTGCTAACTCACCCCTGAAATACATACTTATTCACCCTATTTTGTTCATTGGACTCATTTCTCATTTGAAATGCCCATTTTTGGGGGGCCAGAAATGTGCGTCTTTAAAAGGTGATTTATACGATACCCCACTTTTGCGCGTCGGACCTCATCTTTTCCCGTAAACGCAGAAAAACCGCAATTTTCAGGAGAAACGAGACAGACATCCCCTCCCTCTGCCACCCACCCGCCCAACTGACAGCCAGCCATTAGACATGCGCAGGTAGTTCTGAGGGTCTGTCTGTGATGTCATAAAGGGCCTGCTGATCAATGGGCAGCTTTCAAATTGGCTGCTGTATTTGATTGACAGATGGAAGCTGGCAGCTGATTGGCTGTCTAGCCTAAAGTGCTTTACACACCTCCCTGATGATACCACTGGCTAAGACTCCACCTCAGCTCATTGGGTAATGAAAAATTTAGAACAATTGATGGATGAAAGCAGGCAGGCCGGCCATTTTGGGACGCTCAGTGGACTTGTTTAATGCAATGCACCTTTGTATATTCACATGCATTCGCTTCATGCTGTAACCACTGTTCATAAAAATTTGGAAACATGGCATACAGTGTATCATTTGGTGTCTAAGTCATGTTTCCCATATTTTCCCTTCCCAGATACAAGCCCGTTTGAGTGTTTGGGGCACTTTTTAGCTAAAATCATCCTACAGGGCCTAACTGCAAATGCTAAAGCCTGCCTATTTTGAATGGTGTAGTGGCCCCTGCAACCTCCAAAAATATCAGGATTTACTTCCCCAATAACCTGCTAACTCACCCCTGAAATACATACTTATTCACCCAATTTCGTTCATTGGACTCATTTCTCATTTTAAATGCCCATTTTTGGGGGGCCAGAAATGTGCGTCTTTAAAAGTTGATTTCTACGATACCCCAGTTTTGCGCGTCGAACCTCAACTTTTCCTGTAATTGCAGAAAAACCGCAATTTTCAGGAGAAAGAAGACAGACATCCCCTCCCTCTGCCACCCACCCGCCCAACTGAAAGCCAGCCATTAGACATGCACAGATAGTTCTGAGGGTCTGTCTGTGATGTCATAAAGGGCCTGCTGATCAATGGGCAGCTTTCTGATTGGCTACTGTATTTGATTGACAGATGGAAGCTGGCAGCTGATTGGCTGTTTAGCCTAAAGTGCTTTACACACCTCCCTGATGGTACCACTGGCTAAGACTCCACCTCAGCTCATTGGGTAATGAAAAATTTAGAACAATTGATGGATGAAAGCAGGCAGGCCGGCCATTTTGGGACGCTCATTGGACTTGTTTAATGCAATGCACCTTTGCATTTTCACATGCATTCGCTTCATGCTGTAACCACTGTGCATAAAAATTTGGAAACATGGCATACAGTGTATTATTTGGTGTCTAAGTCATATTTCCCATATTTTCCCTTCCCAGATACAAGCCCGTTTGAGTGTTTGGGGCACTTTTTAGCTAAAATCATCCTACAGGGCCTAACTGCATATGCTAAAGCCTGCCTATTTTGAATGGTGTAGTTGCCCCTGCAACCTCCAAAAATATCAGTATTTAATTCCCCAATAACCTGCTAACTCACCCCTGAAATACATACTTATTCACCCTATTTTGTTAATTGGACTCATTTCTCATTTGAATTGCCCATTTTTTGGGGGCCAGAAATGTGCGTCTTTAAAAGGTGATTTCTACGATACCCCACTTTTGCGCGTCGGACCTCAACTTTTCCCGTAAACGCAGAAAAACCGCAATTTTCAGGAGAAACGAGACAGACATCCCCTCCCTCTGCCACCCACCCGCCCAACTGACAGCCAGCCATTAGACATGCACAGATAGTTCTGAGGGTCTGTCTGTGATGTCATAAAGGGCCTGCTGATCAATGGGCAGCTTTCTGATTGGCTGCTGTATTTGATTGACAGATGGAAGCTGGCAGTTGATTGGCTGTCTAGCCTAAAGTGCGTTACACACCTCCCTGATGGTACCACTGGCTAAGACTCCACCTCAGCTCATTGGGTAATGAAAAATTTAGAACAATTGATGGATGAAAGCAGGCAGGCCGGCCATTTTGGGACGCTCAGGGAACTTGTTTAATGTAATGCACCTTTGTATATTCACATGCATTCACTTCATGCTGTAACCACTGTGCATAAAAATTTGGAAACATGGCATACAGTGTATCATTTGGTGTCTAAGTCATGTTTCCCTTATTTTCCCTTCCCAGATACAAGCCCGTTTGAGTGTTTGGGGCACTTTTTAGCTAAAATCATCCTACAGGGCCTAACTGCATATGCTAAAGCCTGCCTATTTTGAAGGGTGTAGTTGCCCCTGCAACCTCCAAAAATATCAGGATTTACTTCCCCAATAACCTGCTAACTCACCCCTGAAATACATACTTATTCACCCTATTTTGTTAATTGGACTCATTTCTCATTTGAAATGCCCATTTTTGGGGGGAAAGAAATGTGCGTCTTTAAAAGGTGATTTCTACGATACCCCACTTTTGCGCGTCGGACCTCAACTTTTCCCGTAAACGCAGAAAAACCGCAATTTTCAGGAGAAACGAGACAGACATCCCCTCCCTCTGCCACCCACCAGCCCAACTGACAGCCAGCCATTAGACATGCACAGATAGTTCTGAGGGTCTGTCTGTGATGTCATAAAGGGCCTGCTGATCAATGGGCAGCTTTCTGATTGGCTGCTGTATTTGATTGACAGATGGAAGCTGGCAGCTGATTGGCTGTCTAGCCTAAAGTGCTTTACACACCTCCCTGATGGTACCACTGGCTAAGACTCCACCTCAGCTCATTGGGTAATGAAAAATTTAGAACAATTGATGGATGAAAGCAGGCAGGCCGGCCATTTTGGGACGCTCAGTGGACTTGTTTAATGCAATGCACCTTTGTATATTCACATGCATTCGCTTCATGCTGTAACCACTGTGCATAAAAATTTGGAAACATGGCATACAGTGTATCATTTGGTGTCTAAGTCATGTTTCCCTTATTTTCCCTTCCCAGATACAAGCCCGTTTGAGTGTTTGGGGCACTTTTTAGCTAAAATCATCCTACAGGGCCTAACTGCATATGCTAAAGCCTGCCTATTTTGAAGGGTGTAGTTGCCCCTGCAACCTCCAAAAATATCAGGATTTACTTCCCCAATAACCTGCTAACTCACCCCTGAAATACATACTTATTCACCCTATTTTGTTAATTGGACTCATTTCTCATTTGAAATGCCCATTTTTGGGGGGAAAAAAATGTGCGTCTTTAAAAGGTGATTTCTACGATACCCAATTTTGCGCGTCGGACCTCAACTTTTCCCGTAATTGCAGAAAAACCGCAATTTTCAGGAGAAACGAGACAGACATCCCCTCCCTCTGCCACCCACCCGCCCAACTGAAAGCCAGCCATTAGACATGCACAGATAGTTCTGAGGGTCTGTCTGTGATGTCATAAAGGGCCTGCTGATCAATGGGCAGCTTTCTGATTGGCTACTGTATTTGATTGACAGATGGAAGCTGGCAGCTGATTGGCTGTTTAGCCTAAAGTGCTTTACACACCTCCCTGATGGTACCACTGGCAAAGACTCCACCTCAGCTCATTGGGTAATGAAAAATTTAGAACAATTGATGGATGAAAGCAGGCAGGCCGGCCATTTTGGGACGCTCAGTGGACTTGTTTAATGCAATGCACCTTTGTATATTCACATGCATTCGCTTCATGCTGTAACCACTGTGCATAAAAATTTGGAAACATGGCATACAGTGTATCATTTGGTGTCTAAGTCATGTTTCCCTTATTTTCCCTTCCCAGATACAAGCCCGTTTGAGTGTTTGGGGCACTTTTTAGCTAAAATCATCCTACAGGGCCTAACTGCATATGCTAAAGCCTGCCTATTTTGAAGGGTGTAGTTGCCCCTGCAACCTCCAAAAATATCAGGATTTACTTCCCCAATAACCTGCTAACTCACCCCTGAAATACATACTTATTCACCCTATTTTGTTCATTGGACTCATTTCTCATTTGAAATGCCCATTTTTGGGGGGGAAAGAAATGTGCGTCTTTAAAAGGTGATTTCTACGATACCCCACTTTTGCGCGTCGGACCTCAACTTTTCCCGTAAACGCAGAAAAACCGCAATTTTCAGGAGAAACGAGACAGACATCCCCTCCCTCTGCCACCCACCCGCCCAACTGACAGCCAGCCATTAGACATGCACAGATAGTTCTGAGGGTCTGTCTGTGATGTCATAAAGGGCCTGCTGATCAATGGGCAGCTTTCTGATTGGCTGCTGTATTTGATTGACAGATGGAAGCTGGCAGCTGATTGGCTGTCTAGCCTAAAGTGCTTTACACACCTCCCTGATGGTACCACTGGCTAAGACTCCACCTCAGCTCATTGGGTAATGAAAAATTTAGAACAATTGATGGATGAAAGCAGGCAGGCCGGCCATTTTGGGACGCTCATTGGACTTGTTTAATGCAATGCACCTTTGTATTTTCACATGCATTCGCTTCATGCTGTAACCACTGTGCATAAAAATTTGGAAACATGGCATACAGTGTATCATTTGGTGTCTAAGTCATGTTTCCCATATTTTCCCTTCCCAGATACTAGCCCGTTTGAGTGTTTGGGGCACTTTTTATCTAAAATCATCCTACAGGGCCTAACTGCATATGCTAAAGCCTGCCTATTTTGAATGGTGTAGTTGCCCCTGCAACCTCCAAAAATATCAGTATTTACTTCCCCAATAACCTGCTAACTCACCCCTGAAATACATACTTATTCACCCTATTTTGTTAATTGGACTCATTTCTCATTTGAATTGCCCATTTTTGGGGGGCCAGAAATGTGCGTCTTTAAAAGTTGATTTCTACGATACCCCAGTTTTGCGCGTCGGACCTCAACTTTTCCCGTAATTGCAGAAAAACCGCAATTTTCAGGAGAAATGAGACAGACATCCCCTCCCTCTGCCACCCACCCGCCCAACTGAAAGCCAGCCATTAGACATGCACAGATAGTTCTGAGGGTCTGTCTGTGATGTCATAAAGGGCCTGCTGATCAATGGGCAGCTTTCTGATTGGCTACTGTATTTGATTGACAGATGGAAGCTGGCAGCTGATTGGCTGTTTAGCCTAAAGTGCGTTACACACCTCCCTGATGGTACCACTGGCTAAGACTCCACCTCAGCTCATTGGGTAATGAAAAATTTAGAACAATTGATGGATGAAAGCAGGCAGGCCGGCCATTTTGGGACGCTCATTGGACTTGTTTAATGCAATGCACCTTTGCATTTTCACATGCATTCACTTCATGCTGTAACCACTGTGCATAAAAATTTGGAAACATGGCATACAGTGTATCATTTGGTGTCTAAGTCATATTTCCCATATTTTCCCTTCCCAGATACAAGCCCGTTTGAGTGTTTGGGGCACTTTTTAGCTAAAATCATCCTACAGGGCCTAACTGCATATGCTAAAGCCTGCCTATTTTGAATGGTGTAGTTGCCCCTGCAACCTCCAAAAATATCAGGATTTACTTCCCCAATAACCTACTAACTCATCCCTGAAATACATACTTATTCACCCTATTTTGTTAATTGGACTGATTTCTCATTTGAAATGCCCATTTTTGGGGGGCCAGAAATGTGCGTCTTTAAAAGGTGATTTCTACGATACCCCACTTTTGCGCGTCGGACCTCAACTTTTCCCGTAATTGCAGAAAAACCGCAATTTTCAGGAGACACGAGACAGACATCCCCTCCCTCTGCCACCCACCCGCCCAACTGAAAGCCAGCCATTAGACATGCACAGATAGTTCTGAGGGTCTGTCTGTGATGTCATAAAGGGCCTGCTGATCAATGGGCAGCTTTCTGATTGGCTACTGTATTTGATTGACAGATGGAAGCTGGCAGCTGATTGGCTGTTTAGCCTAAAGTGCTTTACACACCTCCCTGAAGGTACCACTGGCTAAGACTCCACCTCAGCTCATTGGGTAATGAAAAATTTTGAACAATTGATGGATGAAAGCAGGCAGGCCGGCCATTTTGGGACGCTCAGTGGACTTGTTTAATGCAATGCACCTTTGTATATTCACATGCATTCGCTTCATGCTGTAACCACTGTGCATAAAAATTTGGAAACATGGCATACAGTGTATCATTTGGTGTCTAAGTCATGTTTCCCTTATTTTCCCTTCCCAGATACAAGCCCGTTTGAGTGTTTGGGGCACTTTTTAGCTAAAATCATCCTACAGGGCCTAACTGCATATGCTAAAGCCTGCCTATTTTGAAGGGTGTAGTTGCCCCTGCAACCTCCAAAAATATCAGGATTTACTTCCCCAATAACCTGCTAACTCACCCCTGAAATACATACTTATTCACCCTATTTTGTTAATTGGACTCATTTCTCATTTGAAATGCCCATTTTTGGGGGAAAGAAATGTGCGTCTTTAAAAGGTGATTTCTACGATACCCCACTTTTGCGCGTCGGACCTCAACTTTTCCGGTAAACGCAGAAAAACCGCAATTTTCAGGAGAATCGAGACAGACATCCCCTCCCTCTGCCACCCACCCGCCCAACTGACAGCCAGCCATTAGACATGCACAGATAGTTCTGAGGGTCTGTCTGTGATGTCATAAAGGGCCTGCTGATCAATGGGCAGCTTTCTGATTGGCTGCTGTATTTGATTGACAGATGGAAGCTGGCAGCTGATTGGCTGTCTAGCCTAAAGTGCTTTACACACCTCCCTGATGGTACCACTGGCTAAGACTCCACCTCAGCTCATTGGGTAATGAAAAAATTAGAACAATTGATGGATGAAAGCAGGCAGGCCGGCCATTTTGGGACGCTCATTGGACTTGTTTAATGCAATGCACCTTTGTATATTCACATGCATTCGCTTCATGCTGTAACCACTGTGCATAAAAATTTGGAAACATGGCATACAGTGTATCATTTGGTGTCTAAGTCATGTTTCCCATATTTTCCCTTCCCAGATACAAGCCCGTTTGAGTGTTTGGGGCACTTTTTAGCTAAAATCATCCTACAGGGCCTAACTGCAAATGCTAAAGCCTGCCTATTTTGAATGGTGTAGTGGCCCCTGCAACCTCCAAAAATATCAGGACTTACTTCCGCAATAACCTGCTAACTCACCCCTGAAATACATACTTATTCACCCTATTTTGTTCATTGGACTCATTTCTCATTTGAAATGCCCATTTTTGGGGGGCCAGAAATGTGCGTCTTTAAAAGGTGATTTATACGATACCCCACTTTTGAGCGTCGGACCTCATCTTTTCCCGTAAACGCAAAAAAACCGCAATTTTCAGGAGAAACGAGACAGACATCCCCTCCCTCTGCCACCCACCCGCCCAACTGAAAGCCAGCCATTAGACATGCACAGATAGTTCTGAGGGTCTGTCTGTGATGTCATAAAGGGCCTGCTGATCAATGGGCAGCTTTCTGATTGGCTACTGTATTTGATTGACAGATGGAAGCTGGCAGCTGATTGGCTGTTTAGCCTAAAGTGCTTTACACACCTCCCTGATGGTACCACTGGCTAAGACTCCACCTCAGCTCATTGGGTAATGAAAAATTTAGAACAATTGATGGATGAAAGCAGGCAGGCCGGCCATTTTGGGACGCTCATTGGACTTGTTTAATGCAATGCACCTTTGCATTTTCACATGCATTCGCTTCATGCTGTAACCACTGTGCATAAAAATTTGGAAACATGGCATACAGTGTATTATTTGGTGTCTAAGTCATATTTCCCATATTTTCCCTTCCCAGATACAAGCCCGTTTGAGTGTTTGGGGCACTTTTTAGCTAAAATCATCCTACAGGGCCTAACTGCATATGCTAAAGCCTGCCTATTTTGAATGGTGTAGTTGCCCCTGCAACCTCCAAAAATATCAGTATTTAATTCCCCAATAACCTGCTAACTCACCCCTGAAATACATACTTATTCACCCTATTTTGTTAATTGGACTCATTTCTCATTTGAATTGCCCATTTTTTGGGGGCCAGAAATGTGCGTCTTTAAAAGGTGATTTCTACGATACCCCACTTTTGCGCGTCGGACCTCAACTTTTCCCGTAAACGCAGAAAAACCGCAATTTTCAGGAGAAACGAGACAGACATCCCCTCCCTCTGCCACCCACCCGCCCAACTGACAGCCAGCCATTAGACATGCACAGATAGTTCTGAGGGTCTGTCTGTGATGTCATAAAGGGCCTGCTGATCAATGGGCAGCTTTCTGATTGGCTGCTGTATTTGATTGACAGATGGAAGCTGGCAGCTGATTGGCTGTCTAGCCTAAAGTGCTTTACACACCTCCCTGATGGTACCACTGGCTAAGACTCCACCTCAGCTCATTGGGTAATGAAAAAATTAGAACAATTGATGGATGAAAGCAGGCAGGCCGGCCATTTTGGGACGCTCATTGGACTTGTTTAATGCAATGCACCTTTGTATATTCACATGCATTCGCTTCATGCTGTAACCACTGTGCATAAAAATTTGGAAACATGGCATACAGTGTATCATTTGGTGTCTAAGTCATGTTTCCCATATTTTCCCTTCCCAGATACAAGCCCGTTTGAGTGTTTGGGGCACTTTTTAGCTAAAATCATCCTACAGGGCCTAACTGCAAATGCTAAAGCCTGCCTATTTTGAATGGTGTAGTGGCCCCTGCAACCTCCAAAAATATCAGGACTTACTTCCGCAATAACCTGCTAACTCACCCCTGAAATACATACTTATTCACCCTATTTTGTTCATTGGACTCATTTCTCATTTGAAATGCCCATTTTTGGGGGGCCAGAAATGTGCGTCTTTAAAAGGTGATTTATACGATACCCCACTTTTGCGCGTCGGACCTCAACTTTTCCCGTAAACGCAAAAAAACCGCAATTTTCAGGAGAAACGAGACAGACATCCCCTCCCTCTGCCACCCACCCGCCCAACTGAAAGCCAGCCATTAGACATGCACAGATAGTTCTGAGGGTCTGTCTGTGATGTCATAAAGGGCCTGCTGATCAATGGGCAGCTTTCTGATTGGCTACTGTATTTGATTGACAGATGGAAGCTGGCAGCTGATTGGCTGTCTAGCCTAAAGTGCTTTACACACCTCCCTGATGGTACCACTGGCTAAGACTCCACCTCAGCTCATTGGGTAATGAAAAATTTAGAACAATTGATGGATGAAAGCAGGCAGGCCGGCCATTTTGGGACGCTCATTGGACTTGTTTAATGCAATGCACCTTTGCATTTTCACATGCATTCGCTTCATGCTGTAACCACTGTGCATAAAAATTTGGAAACATGGCATACAGTGTATTATTTGGTGTCTAAGTCATATTTCCCATATTTTCCCTTCCCAGATACAAGCCCGTTTGAGTGTTTGGGGCACTTTTTAGCTAAAATCATCCTACAGGGCCTAACTGCATATGCTAAAGCCTGCCTATTTTGAATGGTGTAGTTGCCCCTGCAACCTCCAAAAATATCAGTATTTAATTCCCCAATAACCTGCTAACTCACCCCTGAAATACATACTTATTCACCCTATTTTGTTAATTGGACTCATTTCTCATTTGAATTGCCCATTTTTTGGGGGCCAGAAATGTGCGTCTTTAAAAGGTGATTTCTACGATACCCCACTTTTGCGCGTCGGACCTCAACTTTTCCCGTAAACGCAGAAAAACCGCAATTTTCAGGAGAAACGAGACAGACATCCCCTCCCTCTGCCACCCACCCGCCCAACTGACAGCCAGCCATTAGACATGCACAGATAGTTCTGAGGGTCTGTCTGTGATGTCATAAAGGGCCTGCTGATCAATGGGCAGCTTTCTGATTGGCTGCTGTATTTGATTGACAGATGGAAGCTGGCAGCTGATTGGCTGTCTAGCCTAAAGTGCTTTACACACCTCCCTGATGGTACCACTGGCTAAGACTCCACCTCAGCTCATTGGGTAATGAAAAATTTAGAACAATTGATGGATGAAAGCAGGCAGGCAGGCCATTTTGGGACGCTCAGTGGACTTGTTTAATGCAATGCACCTTTGTATATTCACATGCATTCGCTTCATGCTGTAACCACTGTGCATAAAAATTTGGAAACATGGCATACAGTGTATCATTTGGTGTCTAAGTCATGTTTCCCTTATTTTCCCTTCCCAGATACAAGCCCGTTTGAGTGTTTGGGGCACTGTTTAGCTAAAATCATCCTACAGGGCCTAACTGCATATGCTAAAGCCTGCCTATTTTGAAGGGTGTAGTTGCCCCTGCAACCTCCAAAAATATCAGGATTTACTTCCCCAATAACCTGCTAACTCACCCCTGAAATACATACTTATTCACCCTATTTTGTTAATTGGACTCATTTCTCATTTGAAATGCCCATTTTTGGGGGGAAAAAATGTGCGTCTTTAAAAGGTGATTTCTACGATACCCCACTTTTGCGCGTCGGACCTCAAATTTTCCCGTAATTGCAGAAAAACCGCAATTTTCAGGAGAAACGAGACAGACATCCCCTCCCTCTGCCACCCACCCGCCCAACTGAAAGCCAGCCATTAGACATGCACAGATAGTTCTGAGGGTCTGTCTGTGATGTCATAAAGGGCCTGCTGATCAATGGGCAGCTTTCTGATTGGCTACTGTATTTGATTGACAGATGGAAGCTGGCAGCTGATTGGCTGTTTAGCCTAAAGTGCGTTACACACCTCCCTGATGGTACCACTGGCTAAGACTCCACCTCAGCTCATTGGGTAATGAAAAATTTAGAACAATTGATGGATGAAAGCAGGCAGGCCGGCCATTTTGGGACGCTCATTGGACTTGTTTAATGCAATGCACCTTTGCATTTTCACATGCATTCGCTTCATGCTGTAACCACTGTGCATAAAAATTTGGAAACATGGCATACAGTGTATTATTTGGTGTCTAAGTCATATTTCCCATATTTTCCCTTCCCAGATACAAGCCCGTTTGAGTGTTTGGGGCACTTTTTAGCTAAAATCATCCTACAGGGCCTAACTGCATATGCTAAAGCCTGCCTATTTTGAATGGTGTAGTTGCCCCTGCAACCTCCAAAAATATCAGGATTTACTTCTCCAATAACCTGCTAACTCATCCCTGAAATACATACTTATTCACCCTATTTTGTTAATTGGACTAATTTCTCATTTGAAATGCCCATTTTTGGGGGGCCAGAAATGTGCGTCTTTAAAAGGTGATTTCTACGATACCCCACTTTTGCGCGTCGGACCTCAACTTTTCCCGTAATTGCAGAAAAACCGCAATTTTCAGGAGACACGAGACAGACATCCCCTCCCTCTGCCACCCACCCGCCCAACTGAAAGCCAGCCATTAGACATGCACAGATAGTTCTGAGGGTCTGTCTGTGATGTCATAAAGGGCCTGCTGATCAATTGGCAGCTTTCTGATTGGCTACTGTATTTGATTGACAGATGGAAGCTGTCAGCTGATTGGCTGTTTAGCCTAAAGTGCTTTACAAACCTCCCTGAAGGTACCACTGGCTAAGACTCCACCTCAGCTCATTGGGTAATGAAAAATGTTGAACAATTGATGGATGAAAGCAGGCAGGCCGGCCATTTTGGGATGCTCAGTGGACTTGTTTAATGCAATGCACCTTTGTATATTCACATGCATTCGCTTCATGCTGTAACCACTGTGCATAAAAATTTGGAAACATGGCATACAGTGTATCATTTGGTGTCTAAGTCATGTTTCCCTTATTTTCCCTTCCCAGATACAAGCCCGTTTGAGTGTTTGGGGCACTTTTTAGCTAAAATCATCCTACAGGGCCTAACTGCATATGCTAAAGCCTGCCTATTTTGAAGGGTGTAGTTGCCCCTGCAACCTCCAAAAATATCAGGATTTACTTCCCCAATAACCTGCTAACTCACCCCTGAAATACATACTTATTCACCCTATTTTGTTCATTGGACTCATTTCTCATTTGAAATGCCCATTTTTGGGGGGAAAGAAATGTGCGTCTTTAAAAGGTGATTTCTACGATACCCCACTTTTGCGCGTCGGACCTCAACTTTTCCGGTAAACGCAGAAAAACCGCAATTTTCAGGAGAAACGAGACAGACATCCCCTCCCTCTGCCACCCACCCGCCCAACTGACAGCCAGCCATTAGACATGCACAGATAGTTCTGAGGGTCTGTCTGTGATGTCATAAAGGGCCTGCTGATCAATGGGCAGCTTTCTGATTGGCTGCTGTATTTGATTGACAGATGGAAGCTGGCAGCTGATTGGCTGTCTAGCATAAAGTGCTTTACACACCTCCCTGATGGTACCACTGGCTAAGACTCCACCTCAGCTCATTGGGTAATGAAAAAATTAGAACAATTGATGGATGAAAGCAGGCAGGCCGGCCATTTTGGGACGCTCATTGGACTTGTTTAATGCAATGCACCTTTGTATATTCACATGCATTCGCTTCATGCTGTAACCACTGTGCATAAAAATTTGGAAACATGGCATACAGTGTATCATTTGGTGTCTAAGTCATGTTTCCCATATTTTCCCTTCCCAGATACAAGCCCGTTTGAGTGTTTGGGGCACTTTTTAGCTAAAATCATCCTACAGGGCCTAACTGCAAATGCTAAAGCCTGCCTATTTTGAATGGTGTAGTGGCCCCTGCAACCTCCAAAAATATCAGGACTTACTTCCGCAATAACCTGCTAACTCACCCCTGAAATACATACTTATTCACCCTATTTTGTTCATTGGACTCATTTCTCATTTGAAATGCCCATTTTTGGGGGGCCAGAAATGTGCGTCTTTAAAAGGTGATTTATACGATACCCCACTTTTGCGCGTCGGACCTCAACTTTTCCCGTAAACGCAGAAAAACCGCAATTTTCAGGAGAAACGAGACAGACATCCCCTCCCTCTGCCACCCACCCGCCCAACTGACAGCCAGCCATTAGACATGCACAGATAGTTCTGAGGGTCTGTCTGTGATGTCATAAAGGGCCTGCTGATCAATGGGCAGCTTTCTGATTGGCTGCTGTATTTGATTGACAGATGGAAGCTGGCAGTTGATTGGCTGTCTAGCCTAAAGTGCGTTACACACCTCCCTGATGGTACCACTGGCTAAGACTCCACCTCAGCTCATTGGGTAATGAAAAATTTAGAACAATTGATGGATGAAAGCAGGCAGGCCGGCCATTTTGGGACGCTCAGTGGACTTGTTTAATGCAATGCACCTTTGTATATTCACATGCATTCACTTCATGCTGTAACCACTGTGCATAACAATTTGGAAACATGGCATACAGTGTATCAATTGGTGTCTAAGTCATGTTTCCCTTATTTTCCCTTCCCAGATACAAGCCTGTTTGAGTGTTTGGGGCACTTTTTAGCTAAAATCATCCTACAGGGCCTAACTGCATATGCTAAAGCCTGCCTATTTTGAAGGGTGTAGTTGCCCCTGCAACCTCCAAAAATATCAGGATTTACTTCCCCAATAACCTGCTAACTCACCCCTGAAATACATACTTATTCACCCTATTTTGTTAATTGGACTCATTTCTCATTTGAAATGCCCATTTTTGGGGGGAAAGAAATGTGCGTCTTTAAAAGGTGATTTCTACGATACCCCACTTTTGCGCGTCGGACCTCAACTTTTCCCGTAAACGCAGAAAAAACGCAATTTTCAGGAGAAACGAGACAGACATCCCCTCCCTCTGCCACCCACCCGCCCAACTGACAGCCAGCCATTAGACATGCACAGATAGTTCTGAGGGTCTGTCTGTGATGTCATAAAGGGCCTGCTGATCAATGGGCAGCTTTCTGATTGGCTGCTGTATTTGATTGACAGATGGAAGCTGGCAGCTGATTGGCTGTCTAGCCTAAAGTGCTTTACACACCTCCCTGATGGTACCACTGGCTAAGACTCCACCTCAGCTCATTGGGTAATGAAAAAATTAGAACAATTGATGGATGAAAGCAGGCAGGCCGGCCATTTTGGGACGCTCATTGGACTTGTTTAATGCAATGCACCTTTGTATATTCACATGCATTCGCTTCATGCTGTAACCACTGTGCATAAAAATTTGGAAACATGGCATACAGTGTATCATTTGGTGTCTAAGTCATGTTTCCCATATTTTCCCTTCCCAGATACAAGCCTGTTTGAGTGTTTGGGGCACTTTTTAGCTAAAATCATCCTACAGGGCCTAACTGCAAATGCTAAAGCCTGCCTATTTTGAATGGTGTAGTGGCCCCTGCAACCTCCAAAAATATCAGGACTTACTTCCGCAATAACCTGCTAACTCACCCCTGAAATACATACTTATTCACACTATTTTGTTTATTGGACTCATTTCTCATTTGAAATGCCCATTTTTGGGGGGCCAGAAATGTGCGTCTTTAAAAGGTGATTTATACGATACCCCACTTTTGCGCGTCGGACCTCAACTTTTCCCGTAAACGCAGAAAAACCGCAATTTTCAGGAGAAACGAGACAGACATCCCCTCCCTCTGCCACCCACCCGCCCAACTGAAAGCCAGCCATTAGACATGCACAGATAGTTCTGAGGGTCTGTCTGTGATGTCATAAAGGGCCTGCTGATCAATGGGCAGCTTTCTGATTGGCTACTGTATTTGATTGACAGATGGAAGCTGGCAGCTGATTGGCTGTTTAGCCTAAAGTGCTTTACACACCTCCCTGATGGTACCACTGGCTAAGACTCCACCTCAGCTCATTGGGTAATGAAAAATTTAGAACAATTGATGGATGAAAGCAGGCAGGCCGGCCATTTTGGGACGCTCATTGGACTTGTTTAATGCAATGCACCTTTGCATTTTCACATGCATTCGCTTCATGCTGTAACCACTGTGCATAACAATTTGGAAACATGGCATACAGTGTATTATTTGGTGTCTAAGTCATATTTCCCATATTTTCCCTTCCCAGATACAAGCCCGTTTGAGTGTTTGGGGCACTTTTTAGCTAAAATCATCCTACAGGGCCTAACTGCATATGCTAAAGCCTGCCTATTTTGAATGGTGTAGTTGCCCCTGCAACCTCCAAAAATATCAGTATTTAATTCCCCAATAACCTGCTAACTCACCCCTGAAATACATACTTATTCACCCTATTTTGTTAATTGGACTCATTTCTCATTTGAGTTGCCCATTTTTTGGGGGCCAGAAATGTGCGTCTTTAAAAGGTGATTTCTACGATACCCCAGTTTTGCGCGTCGGACCTCAACTTTTCCCGTAAACGCAGAAAAACCGCAATTTTCAGGAGAAACGAGACAGACATCCCCTCCCTCTGCCACCCACCCGCCCAACTGACAGCCAGCCATTAGACATGCACAGATAGTTCTGAGGGTCTGTCTGTGATGTCATAAAGGGCCTGCTGATCAATGGGCAGCTTTCTGATTGGCTGCTGTATTTGATTGACAGATGGAAGCTGGCAGTTGATTGGCTGTCTAGCCTAAAGTGCGTTACACACCTCCCTGATGGTACCACTGGCTAAGACTCCACCTCAGCTCATTGGGTAATGAAAAATTTAGAACAATTGATGGATGAAAGCAGGCAGGCCGGCCATTTTGGGACGCTCATTGGACTTGTTTATTGCAATGCACCTTTGTATATTCACATGCATTCGCTTCATGCTGTAACCACTGTGCATAAAAATTTGGAAACATGGCATACAGTGTATCATTTGGTGTCTAAGTCATGTTTCCCATATTTTCCCTTCCCTGATACAAGCCCGTTTGAGTGTTTGGGGCACTTTTTAGCTAAAATCATCCTACAGGGCCTAACTGCATATGCTAAAGCCTGCCTATTTTGAAGGGTGTAGTTGCCCCTGCAACCTCCAAAAATATCAGGATTTACTTCCCCAATAACCTGCTAACTCACCCCTGAAATACATACTTATTCACCCTATTTTGTTCATTGGACTCATTTCTCATTTGAAATGCCCATTTTTGAGGGGAAGGAAATGTGCGTCTTTAAAACGTGATTTCTACGATACCCCACTTTTGCGCGTCGGACCTCAACTTTTCCCGTAAACGCAGAAAAACCGCAATTTTCAGGAGAAACGAGACAGACATCCCCTCCCTCTGCCACCCACCCGCCCAACTGACAGCCAGCCATTAGACATGCACAGATAGTTCTGAGGGTCTGTCTGTGATGTCATAAAGGGCCTGCTGATCAATGGGCAGCTTTCTGATTGGCTGCTGTAATTGATTGACAGATGGAAGCTGGCAGCTGATTGGCTGTCTAGCCTAAAGTGCTTTACACACCTCCCTGATGGTACCACTGGCTAAGACTCCACCTCAGCTCATTGGGTAATGACAAATTTAGAACAATTGATGGATGAAAGCAGGCAGGCCGGCCATTTTGGGACGCTCATTGGACTTGTTTAATGCAATGCACCTTTGTATTTTCACATGTATTCACTTCATGCTGTAACCACTGTGCATAAAAATTTGGAAACATGGCATACAGTGTATCATTTGGTATCTAAGTCATGTTTCCTATATTTTCCCTTCCCAGAAACTAGCCCGTTTGAGTGTTTGGGGCACTTTTTATCTAAAATCATCCTACAGGGCCTAACTGCATATGCTAAAGCCTGCCTATTTTGAATGGTGTAGTTGCCCCTGCAACCTCCAAATATATCAGTATTTACTTCCCCAATAACCTGCTAACTCACCCCTGAAATACATACTTATTCACCCTATTTTGTTAATTGGACTCATTTCTCATTTGAATTGCCCATTTTTGGGGGGCCAGAAATGTGCGTCTTTAAAAGTTGATTTCTACGATACCCCAGTTTTGCGCGTCGGACCTCAACTTTTCCCGTAATTGCAGAAAAACCGCAATTTTCAGGAGAAACGAGACAGACATCTCCTCCCTCTGCCACCCACCCGCCCAACTGACAGCCAGCCATTAGACATGCACAGATAGTTCTGAGGGTCTGTCTGTGATGTCATAAAGGGCCTGCTGATCAATGGGCAGCTTTCTGATTGGCTGCTGTATTTGATTAACAGATGGAAGCTGGCAGCTGATTGGCTGTCTAGCCTAAAGTGCTTTACACACCTCCCTGATGGTACCACTGGCTAAGACTCCACCTCAGCTCATTGGGTAATGAAAAATTTAGAACAATTGATGGATGAAAGCAGGCAGGCCGGCCATTTTGGGACGCTCATTGGACTTGTTTAATGCAATGCACCTTAGCATTTTCACATGCATTCGCTTCATGCTGTAACCACTGTGCATAAAAATTTGGAAACATGGCATACAGTGTATTATTTGGTGTCTAAGTCATATTTCCCATATTTTCACTTCCCAGATACAAGCCCGTTTGAGTGTTTGGGGCACTTTTTAGCTAAAATCATCCTACAGGGCCTAACTGCATATGCTAAAGCCTGCCTATTTTGAATGGTGTAGTTGCCCCTGCAACCTCCAAAAATATCAGGATTTACTTCCCCAATAACCTGCTAACTCACCCCTGAAATACATACTTATTCACCCTATTTTGTTCATTGGACTCATTTCTCATTTGAAATGCCCATTTTTGGGGGGCCAGAAATGTGCGTCTTTAAAAGGTGATTTCTACGATACCCCACTTTTGCGCGTCGGACCTCAACTTTTCCCGTAATTGCAGAAAAACCGCAATTTTCAGGAGAAACGAGACAGACATCCCCTCCCTCTGCCACCCACCCGCCCAACTGAAAGCCAGCAATTAGACATGCACAGATAGTTCTGAGGGTCTGTCTGTGATGTCATAAAGGGCCTGCTGATCAATGGGCAGCTTTCTGATTGGCTACTGTATTTGATTGACAGATGGAAGCTGGCAGCTGATTGGCTGTTTAGCCTAAAGTGCTTTACACACCTCCCTGAAGGTACCACTGGCTAAGACTCCACCTCAGCTCATTGGGTAATGAAAATTTTTGAACAATTGATGGATGAAAGCAGGCAGGCCGGCCATTTTGGGACGCTCAGTGGACTTGTTTAATGCAATGCACCTTTGTATATTCACATGCATTCGCTTCATGCTGTAACCACTGTGCATAAAAATTTGGAAACATGGCATACAGTGTATCATTTGGTGTCTAAGTCATGTTTCCCTTATTTTCCCTTCCCAGATACAAGCCCGTTTGAGTGTTTGGGGCACTTTTTAGCTAAAATCATCCTACAGGGCCTAACTGCATATGCTAAAGCCTGCCTATTTTGATGTAGTTGCCCCTGCAACCTCCAAAAATATCAGTATTTACTTCCCCAATAACCTGCTAACTCACCCCGGAAATACATACTTATTCACCCTATTTTGTTAATTGGACTCATTTCTCATTTGAATTGCCCATTTTTGGGGGGCCAGAAATGTGCGTCTTTAAAAGTTGATTTCTACGATACCCCAGTTTTGCGCGTCGGACCTCAACTTTTCCCGTAAACGCAGAAAAACCGCAGTTTTCAGGAGAAACGAGACAGACATCCCCTCCCTCTGCCACCCACCCGCCCAACTGACAGTCAGCCATTAGACATGCACAGATAGTTCTGAGGGTCTGTCTGTGATGTCATAAAGGGCCTGCTGATCAATGGGCAGCTTTCTGATTGGCTGCTGTATTTGATTGACAGATGGAAGCTGGCAGCTGATTGGCTGTTTAGCCTAAAGTGCGTTACACACCTCCCTGATGGTACCACTGGCTAAGACTTCACCTCAGCTCATTGGGTAATGAAAAATTTAGAACAATTGATGGATGAAAGCAGGCAGGCCGGCCATTTTGGGACCCTCATTGGACTTGTTTAATGCAATGCACCTTTGCATTTTCACATGCATTCGCTTCATGCTGTTACCACTGTGCATAAAAATTTGGAAACATGGGATACAGTGTATTATTTGGTGTCTAAGTCATATTTCCCATATTTTCCCTTCCCAGATACAAGCCCGTTTGAGTGTTTGGGGCACTTTTTAGCTAAAATAATCCTACAGGGCCTAACTGCATATGCTAAAGCCTGCCTATTTTGAATGGTGTAGTTGCCCCTGCAACCTCCAAAAATATCAGGATTTACTTCCCCAATAACCTGCTAACTCACCCCTGAAATACATACTTATTCACCCTATTTTGTTAATTGGACTGATTTCTCATTTGAAATGCCCATTTTAGGGGGGCCAGAAATGTGCGTCTTTAAAAGGTGATTTCTACGATACCCCACTTTTGCGCGTCGGACCTCAACTTTTCCCGTAATTGCAGAAAAACCGCAATTTTCAGGAGAAACGAGATAGACAACCCCTCCCTCTGCCACCCACCCGCCCAACTGAAAGCCAGCCATTAGACATGCACAGATAGTTCTGAGGGTCTGTCTGTGATGTCATAAAGGGCCTGCTGATCAATGGGCAGCTTTCTGATTGGCTACTGTATTTGATTGACAGATGGAAGCTGGCAGCTGATTGGCTGTTTAGCCTAAAGTGCTTTACACACCTCCCTGAAGGTACCACTGGCTAAGACTCCACCTCAGCTCATTGGGTAATGAAAAATTTTGAACAATTGATGGATGAAAGCAGGCAGGCTGGCCATTTTGGGACGCTCAGTGGACTTGTTTAATGCAATGCACCTTTGTATATTCACATGCATTCGCTTCATGCTGTAACCACTGTGCATAAAAATTTGGAAACATGGCATACAGTGTATCATTTGGTGTCTAAGTAATGTTTCCCTTATTTTCCCTTCCCAGATACAAGCCCGTTTGAGTGTTTGGGGCACTTTTTAGCTAAAATCATCCTACAGGGCCTAACTGCATATGCTAAAGCCTGCCTATTTTGAAGGGTGTAGTTGCCCCTGCAACCTCCAAAAATATCAGTATTTACTTCCCCCAATAACCTGCTAACTCACCCCTGAAATACATACTTATTCACCTTATTTTGTTAATTGGACTCATTTCTCATTTGAAATGCCCATTTTTTGGGGGAAAGAAATGTGCGTCTTTAAAAGGTGATTTCTACGATACCCAACTTTTGCGCGTCGGACCTCATCTTTTCCCGTAAACGCAGAAAAACCGCAATTTTCAGGAGAAACGAGACAGACATCCCCTCCCTCTGCCACCCACCCGCCCAACTGACAGCCAGCCATTAGACATGCACAGATAGTTCTGAGGGTCTGTCTGTGATGTCATAAGGGGCCTGCTGATCAATGGGCAGCTTTCTGATTGGCTGCTGTATTTGATTGACAGATGGAAGCTGGCAGCTGATTGGCTGTTTAGCCTAAAGTGCTTTACACACCTCCCTGATGGTACCACTGGCTAAGACTCCACCTCAGCTCATTGGGTAATGAAAAATTTAGAACAATTGATGGATGAAAGCAGGCAGGCCGGCCATTTTGGGACGCTCATTGGACTTGTTTAATGCAATGCACCTTTGTATTTTCACATGTATTCGCTTCATGCTGTAACCACTGTGCATAAAAATTTGGAAACATGGCATACAGTGTATCATTTGGTGTCTAAGTCATGTTTCCCATATTTTCCCTTCCCAGATACTAGCCCGTTTGAGTGTTTGGGGCACTTTTTATCTAAAATCATCCTACAGGGCCTAACTGCATATGCTAAAGCCTGCCTATTTTGAATGGTGTAGTTGCCCCTGCAACCTCCAAAAATATCAGTATTTACTTCCCCAATAACCTGCTAACTCACCCCGGAAATACATACTTATTCACCCTATTTTGTTAATTGGACTCATTTCTCATTTGAATTGCCCATTTTTGGGGGCCAGAAATGTACGTCTTTAAAAGTTGATTTCTACGATACCCCAGTTTTGCGCGTCGGACCTCAACTTTTCCCGTAATTGCAGAAAAACCGCAATTTTCAGGAGAAACGAGACAGACATCCCCTCCCTCTGCCACCCACCCGCCCAACTGAAAGCCAGCCATTAGACATGCACAGATAGTTCTGAGGGTCTGTCTGTGATGTCATAAAGGGCCTGCTGATCAATGGGCAGCTTTCTGATTGGCTACTGTGTTTGATTGACAGATGGAAGCTGGCAGCTGATTGGCTGTTTAGCCTAAAGTGCTTTACACACCTCCCTGATGGTACCACTGGCTAAGACTCCACCTCAGCTCATTGGGTAATGAAAAATTTAGAACAATTGATGGATGAAAGCAGGCAGGCCGGCCATTTTGGGACGCTCATTGGACTTGTTTAATGCAATGCACCTTTGTATTTTCACATGTATTCGCTTCATGCTGTAACCACTGTGCATAAAAATTTGGAAACATGGCATACAGTGTATCATTTGGTGTCTAAGTCATGTTTCCCATATTTTCCCTTCCCAGATACTAGCCCGTTTGAGTGTTTGGGGCACTTTTTATCTAAAATCATCCTACAGGGCCTAACTGCATATGCTAAAGCCTGCCTATTTTGAAGGGTGTAGTTGCCCCTGCAACCTCCAAAAATATCAGGATTTACTTCCCCAATAACCTGCTAACTCACCCCTGAAATACATACTTATTCACCCTATTTTGTTAATTGGACTCATTTCTCATTTGAAATGCCCATTTTTGGGGGGAAAGGAATGTTCGTCTTTAAAAGGTGATTTCTACGATACCCCACTTTTGCGCGTCGGACCTCAACTTTTCCCGTAAACGCAAAAAAAACGCAATTTTCAGGAGAAACGAGACAGACATCCCCTCCCTCTGCCACCCACCCGCCCAACTGACAGCCAGCCATTAGACATGCACAGATAGTTCTGAGGGTCTGTCTGTGATGTCATAAAGGGCCTGCTGATCAATGGGCAGCTTTCTGATTGGCTGCTGTATTTGATTGACAGATGGAAGCTGGCAGCTGATTGGCTGTCTAGCCTAAAGTGCTTTACACACCTCCCTGATGGTACCACTGGCTAAGACTCCACCTCAGCTCATTGGGTAATGAAAAATTTAGAACAATTGATGGATGAAAGCAGGCAGGCCGGCCATTTTGGGACGCTCATTGGACTTGTTTAATGCAATGCACCTTTGTATTTTCACATGTATTCGCTTCATGCTGTAACCACTGTGCATAAAAATTTGGAAACATGGCATACATTGTATCATTTGGTGTCTAAGTCATGTTTCCCATATTTTCCCTTCCCAGATACTAGCCCGTTTGAGTGTTTGGGGCACTTTTTATCTAAAATCATCCTACAGGGCCTAACTGCATATGCTAAAGCCTGCCTATTTTGAATGGTGTAGTTGCCCCTGCAACCTCCAAAAATATCAGTATTTACTTCCCCAATAACCTGCTAACTCACCCCTGAAATACATACTTATTCACCCTATTTTGTTAATTGGACTCATTTCTCATTTGAATTGCCCATTTTTGGGGGGCCAGAAATGTGCGTCTTTAAAAGTTGATTTCTACGATACCCCAGTTTTGCGCGTCGGACCTCAACTTTTCCCGTAATTGCAGAAAAACCGCAATTTTCAGGAGAAACGAGACAGACATCCCCTCCCTCTGCCACCCACCCGCCCAACTGAAAGCCAGCCATTAGACATGCACAGATAGTTCTGAGGGTCTGTCTGTGATGTCATAAAGGGCCTGCTGATCAATGGGCAGCTTTCTGATTGGCTACTGTATTTGATTGACAGATGGAAGCTGGCAGCTGATTGGCTGTTTAGCCTAAAGTGCTTTACACACCTCCCTGATGGTACCATTGGCTAAGACTCCACCTCAGCTCATTGGGTAATGAAAAATTTAGAACAATTGATGGATGAAAGCAGGCAGGCCGGCCATTTTGGGACGCTCATTGGACTTGTTTAATGCAATGCACCTTTGTATTTTCACATGCATTCGCTTCATGCTGTAACCACTGTGCATAAAAATTTAGAAACATGGCATACAGTGTATTATTTGGTGTCTAAGTCATATTTCCCATATTTTCCCTTCCCAGATACAAGCCCGTTTGAGTGTTTGGGGCACTTTTTAGCTAAAATCATCCTACAGGGCCTAACTGCATATGCTAAAGCCTGCCTATTTTGAATGGTGTAGTTGCCCCTGCAACCTCCAAAAATATCAGTATTTACTTCCCCAATAACCTGCTAACTCACCCCTGAAATACATACTTATTCACACTATTTTGTTAATTGGACTCATTTCTCATTTGAATTGCCCATTTTTTGGGGGCCAGAAATGTGCGTCTTTAAAAGGTGATTTCTACGATACCCCACTTTTGCGCGTCGGACCTCAACTTTTCCCGTAAACGCAGAAAAACCGCAATTTTCAGGAGAAACGAGACAGACATCCCCTCCCTCTGCCACCCACCCGCCCAACTGAAAGCCAGCCATTAGACATGCACAGATAGTTCTGAGGGTCTGTCTGTGATGTCATAAAGGGCCTGCTGATCAATGGGCAGCTTTCTGATTGGCTGCTGTATTTGATTGACAGATGGAAGCTGGCAGCTGATTGGCTGTCTAGCCTAAAGTGCTTTACACACCTCCCTGATGGTACCACTGGCTAAGATTCCACCTCAGCTCATTGGGTAATGAAAAATATAGAACAATTGATGGATGAAAGCAGGCAGGCCGGCCATTTTGGGACGCTCATTGGACTTGTTTAATGCAATGCACCTTTGTATTTTCACATGCATTCGCTTCATGCTGTAACCACTGTGCATAAAAATTTGGAAACATGGCATACAGTGTATCATTTGGTGTCTAAGTCATGTTTCCCATATTTTCCCTTCCCAGATACAAGCCCGTTTAAGTGTTTGGGGCACTTTTTAGCTAAAATCATCCTAAGGGGCCTAACTGCATATGCTAAAGCCTTCCTTTTTTTGAATGGTGTAGTTGCCCCTGCAACCTCCAAAAATATCAGAACTTACTTCCCCAATAACCTGCTAACTCACCCCTAAAATACATACTTATTCACGCTATTTTGTTCATTGGACTTATTTCTCATTTGAAATGCCCATTTTTGGGGGGCCATAAATGTGCGTCTTTAAAAGGTGATTTCTATGATACCCCACTTTTGCGCGTCGGACCTCAACTTTTCCCGTAAACGCAGAAAAACCGCAATTTTCAGGAGAAACGAGACAGACATCCCCTCCCTCTGCCACCCACCCGCCCAACTGACAGCCAGCCATTAGACATGCACAGATAGTTCTGAGGGTCTGTCTGTGATGTCATAAAGGGCCTGCTGATCAATGGGCAGCTTTCTGATTGGCTGCTGTATTTGATTGACAGATGGAAGCTGGCAGCTGATTGGCTGTCTAGCCTAAAGTGCTTTACACACCTCCCTGATGGTACCACTGGCTAAGACTCCACCTCAGCTCATTGGGTAATGAAAAATTTAGAACAATTGATGGATGAAAGCAGGCAGGCCGGCCATTTTGGAACGCTCATTGGACTTGTTTAATGCAATGCACCTTTGTATATTCACATGCATTCGCTTCATGCTGTAACCACTGTGCATAAAAATTTGGAAACATGGCATACAGTGTATCATTTGGTGTCTAAGTCATGTTTCCCATATTTTCCCTTCCCAGATACAAGCCCGTTTGAGTGTTTGGGGCACTTTTTAGCTAAAATCATCCTACGGGGCCTAACTGCATATGCTAAAGCCTGCCTATTTTGAATGGTCTAGTGGCCCCTGCAACCTCCAAAAATATCAGGACTTACTTCCCCAATAACCTGCTAACTCACCCCTGAAATACATACTTATTCACCCTATTTTGTTAATTGGACTCATTTCTCATTTGAATTGCCCATTTTTTGGGGGCCAGAAATGTGCGTCTATAAAAGGTGATTTCTACGATACCCCACTTTTGCGCGTCGGACCTCAACTTTTCCCGTAAACGCAGAAAAACCGCAATTTTCAGGAGAAACGAGACAGACATCCCCTCCCTCTGCCACCCACCCGCCCAACTGAAAGCCAGCCATTAGACATGCACAGATAATTCTGAGGGTCTGTCTGTGATGTCATAAAGGGCCTGCTGATCAATGGGCAGCTTTCTGATTGGCTGCTGTATTTGATTGACAGATGGAAGCTGGCAGCTGATTGGCTGTTTAGCCTAAAGTGCTTTACACACCTCCCTGATGGCACCATTGGCTAAGACTCCACCTCAGCTCATTGGGTAATGAAAAATTTAGAACAATTGATGGATGAAAGCAGGCAGGCCGGCCATTTTGGGACGCTCATTGGACTTGTTTAATGCAATGCACCTTTGTATTTTCACATGCATTCGCTTCATGCTGTAACCACTGTGCATAAAAATTTAGAAACATGGCATACAGTGTATTATTTGGTGTCTAAGTCATATTTCCCATATTTTCCCTTCCCAGATACAAGCCCGTTTGAGTGTTTGGGGCACTTTTTAGCTAAAATCATCCTACAGGGCCTAACTGCATATGCTAAAGCCTGCCTATTTTGAATGGTGTAGTTGCCCCTGCAACCTCCAAAAATATCAGTATTTACTTAACCAATAACCTGCTAACTCACCCCTGAAATACATACTTATTCACACTATTTTGTTAATTGGTCTCATTTTTCATTTGATTTGCCCATTTTTTGGGGGCCAGAAATGTGCGTCTTTAAAAGGTGATTTCTACGAAACCCACTTTTGCGCGTCGGACCTCAACTTTTCCCGTAAACGCAGAAAAACCGCAATTTTCAGGAGAAACGAGACAGACATCCCCTCCCTCTGCCACCCATCCGCCCAACTGAAAGCCAGCCATTAGACATGCACAGATAGTTCTGAGGGTCTGTCTGTGATGTCATAAAGGGCCTGCTGATCAATGGGCAGCTTTCTGATTGGCTGCTGTATTTGATTGACAGATGGAAGCTGGCAGCTGAATGGCTGTCTAGCCTAAAGTGCTTTACACACCTCCCTGATGGTACCACTGGCTAAGATTCCACCTCAGCTCATTGGGTAATGAAAAATATAGAACAATTGATGGATGAAAGCAGGCAGGCCGGCCATTTTGGGACGCTCATTGGACTTGTTTAATGCAATGCACCTTTGTATTTTCACATGCATTCGCTTCATGCTGTAACCACTGTGCATAAAAATTTGGAAACATGGCATACAGTGTATCATTTGGTGTCTAAGTCATGTTTCCCATATTTTCCCTTCCCAGATACAAGCCCGTTTGAGTGTTTGGGGCACTTTTTAGCTAAAATCATCCTAAGGGGCCTAACTGCATATGCTAAAGCCTTCCTTTTTTTGAATGGTGTAGTTGCCCCTGCAACCTCCAAAAATATCAGGACTTACTTCCCCAATAACCTGCTAACTCACCCCTAAAATACATACTTATTCACGCTATTTTGTTCATTGGACTTATTTCTCATTTGAAATGCCCATTTTTGGGGGGCCATAAATGTGCGTCTTTAAAAGGTGATTTCTACGATACCCCACTTTTGCGCGTCGGACCTCAACTTTTCCCGTAAACGCAGAAAAACCGCAATTTTCAGGAGAAACGAGACAGACATCCCCTCCCTCTGTCACCCACCCGCCCAACTGACAGCCAGCCATTAGACATGCACAGATAGTTCTGAGGGTCTGTCTGTGATGTCATAAAGGGCCTGCTGATCAATGGGCAGCTTTCTGATTGGCTGCTGTATTTGATTGACAGATGGAAGCTGGCAGCTGATTGGCTGTCTAGCCTAAAGTGCTTTACACACCTCCCTGATGGTACCACTGGCTAAGACTCCACCTCAGCTCATTGGGTAATGAAAAATTTAGAACAATTGATGGATGAAAGCAGGCAGGCCGGCCATTTTGGGACGCTCAGTGGACTTGTTTAATGCAATGCACCTTTGTATATTCACATGCATTCGCTTCATGCTGTAACCACTGTGCATAAAAATTTGGAAACATGGCATACAGTGTATCATTTGGTGTCTAAGTCATGTTTCCCATATTTTCCCTTCCCAGATACAAGCCCGTTTGAGTGTTTGGGGCACTTTTTAGCTAAAATCATCCTACGGGGCCTAACTGCATATGCTAAAGCCTGCCTATTTTGAATGGTGTAGTGGCCCCTGCAACCTCCAAAAATATCAGGACTTACTTCCCCAATAACCTGCTAACTCACCCCTGAAATACATACTTATTCACCCTATTTTGTTCATTGGACTCATTTCTCATTTGAAATGCCCATTTTTGGGGGGCCAGAAATGTGCGTCTTTAAAAGGTGATTTCTACGATACCCCACTTTTGCGCGTCGGACCTCAACTTTTCCCGTAAACGCAGAAAAAACGCAATTTTCAGGAGAAACGAGACAGACATCCCCTTTCTCTGCCACCCACCCGCCCAACTGACAGCCAGCCGTTAGACATGCACAGATAGTTCTGAGGGTCTGTCTGTGATGTCATAAAGGGCCTGCTGATCAATGGGCAGCTTTCTGATTGGCTGCTGTATTTGATTGACAGATGGAAGCTGGCAGCTGATTGGCTGTCTAGCCTAAAGTGCTTTACACACCTCCCTGATGGTACCACTGGCTAAGATTCCACCTCAGCTCATTGGGTAATGAAAAATATAGAACAATTGATGGATGAAAGCAGGCAGGCCGGCCATTTTGGGACGCTCATTGGACTTGTTTAATGCAATGCACCTTTGTATTTTCACATGCATTCGCTTCATGCTGTAACCACTGTGCATAAAAATTTGGAAACATGGCATACAGTGAATCATTTGGTGTCTAAGTCATGTTTCCCATATTTTCCCTTCCCAGATACAAGCCCGTTTGAGTGTTTGGGGCACTTTTTAGCTAAAATCATCCTACGGGGCCTAACTGCATATGCTAAAGCCTTCCTTTTTTTTAATGGTGTAGTTGCCCCTGCAACCTCCAAAAATATCAGGACTTACTTCCCCAATAACCTGCTAACTCACCCCTAAAATACATACTTATTCACCCTATTTTGTTCATTGGACTTATTTCTCATTTGAAATGCCCATTTTTGGGGGGCAATAAATGTGCGTCTTTAAAAGGTGATTTCTACGATACCCCACTTTTGCGCGTCGGACCTCAACTTTTCCCGTAAACGCAGAAAAACCGCAATTTTCAGGAGAAACGAGACAGACATCCCCTCCCTCTGCCACCCACCCGCCCAACTGAAAGCCAGCCATTAGACATGCACAGATAGTTCTGAGGGTCTGTCTGTGATGTCATAAAGGGCCTGCTGATCAATGGGCAGCTTTCTGATTGGCTGCTGTATTTGATTGACAGATGGAAGCTGGCAGCTGATTGGCTGTCTAGCCTAAACTGCTTTACACACCTCCCTGATGGTACCACTGGCTAAGACTCCACCTCAGCTCATTAGGTAATGAAAAATTTAGAACAATTGATGGATGAAAGCAGGCAGGCCGGCCATTTTGGGACGCTCATTGGACTTGTTTAAAGCAATGCACCTTTGTATTTTCACATGCATTCGCTTCATGCTGTAACCACTGTGCATAAAAATTTGGAAACATGGCATACAGTGTATCATTTGGTGTCTAAGTCATGTTCCCATGTTTTTCCTTCCCAGATACTAGCCCGTTTCAGTGTTTGGGGCACTTTTTAGCTAAAATCATCCTACGGGGCCTAACTGCATATGCTAAAGCCTGCCTATTTTGAATGGTCTAGTGGCCCCTGCAACCTCCAAAAATATCAGGACTTACTTCCCCAATCACCTGCTAACTCACCCCTGAAATACATACTTATTCACGCTATTTTGTTCATTGGACTTATTTCTCATTTGAAATGCCCATTTTTGGGGGGCCATAAATGTGTGTCTTTAAAAGGTGATTTCTACGATACCCCACTTTTGCACGTCGGACCTCAACTTTTCCCGTAAACGCAGAAAAACCGCAATTTTCATGAGAAACGAGACAGACATCCCCTCCCTCTGCCACCCACCCGCCCAACTGATAGCCAGCCATTAGACATGCACAGATAGTTCTGAGGGTCTGTCTGTGATGTCATAAAGGGCCCTCTGATCAATGGGCAGCTTTCTGATTGGCTGCTGTATTTGATTGACAGATGGAAGCTGGCAGCTGATTGGCTGTCTAGCCTAAACTGCTTTACACACCTCCCTGATGGTACCACTGGCTAAGATTCCACCTCAGCTCATTGGGTAATGAAAAATATAGAACAATTGATGGATGAAAGCAGGCAGGCCGGCCATTTTGGGACGCTCATTGGACTTGTTTAATGCAATGCACCTTTGTATTTTCACATGCATTCGCTTCATGCTGTAACCACTGTGCATAAAAATTTGGAAACATGGCATACAGTGAATCATTTGGTGTCTAAGTCATGTTTCCCATATTTTCCCTTCCCAGATACAAGCCCGTTTGAGTGTTTGGGGCACTTTTTAGCTAAAATCATCCTACGGGGCCTAACTGCATATGCTAAAGCCTTCCTTTTTTTTAATGGTGTAGTTGCCCCTGCAACCTCCAAAAATATCAGGACTTACTTCCCCAATAACCTGCTAACTCACCCCTAAAATACATACTTATTCACCCTATTTTGTTCATTGGACTTATTTCTCATTTGAAATGCCCATTTTTGGGGGGCAATAAATGTGCGTCTTTAAAAGGTGATTTCTACGATACCCCACTTTTGCGCGTCGGACCTCAACTTTTCCCGTAAACGCAGAAAAACCGCAATTTTCAGGAGAAACGAGACAGACATCCCCTCCCTCTGCCACCCACCCGCCCAACTGAAAGCCAGCCATTAGACATGCACAGATAGTTCTGAGGGTCTGTCTGTGATGTCATAAAGGGCCTGCTGATCAATGGGCAGCTTTCTGATTGGCTGCTGTATTTGATTGACAGATGGAAGCTGGCAGCTGATTGGCTGTCTAGCCTAAACTGCTTTACACACCTCCCTGATGGTACCACTGGCTAAGACTCCACCTCAGCTCATTAGGTAATGAAAAATTTAGAACAATTGATGGATGAAAGCAGGCAGGCCGGCCATTTTGGGACGCTCATTGGACTTGTTTAAAGCAATGCACCTTTGTATTTTCACATGCATTCGCTTCATGCTGTAACCACTGTGCATAAAAATTTGGAAACATGGCATACAGTGTATCATTTGGTGTCTAAGTCATGTTCCCATGTTTTTCCTTCCCAGATACTAGCCCGTTTCAGTGTTTGGGGCACTTTTTAGCTAAAATCATCCTACGGGGCCTAACTGCATATGCTAAAGCCTGCCTATTTTGAATGGTCTAGTGGCCCCTGCAACCTCCAAAAATATCAGGACTTACTTCCCCAATCACCTGCTAACTCACCCCTGAAATACATACTTATTCACGCTATTTTGTTCATTGGACTTATTTCTCATTTGAAATGCCCATTTTTGGGGGGCCATAAATGTGTGTCTTTAAAAGGTGATTTCTACGATACCCCACTTTTGCACGTCGGACCTCAACTTTTCCCGTAAACGCAGAAAAACCGCAATTTTCATGAGAAACGAGACAGACATCCCCTCCCTCTGCCACCCACCCGCCCAACTGATAGCCAGCCATTAGACATGCACAGATAGTTCTGAGGGTCTGTCTGTGATGTCATAAAGGGCCCTCTGATCAATGGGCAGCTTTCTGATTGGCTGCTGTATTTGATTGACAGATGGAAGCTGGCAGCTGATTGGCTGTCTAGCCTAAACTGCTTTACACACCTCCCTGATGGTACCACTGGCTAAGATTCCACCTCAGCTCATTGGGTAATGAAAAATATAGAACAATTGATGGATGAAAGCAGGCAGGCCGGCCATTTTGGGACGCTCATTGGACTTGTTTAATGCAATGCACCTTTGTATTTTCACATGCATTCGCTTCATGCTGTAACCACTGTGCATAAAAATTTGGAAACATGGCATACAGTGTATCATTTGGTGTCTAAGTCATGTTTCCCATATTTTCCCTTCCCAGATACAAGCCCGTTTGAGTGTTTGGGGCACCTTTTAGCTAAAATCATCCTAAGGGGCCTAACTGCATATGCTAAAGCCTTCCTTTTTTTGAATGGTGTAGTTGCCCCTGCAACCTCCAAAAATATCAGGACTTACTTCCCCAATAACCTGCTAACTCACCCCTAAAATACATACTTATTCACGCTATTTTGTTCATTGGACTTATTTCTCATTTGAAATGCCCATTTTTGGGGGGCCATAAATGTGCGTCTTTAAAAGGTGATTTCTACGATACCCCACTTTTGCGCGTCGGACCTCAACTTTTCCCGTAAACGCAGAAAAACCGCAATTTTCAGGAGAAACGAGACAGACATCCCCTCCCTCTGCCACCCACCCGCCCAACTGACAGCCAGCCATTAGACATGCACAGATAGTTCTGAGGGTCTGTCTGTGATGTCATAAAGGGCCTGCTGATCAATGGGCAGCTTTCTGATTGGCTGCTGTATTTGATTGACAGATGGAAGCTGGCAGCTGATTGGCTGTCTAGCCTAAAGTGCTTTACACACCTCCCTGATGGTACCACTGGCTAAGACTCCACCTCAGCTCATTGGGTAATGAAAAATTTAGAACAATTGATGGATGAAAGCAGGCAGGCCGGCCATTTTGGGACGCTCAGTGGACTTGTTTAATGCAATGCACCTTTGTATATTCACATGCATTCGCTTCATGCTGTAACCACTGTGCATAAAAATTTGGAAACATGGCATACAGTGTATCATTTGGTGTCTAAGTCATGTTTCCCATATTTTCCCTTCCCAGATACAAGCCCGTTTGAGTGTTTGGGGCACTTTTTAGCTAAAATCATCCTACGGGGCCTAACTGCATATGCTAAAGCCTGCCTATTTTGAATGGTGTAGTGGCCCCTGCAACCTCCAAAAATATCAGGACTTACTTCCCCAATAACCTGCTAACTCACCCCTGAAATACATACTTATTCACCCTATTTTGTTCATTGGACTCATTTCTCATTTGAAATGCCCATTTTTGGGGGGCCAGAAATGTGCGTCTTTAAAAGGTGATTTCTACGATACCCCACTTTTGCGCGTCGGACCTCAACTTTTCCCGTAAACGCAGAAAAACCGCAATTTTCAGGAGAAACGAGACAGACATCCCCTTTCTCTGCCACCCACCCGCCCAACTGACAGCCAGCCGTTAGACATGCACAGATAGTTCTGAGGGTCTGTCTGTGATGTCATAAAGGGCCTGCTGATCAATGGGCAGCTTTCTGATTGGCTGCTGTATTTGATTGACAGATGGAAGCTGGCAGCTGATTGGCTGTCTAGCCTAAAGTGCTTTACACACCTCCCTGATGGTACCACTGGCTAAGATTCCACCTCAGCTCATTGGGTAATGAAAAATATAGAACAATTGATGGATGAAAGCAGGCAGGCCGGCCATTTTGGGACGCTCATTGGACTTGTTTAATGCAATGCACCTTTGTATTTTCACATGCATTCGCTTCATGCTGTAACCACTGTGCATAAAAATTTGGAAACATGGCATACAGTGAATCATTTGGTGTCTAAGTCATGTTTCCCATATTTTCCCTTCCCAGATACAAGCCCGTTTGAGTGTTTGGGGCACTTTTTAGCTAAAATCATCCTACGGGGCCTAACTGCATATGCTAAAGCCTTCCTTTTTTTGAATGGTGTAGTTGCCCCTGCAACCTCCAAAAATATCAGGACTTACTTCCCCAATAACCTGCTAACTCACCCCTAAAATACATACTTATTCACTCTATTTTGTTCATTGGACTTATTTCTCATTTGAAATGCCCATTTTTGGGGGGCAATAAATGTGCGTCTTTAAAAGGTGATTTCTACGATACCCCACTTTTGCGCGTCGGACCTCAACTTTTCCCGTAAACGCAGAAAAACCGCAATTTTCAGGAGAAACGAGACAGACATCCCCTCCCTCTGCCACCCACCCGCCCAACTGAAAGCCAGCCATTAGACATGCACAGATAGTTCTGAGGGTCTGTCTGTGATGTCATAAAGGGCCTGCTGATCAATGGGCAGCTTTCTGATTGGCTGCTGTATTTGATTGACAGATGGAAGCTGGCAGCTGATTGGCTGTCTAGCCTAAACTGCTTTACACACCTCCCTGATGGTACCACTGGCTAAGACTCCACCTCAGCTCATTAGGTAATGAAAAATTTAGAACAATTGATGGATGAAAGCAGGCAGGCCGGCCATTTTGGGACGCTCATTGGACTTGTTTAAAGCAATGCACCTTTGTATTTTCACATGCATTCGCTTCATGCTGTAACCACTGTGCATAAAAATTTGGAAACATGGCATACAGTGTATCATTTGGTGTCTAAGTCATGTTTCCCATGTTTTTCCTTCCCAGATACTAGCCCGTTTCAGTGTTTGGGGCACTTTTTAGCTAAAATCATCCTACAGGGCCTAACTGCATATGCTAAAGCCTGCCTATTTTGAATGGTCTAGTGGCCCCTGCAACCTCCAAAAATATCAGGACTTACTTCCCCAATCACCTGCTAACTCACCCCTGAAATACATACTTATTCACCCTATTTTGTTCATTGGACTCATTTCTCATTTGAAATGCCCATTTTTGGGGGGCCAGAAATGTGCGTCTTTAAAAGGTGATTTCTACGATACCCCACTTTTGCGCGTCGGACCTAAACTTTTCCCGTAAACGCAGAAAAACCGCAATTTTCAGGAGAAACGAGACAGACATCCCCTCCCTCTGCCACCCACCCGCCCAACTGAAAGCCAGCCATTAGACATGCACAGATAGTTCTGAGGGTCTGTCTGTGATGTCATAAAGGGCCTGCTGATCAATGGGCAGCTTTCTGATTGGCTGCTGTATTTGATTGACAGATGGAAGCTGGCAGCTGATTGGCTGTCTAGCCTAAAGTGCTTTACACACCTCCCTGATGGTACCACTGGCTAAGATTCCACCTCAGCTCATTGGGTAATGAAAAATATAGAACAATTGATGGATGAAAGCAGGCAGGCCGGCCATTTTGGGACGCTCATTGGACTTGTTTAATGCAATGCACCTTTGTATTTTCACATGCATTCGCTTCATGCTGTAACCACTGTGCATAAAAATTTGGAAACATGGCATACAGTGTATCATTTGGTGTCTAAGTCATGTTTCCCATATTTTCCCTTCCCAGATACAAGCCCGTTTGAGTGTTTGGGGCACTTTTTAGCTAAAATCATCCTACGGGGCCTAACTGCATATGCTAAAGCCTGCCTATTTTCAATGGTGTAGTGGCCTCTGCAACCTCCAAAAATATCAGGACTTACTTCCCCAATAACCTGCTAACTCACCCCTAAAATACATACTTATTCACGCTATTTTGTTCATTGGACTTATTTCTCATTTGAAATGCCCATTTTTGGGGGGCCATAAATGTGTGTCTTTAAAAGGTGATTTCTACGATACCCCACTTTTGCACGTCGGACCTCAACTTTTCCCGTAAACGCAGAAAAACCGCAATTTTCATGAGAAACGAGACAGACATCCCCTCCCTCTGCCACCCACCCGCCCAACTGATAGCCAGCCATTAGACATGCACAGATAGTTCTGAGGGTCTGTCTGTGATGTCATAAAGGGCCCTCTGATCAATGGGCAGCTTTCTGATTGGCTGCTGTATGTGATTGACAGATGGAAGCTGGCAGCTGATTGGCTGTCTAGCCTAAAGTGCTTTACACACCTCCCTGATGGTACCACTGGCTAAGATTCCACCTCAGCTCATTGGGTAATGAAAAATATAGAACAATTGATGGATGAAAGCAGGCAGGCCGACCATTTTGGGACGCTCATTGGACTTGTTTAATGCAATGCACCTTTGTATTTTCACATGCATTCGCTTCATGCTGTAACCACTGTGCATAAAAATTTGGAAACATGGCATACAGTGTATTATTTGGTGTCTAAGTCATATTTCCCATATTTTCCCTTCCCAGATACAAGCCCGTTTGAGTGTTTGGGGCACTTTTTAGCTAAAATCATCCTACGGGGCCTAACTGCATATGCTAAAGCCTTCCTTTTTTTGAATGGTGTAGTTGCCCCTGCAACCTCCAAAAATATCAGGACTTACTTCCCCAATAACCTGCTAACTCACCCCTAAAATACATACTTATTCACGCTATTTTGTTCATTGGACTTATTTCTCATTTGAAATGCCCATTTTTGGGGGGCCATAAATGTGCGTCTTTAAAAGGTGATTTCTACGATACCCCACTTTTGCGCGTCGGACCTCAACTTTTCCCGTAAACGCAGAAAAACCGCAATTTTCAGGAGAAACGAGACAGACATCCCCTCCCGCTGCCACCCACCCGCCCAACTGAAAGCCAGCCATTAGACATGCACAGATAGTTCTGAGGGTCTGTCTGTGATGTCATAAAGGGCCTGCTGATCAATGGGCAGCTTTCTGAATGGCTGCTGTATGTGATTGACAGATGGAAGCTGGCAGCTGATTGGCTGTCTAGCCTAAAGTGCTTTACACACCTCCCTGATGGTACCACTGGCTAAGATTCCACCTCAGCTCATTGGGTAATGAAAAATATAGAACAATTGATGGATGAAAGCAGGCAGGCCGACCATTTTGGGACGCTCATTGGACTTGTTTAATGCAATGCACCTTTGTATTTTCACATGCATTCGCTTCATGCTGTAACCACTGTGCATAAAAATTTGGAAACATGGCATGCAGTGAATCATTTGGTGTCTAAGTCATGTTTCCCATATTTTCCCTTCCCAGATACAAGCCCGTTTGAGTGTTTGGGGCACTTTTTAGCTAAAATCATCCTACGGGGCCTAACTGCATATGCTAAAGCCTTCCTTTTTTTGAATGGTGTAGTTGCCCCTGCAACCTCCAAAAATATCAGGACTTACTTCCCCAATAACCTGCTAACTCACCCCTAAAATACATACTTATTCACTCTATTTTGTTCATTGGACTTATTTCTCATTTGAAATGCCCATTTTTGGGGGGCCATAAATGTGCGTCTTTAAAAGGTGATTTCTACGATACCCCACTTTTGCGCGTCGGACCTCAACTTTTCCCGTAAACGCAGAAAAAACGCAATTTTCAGGAGAAACGAGACAGACATCCCCTCCCTCTGCCACCCACCCGCCCAACTTAAAGCCAGCCATTAGACATGCACAGATAGTTCTGAGGGTCTGTCTGTGATGTCATAAAGGGCCCTCTGATCAATGGGCAGCTTTCTGATTGGCTGCTGTATTTGATTGACAGATGGAAGCTGGCAGCTGATTGGCTGTCTAGCCTAAACTGCTTTACACACCTCCCTGATGGTACCACTGGCTAAGACTCTACCTCAGCTCATTAGGTAATGAAAAATTTAGAACAATTGATGAATGAAAGCAGGCAGGCCGGCCATTTTGGGACGCTCATTGGACTTGTTTAAAGCAATGCACCTTTGTATTTTCACATGCATTCGCTTCATGCTGTAACCACTGTGCATAAAAATTTGGAAACATGGCATACAGTGTATCATTTGGTGTCTAAGTCATGTTTCCCATGTTTTTCCTTCCCAGATACTAGCCCGTTTCAGTGTTTGGGGCACTTTTTAGCTAAAATCATCCTACGGGGCCTAACTGCATATGCTAAAGCCTGCCTATTTTGAATGGTCTAGTGGCCCCTGCAACCTCCAAAAATATCAGGACTTACTTCCCCAATCACCTGCTAACTCACCCCTGAAATACATACTTATTCACCCTATTTTGTTAATTGGACTCATTTCTCATTTGAATTGCCCATTTTTTGGGGGCCAGAAATGTGCGTCTTTAAAAGGTGATTTCTACGATACCCCACTTTTGCGCGTCGGACCTCAACTTTTCCCGTAAACGCAGAAAAACCGCAATTTTCAGGAGAAACGAGACAGACATCCCCTCCCTCTGCCACCCACCCGCCCAACTGAAAGCCAGCCATTAGACATGCACAGATAGTTCTGAGGGTCTGTCTGTGATGTCATAAAGGGCCTGCTGATCAATGGGCAGCTTTCTGATTGGCTGCTGTATTTGATTGACAGATGGAAGCTGGCAGCTGATTGGCTGTCTAGCCTAAAGTGCTTTACACACCTCCCTGATGGTACCACTGGCTAAGATTCCACCTCAGCTCATTGGGTAATGAAAAATATAGAACAATTGATGGATGAAAGCAGGCAGGCCGGCCATTTTGGGACGCTCATTGGACTTGTTTAATGCAATGCACCTTTGTATTTTCACATGCATTCGCTTCATGCTGTAACCACTGTGCATAAAAATTTGGAAACATGGCATACAGTGTATCATTTGGTGTCTAAGTTATGTTTCCCATATTTTCCCTTCCCAGATACAAGCCTGTTTGAGTGTTTGGGGCACTTTTTAGCTAAAATCATCCTACGGGGCCTAACTGCATATGCTAAAGCCTGCCTATTTTGAATGGTGTAGTGGCCTCTGCAACCTCCAAAAATATCAGGACTTACTTCCCCAATAACCTGCTAACTCACCCCTAAAATACATACTTATTCACGCTATTTTGTTCATTGGACTTATTTCTCATTTGAAATGCCCATTTTTGGGGGGCCATAAATGTGTGTCTTTAAAAGGTGATTTCTACGATACCCCACTTTTGCGCGTCGGACCTCAACTTTTCCCGTAAACGCAGAAAAAACGCAATTTTCATGAGAAACGAGACAGACATCCCCTCCCTCTGCCACCCACCCGCCCAACTGATAGCCAGCCATTAGACATGCACAGATAGTTCTGAGGGTCTGTCTATGATGTCATAAAGGGCCCTCTGATCAATGGGCAGCTTTCTGATTGGCTGCTGTATTTGATTGACAGATGGAAGCTGGCAGCTGATTGGCTGTCTAGCCTAAAGTGCTTTACACACCTCCCTGATGGTACCACTGGCTAAGATTCCACCTCAGCTCATTGGGTAATGAAAAATATAGAACAATTGATGGATGAAAGCAGGCAGGCCGGCCATTTTGGGACGCTCATTGGACTTGTTTAATGCAATGCACCTTTGTATTTTCACATGCATTCGCTTCATGCTGTAACCACTGTGCATAAAAATTTGGAAACATGGCATACAGTGAATCATTTGGTGTCTAAGTCATGTTTCCCATATTTTCCCTTCCCAGATACAAGCCCGTTTGAGTGTTTGGGGCACTTTTTAGCTAAAATCATCCTACGGGGCCTAACTGCATATGCTAAAGCATTCCTTTTTTTGAATGGTGTAGTTGCCCCTGCAACCTCCAAAAATATCAGGACTTACTTCCCCAATAAACTGCTAACTCACCCCTAAAATACATACTTATTCACTCTATTTTGTTCATTGGACTTATTTCTCATTTGAAATGCCCATTTTTGGGGGGCAATAAATGTGCGTCTTTAAAAGGTGATTTCTACGATACCCCACTTTTGCGCGTCGGACCTCAACTTTTCCCGTAAACGCAGAAAAACCGCAATTTTCAGGAGAAACGAGACAGACATCCCCTCCCTCTGCCACCCACCCGCCCAACTGAAAGCCAGCCATTAGACATGCACAGATAGTTCTGAGGGTCTGTCTGTGATGTCATAAAGGGCCTGCTGATCAATGGGCAGCTTTCTGATTGGCTGCTGTATTTGATTGACAGATGGAAGCTGGCAGCTGATTGGCTGTCTAGCCTAAACTGCTTTACACACCTCCCTGATGGTACCACTGGCTAAGACTCCACCTCAGCTCATTGGGTAATGAAAAATTTAGAACAATTGATGGATGAAAGCAGGCAGGCCGGCCATTTTGGGACGCTCAGTGGACTTGTTTAATGCAATGCACCTTTGTATATTCACATGCATTCGCTTCATGCTGTAACCACTGTGCATAAAAATTTGGAAACATGGCATACAGTGTATCATTTGGTGTCTAAGTCATGTTTCCCATATTTTCCCTTCCCAGATACAAGCCCGTTTGAGTGTTTGGGGCACTTTTTAGCTAAAATCATCCTACGGGGCCTAACTGCATATGCTAAAGCCTGCCTATTTTGAATGGTGTAGTGGCCCCTGCAACCTCCAAAAATATCAGGACTTACTTCCCCAATAACCTGCTAACTCACCCCTAAAATACATACTTATTCACGCTATTTTGTTCATTGGACTCATTTCTCATTTGAAATGCCCATTTTTGGGGGGCCATAAATGTGTGTCTTTAAAAGGTGATTTCTACGATACCCCACTTTTGCGCGTCGGACCTCAACTTTTCCCGTAAACGCAGAAAAACCGCAATTTTCAGGAGAAACGAGACAGACATCCCCTTTCTCTGCCACCCACCCGCCCAACTGACAGCCAGCCGTTAGAAATGCACAGATAGTTCTGAGGGTCTGTCTGTGATGTCATAAAGGGCCTGCTGATCAATGGGCAGCTTTCTGATTGGCTGCTGTATTTGATTGACAGATGGAAGCTGGCAGCTGATTGGCTGTCTAGCCTAAAGTGCTTTACACACCTCCCTGATGGTACCACTGGCTAAGATTCCACCTCAGCTCATTGGGTAATGAAAAATATAGAACAATTGATGGATGAAAGCAGGCAGGCCGGCCATTTTGGGACGCTCATTGGACTTGTTTAATGCAATGCACCTTTGTATTTTCACATGCATTCGCTTCATGCTGTAACCACTGTGCATAAAAATTTGGAAACATGGCATACAGTGAATCATTTGGTGTCTAAGTCATGTTTCCCATATTTTCCCTTCCCAGATACAAGCCCGTTTGAGTGTTTGGGGCACTTTTTAGCTAAAATCATCCTACGGGGCCTAACTGCATATGCTAAAGCCTTCCTTTTTTTGAATGGTGTAGTTGCCCCTGCAACCTCCAAAAATATCAGGACTTACTTCCCCAATAACCTGCTAACTCACCCCTAAAATACATACTTATTCACTCTATTTTGTTCATTGGACTTATTTCTCATTTGAAATGCCCATTTTTGGGGGGCAATAAATGTGCGTCTTTAAAAGGTGATTTCTACGATACCCCACTTTTGCGCGTCGGACCTCAACTTTTCCCGTAAACGCAGAAAAACCGCAATTTTCAGGAGAAACGAGACAGACATCCCCTCCCTCTGCCACCCACCCGCCCAACTGAAAGCCAGCCATTAGACATGCACAGATAGTTCTGAGGGTCTGTCTGTGATGTCATAAAGGGCCTGCTGATCAATGGGCAGCTTTCTGATTGGCTGCTGTATTTGATTGACAGATGGAAGCTGGCAGCTGATTGGCTGTCTAGCCTAAACTGCTTTACACACCTCCCTGATGGTACCACTGGCTAAGACTCCACCTCAGCTCATTAGGTAATGAAAAATTTAGAACAATTGATGGATGAAAGCAGGCAGGCCGGCCATTTTGGGACGCTCATTGGACTTGTTTAAAGCAATGCACCTTTGTATTTTCACATGCATTCGCTTCATGCTGTAACCACTGTGCATAAAAATTTGGAAACATGGCATACAGTGTATCATTTGGTGTCTAAGTCATGTTTCCCATGTTTTTCCTTCCCAGATACTAGCCCGTTTCAGTGTTTGGGGCACTTTTTAGCTAAAATCATCCTACGGGGCCTAACTGCATATGCTAAAGCCTGCCTATTTTGAATGGTCTAGTGGCCCCTGCAACCTCCAAAAATATCAGGACTTACTTCCCCAATCACCTGCTAACTCACCCCTGAAATACATACTTATTCACCCTATTTTGTTAATTGGACTCATTTCTCATTTGAATTGCCCATTTTTTGGGGGCCAGAAATGTGCGTCTTTAAAAGGTGATTTCTACGATACCCCACTTTTGCGCGTCGGACCTCAACTTTTCCCGTAAACGCAGAAAAACCGCAATTTTCAGGAGAAACGAGACAGACATCCCCTCCCTCTGCCACCCACCCGCCCGACTTAAAGCCAGCCATTAGACATGCACAGATAGTTCTGAGGGTCTGTCTGTGATGTCATAAAGGGCCTGCTGATCAATGGGCAGCTTTCTGATTGGCTGCTGTATTTGATTGACAGATGGAAGCTGGCAGCTGATTGGCTGTCTAGCCTAAACTGCTTTACACACCTCCCTGATGGTACCACTGGCTAAGACTCCACCTCAGCTCATTAGGTAATGAAAAATTTAGAACAATTGATGGATGAAAGCAGGCAGGCCGGCCATTTTGGGACGCTCATTGGACTTGTTTAAAGCAATGCACCTTTGTATTTTCACATGCATTCGCTTCATGCTGTAACCACTGTGCATAAAAATTTGGAAACATGGCATACAGTGTATCATTTGGTGTCTAAGTCATGTTTCCCATGTTTTTCCTTCCCAGATACTAGCCCGTTTCAGTGTTTGGGGCACTTTTTAGCTAAAATCATCCTACGGGGCCTAACTGCGTATGCTAAAGCCTGCCTATTTTGAATGGTCTAGTGGCCCCTGCAACCTCCAAAAATATCAGGACTTACTTCCCCAATCACCTGCTAACTCACCCCTGAAATACATACTTATTCACCCTATTTTGTTAATTGGACGCATTTCTCATTTGAATTGCCCATTTTTTGGGGGCCAGAAATGTGCGTCTTTAAAAGGTGATTTCTACGATACCCCACTTTTGCGCGTCGGACCTCAACTTTTCCCGTAAACGCAGAAAAACCGCAATTTTCAGGAGAAACGAGACAGACATCCCCTCCCTCTGCCACCCACCCGCCCAACTGAAAGCCAGCCATTAGACATGCACAGATAGTTCTGAGGGTCTGTCTGTGATGTCATAAAGGGCCTGCTGATCAATGGGCAGCTTTCTGATTGGCTGCTGTATTTGATTGACAGATGGAAGCTGGCAGCTGATTGGCTGTCTAGCCTAAAGTGCTTTACACACCTCCCTGATGGTACCACTGGCTAAGATTCCACCTCAGCTCATTGGGTAATGAAAAATATAGAACAATTGATGGATGAAAGCAGGCAGGCCGGCCATTTTGGGACGCTCATTGGACTTGTTTAATGCAATGCACCTTTGTATTTTCACATGCATTCGCTTCATGCTGTAACCACTGTGCATAAAAATTTGGAAACATGGCATACAGTGTATCATTTGGTGTCTAAGTCATGTTTCCCATATTTTCCCTTCCCAGATACAAGCCCGTTTGAGTGTTTGGGGCACTTTTTAGCTAAAATCATCCTACGGGGCCTAACTGCATATGCTAAAGCCTGCCTATTTTGAATGGTGTAGTGGCCTCTGCAACCTCCAAAAATATCAGGACTTACTTCCCCAATAACCTGCTAACTCACCCCTAAAATACATACTTATTCACGCTATTTTGTTCATTGGACTTATTTCTCATTTGAAATGCCCATTTTTGGGGGGCCATAAATGTGTGTCTTTAAAAGGTGATTTCTACGATACCCCACTTTTGCGCGTCGGACCTCAACTTTTCCCGTAAACGCAGAAAAACCGCAATTTTCAGGAGAAACGAGACAGACATCCCCTTTCTCTGCCACCCACCCGCCCAACTGACAGCCAGCCGTTAGACATGCACAGATAGTTCTGAGGGTCTGTCTGTGATGTCATAAAGGGCCTGCTGATCAATTTGCAGCTTTCTGATTGGCTGCTGTATTTGATTGACAGATGGAAGCTGGCAGCTGATTGGCTATCTAGCCTAAAGTGCTTTACACACCTCCCTGATGGTACCACTGGCTAAGATTCCACCTCAGCTCATTGGGTAATGAAAAATATAGAACAATTGATGGATGAAAGCAGGCAGGCCGGCCATTTTGGGACGCTCATTGGACTTGTTTAATGCAATGCACCTTTGTATTTTCACATGCATTCGCTTCATGCTGTAACCACTGTGCATAAAAATTTGGAAACATGGCATACAGTGAATCATTTGGTGTCTAAGTCATGTTTCCCATATTTTCCCTTCCCAGATACAAGCCCGTTTGAGTGTTTGGGGCACTTTTTAGCTAAAATCATCCTACGGGGCCTAACTGCATATGCTAAAGCCTTCCTTTTTTTGAATGGTGTAGTTGCCCCTGCAACCTCCAAAAATATCAGGACTTACTTCCCCAATAACCTGCTAACTCACCCCTAAAATACATACTTATTCACTCTATTTTGTTCATTGGACTTATTTCTCATTTGAAATGCCCATTTTTGGGGGGCAATAAATGTGCGTCTTTAAAAGGTGATTTCTACGATACCCCACTTTTGCGCGTCGGACCTCAACTTTTCCCGTAAACGCAGAAAAACCGCAATTTTCAGGAGAAACGAGACAGACATCCCCTCCCTCTGCCACCCACCCGCCCAACTGAAAGCCAGCCATTAGACATGCACAGATAGTTCTGAGGGTCTGTCTGTGATGTCATAAAGGGCCTGCTGATCAATGGGCAGCTTTCTGATTGGCTGCTGTATTTGATTGACAGATGGAAGCTGGCAGCTGATTGGCTGTCTAGCCTAAACTGCTTTACACACCTCCCTGATGGTACCACTGGCTAAGACTCCACCTCAGCTCATTAGGTAATGAAAAATTTAGAACAATTGATGGATGAAAGCAGGCAGGCCGGCCATTTTGGGACGCTCATTGGACTTGTTTAAAGCAATGCACCTTTGTATTTTCACATGCATTCGCTTCATGCTGTAACCACTGTGCATAAAAATTTGGAAACATGGCATACAGTGTATCATTTGGTGTCTAAGTCATGTTTCCCATGTTTTTCCTTCCCAGATACTAGCCCGTTTCAGTGTTTGGGGCACTTTTTAGCTAAAATCATCCTACGGGGCCTAACTGCATATGCTAAAGCCTGCCTATTTTGAATGGTCTAGTGGCCCCTGCAACCTCCAAAAATATCAGGACTTACTTCCCCAATCACCTGCTAACTCACCCCTGAAATACATACTTATTCACCCTATTTTGTTAATTGGACTCATTTCTCATTTGAATTGCCCATTTTTTGGGGGCCAGAAATGTGCGTCTTTAAAAGGTGATTTCTACGATACCCCACTTTTGCGCGTCGGACCTAAACTTTTCCCGTAAACGCAGAAAAACCGCAATTTTCAGGAGAAACGAGACAGACATCCCCTCCCTCTGCCACCCACCCGCCCACCTGAAAGCCAGCCATTAGACATGCACAGATAGTTCTGAGGGTCTGTCTGTGATGTCATAAAGGGCCTGCTGATCAATGGGCAGCTTTCTGATTGGCTGCTGTATTTGATTGACAGATGGAAGCTGGCAGCTGATTGGCTGTCTAGCCTAAAGTGCTTTACACACCTCCCTGATGGTACCACTGGCTAAGATTCCACCTCAGCTCATTGGGTAATGAAAAATATAGAACAATTGATGGATGAAAGCAGGCAGGCCGGCCATTTTGGGACGCTCATTGGACTTGTTTAATGCAATGCACCTTTGTATTTTCACATGCATTCGCTTCATGCTGTAACCACTGTGCATAAAAATTTGGAAACATGGCATACAGTGAATCATTTGGTGTCTAAGTCATGTTTCCCATATTTTCCCTTCCCAGATACAAGCCCGTTTGAGTGTTTGGGGCACTTTTTAGCTAAAATCATCCTACGGGGCCTAACTGCATATGCTAAAGCCTTCCTTTTTTTGAATGGTGTAGTTGCCCCTGCAACCTCCAAAAATATCAGGACTTACTTCCCCAATAACCTGCTAACTCACCCCTAAAATACATACTTATTCACTCTATTTTGTTCATTGGACTTATTTCTCATTTGAAATGCCCATTTTTGGGGGGCAATAAATGTGCGTCTTTAAAAGGTGATTTCTACGATACCCCACTTTTGCGCGTCGGACCTCAACTTTTCCCGTAAACGCAGAAAAACCGCAATTTTCAGGAGAAACGAGACAGACATCCCCTCCCTCTGCCACCCACCCGCCCAACTGAAAGCCAGCCATTAGACATGCACAGATAGTTCTGAGGGTCTGTCTGTGATGTCATAAAGGGCCTGCTGATCAATGGGCAGCTTTCTGATTGGCTGCTGTATTTGATTGACAGATGGAAGCTGGCAGCTGATTGGCTGTCTAGCCTAAACTGCTTTACACACCTCCCTGATGGTACCACTGGCTAAGACTCCACCTCAGCTCATTAGGTAATGAAAAATTTAGAACAATTGATGGATGAAAGCAGGCAGGCCGGCCATTTTGGGACGCTCATTGGACTTGTTTAAAGCAATGCACCTTTGTATTTTCACATGCATTCGCTTCATGCTGTAACCACTGTGCATAAAAATTTGGAAACATGGCATACAGTGTATCATTTGGTGTCTAAGTCATGTTTCCCATGTTTTTCCTTCCCAGATACTAGCCCGTTTCAGTGTTTGGGGCACTTTTTAGCTAAAATCATCCTACGGGGCCTAACTGCATATGCTAAAGCCTGCCTATTTTGAATGGTCTAGTGGCCCCTGCAACCTCCAAAAATATCAGGACTTACTTCCCCAATCACCTGCTAACTCACCCCTGAAATACATACTTATTCACCCTATTTTGTTAATTGGACTCATTTCTCATTTGAATTGCCCATTTTTTGGGGGCCAGAAATGTGCGTCTTTAAAAGGTGATTTCTACGATACCCCACTTTTGCGCGTCGGACCTAAACTTTTCCCGTAAACGCAGAAAAACCGCAATTTTCAGGAGAAACGAGACAGACATCCCCTCCCTCTGCCACCCACCCGCCCACCTGAAAGCCAGCCATTAGACATGCACAGATAGTTCTGAGGGTCTGTCTGTGATGTCATAAAGGGCCTGCTGATCAATGGGCAGCTTTCTGATTGGCTGCTGTATTTGATTGACAGATGGAAGCTGGCAGCTGATTGGCTGTCTAGCCTAAAGTGCTTTACACACCTCCCTGATGGTACCACTGGCTAAGATTCCACCTCAGCTCATTGGGTAATGAAAAATATAGAACAATTGATGGATGAAAGCAGGCAGGCCGGCCATTTTGGGACGCTCATTGGACTTGTTTAATGCAATGCACCTTTGTATTTTCACATGCATTCGCTTCATGCTGTAACCACTGTGCATAAAAATTTGGAAACATGGCATACAGTGTATCATTTGGTGTCTAAGTCAAGTTTCCCATATTTTCCCTTCCCAGATACAAGCCCGTTTGAGTGTTTGGGGCACTTTTTAGCTAAAATCATCCTACGGGGCCTAACTGCATATGCTAAAGCCTGCCTATTTTGAATGGTGTAGTGGCCTCTGCAACCTCCAAAAATATCAGGACTTACTTCCCCAATAACCTGCTAACTCACCCCTAAAATACATACTTATTCACGCTATTTTGTTCATTGGACTTATTTTTCATTTGAAATGCCCATTTTTGGGGGGCCATAAATGTGTGTCTTTAAAAGGTGATTTCTACGATACCCCACTTTTGCACGTCGGACCTCAACTTTTCCCGTAAACGCAGAAAAACCGCAATTTTCATGAGAAACGAGACAGACATCCCCTCCCTCTGCCACCCACCCGCCCAACTGATAGCCAGCCATTAGACATGCACAGATAGTTCTGAGGGTCTGTCTGTGATGTCATAAAGGGCCCTCTGATCAATGGGCAGCTTTCTGATTGGCTGCTGTATTTGATTGACAGATGGAAGCTGGCAGCTGATTGGCTGTCTAGCCTAAACTGCTTTACACACCTCCCTGATGGTACCACTGGCTAAGACTCCACCTCAGCTCATTGGGTAATGAAAAATTTAGATCAATTGATGGATGAAAGCAGGCAGGCCGGCCATTTTGGGACGCTCATTGGACTTGTTTAATGCAATGCACCTTTGTATTTTCACATGCATTCGCTTCATGCTGTAACCACTGTGCATAAAAATTTGGAAACATGGCATACAGTGTATTATTTGGTGTCTAAGTCATATTTCCCATATTTTCCCTTCCCAGATACAAGCCCGTTTGAGTGTTTGGGGCACTTTTTAGCTAAAATCATCCTACGGGGCCTAACTGCATATGCTAAAGCCTTCCTTTTTTTGAATGGTGTAGTTGCCCCTGCAACCTCCAAAAATATCAGGACTTACTTCCCCAATAACCTGCTAACTCACCCCTAAAATACATACTTATTCACGCTATTTTGTTCATTGGACTTATTTCTCATTTGAAATGCCCATTTTTGGGGGGCCATAAATGTGCGTCTTTAAAAGGTGATTTCTACGATACCCCACTTTTGCGCGTCGGACCTCAACTTTTCCCGTAAACGCAGAAAAACCGCAATTTTCAGGAGAAACGAGACAGACATCCCCTCCCGCTGCCACCCACCCGCCCAACTGAAAGCCAGCCATTAGACATGCACAGATAGTTCTGAGGGTCTGTCTGTGATGTCATAAAGGGCCTGCTGATCAATGGGCAGCTTTCTGATTGGCTGCTGTATGTGATTGACAGATGGAAGCTGGCAGCTGATTGGCTGTCTAGCCTAAAGTGCTTTACACACCTCCCTGATGGTACCACTGGCTAAGATTCCACCTCAGCTCATTGGGTAATGAAAAATATAGAACAATTGATGGATGAAAGCAGGCAGGCCGGCCATTTTGGGACGCTCATTGGACTTGTTTAATGCAATGCACCTTTGTATTTTCACATGCATTCGCTTCATGCTGTAACCACTGTGCATAAAAATTTGGAAACATGGCATGCAGTGAATCATTTGGTGTCTAAGTCATGTTTCCCATATTTTCCCTTCCCAGATACAAGCCCGTTTGAGTGTTTGGGGCACTTTTTAGCTAAAATCATCCTACGGGGCCTAACTGCATATGCTAAAGCCTTCCTTTTTTTGAATGGTGTAGTTGCCCCTGCAACCTCCAAAAATATCAGGACTTACTTCCCCAATAACCTGCTAACTCACCCCTAAAATACATACTTATTCACTCTATTTTGTTCATTGGACTTATTTCTCATTTGAAATGCCCATTTTTGGGGGGCCATAAATGTGCGTCTTTAAAAGGTGATTTCTACGATACCCCACTTTTGCGCGTCGGACCTCAACTTTTCCCGTAAACGCAGAAAAAACGCAATTTTCAGGAGAAACGAGACAGACATCCCCTCCCTCTGCCACCCACCCGCCCGACTTAAAGCCAGCCATTAGACATGCCAGATAGTTCTGAGGGTCTGTCTGTGATGTCATAAAGGGCCCTCTGATCAATGGGCAGCTTTCTGATTGGCTGCTGTATTTGATTGACAGATGGAAGCTGGCAGCTGATTGGCTGTCTAGCCTAAACTGCTTTACACACCTCCCTGATGGTACCACTGGCTAAGACTCTACCTCAGCTCATTAGGTAATGAAAAATTTAGAACAATTGATGGATGAAAGCAGGCAGGCCGGCCATTTTGGGACGCTCATTGGACTTGTTTAAAGCAATGCACCTTTGTATTTTCACATGCATTCGCTTCATGCTGTAACCACTGTGCATAAAAATTTGGAAACATGGCATACAGTGTATCATTTGGTGTCTAAGTCATGTTTCCCATGTTTTTCCTTCCCAGATACTAGCCCGTTTCAGTGTTTGGGGCACTTTTTAGCTAAAATCATCCTACGGGGCCTAACTGCATATGCTAAAGCCTGCCTATTTTGAATGGTCTAGTGGCCCCTGCAACCTCCAAAAATATCAGGACTTACTTCCCCAATCACCTGCTAACTCACCCCTGAAATACATACTTATTCACCCTATTTTGTTAATTGGACTCATTTCTCATTTGAATTGCCCATTTTTTGTGGGCCAGAAATGTGCGTCTTTAAAAGGTGATTTCTACGATACCCCACTTTTGCGCGTCGGACCTCAACTTTTCCCGTAAACGCAGAAAAACCGCAATTTTCAGGAGAAACGAGACAGACATCCCCTCCCTCTGCCACCCACCCGCCCAACTGAAAGCCAGCCATTAGACATGCACAGATAGTTCTGAGGGTCTGTCTGTGATGTCATAAAGGGCCTGCTGATCAATGGGCAGCTTTCTGATTGGCTGCTGTATTTGATTGACAGATGGAAGCTGGCAGCTGATTGGCTGTCTAGCCTAAAGTGCTTTACACACCTCCCTGATGGTACCACTGGCTAAGACTCCACCTCAGCTCATTGGGTAATGAAAAATTTTGAACAATTGATGGATGAAAGCAGGCAGGCCGGCCATTTTGGGACGCTCATTGGACTTTTTTAATGCAATGCACCTTTGTATTTTCACATGCATTCGCTTCATGCTGTAACCACTGTGCATAAAAAATTGGAAACATGGCATACAGTATATCATTTGGTGTCTAAGTCATGATTCCCATGTTTTTCCTTCCCAGATACTAGCCCGTTTGAGTGTTTGGGGCACTTTTTAGCTAAAATCATCCTACGGGGCCTAACTGCATATGCTAAAGCCTGCCTATTTTGAATGGTCTAGTGGCCCCTGCAACCTCCAAAAATATCAGGACTTACTTCCCCAATAACCTGCTAACTCACCCCTGAAATACATACTTATTCACCCTATTTTGTTCATTGGACTCATTTCTCATTTGAAATGCCCATTTTTGGGGGGCCAGAAATGTGCGTCTTTAAAATGTGATTTCTACGATACACCACTTTTGCGCGTCGGACCTTAACTTTTCCCGTAAACGCAGAAAAACCGCAATTTTCAGGAGAAACGAGACAGACATCCCCTCCCTCTGCCACCCACCCGCCCAACTGAAAGCCAGCCATTAGACATGCACAGATAGTTCTGAGGGTCTGTCTGTGATGTCATAAAGGGCCTGCTGATCAATGGGCAGCTTTCTGATTGGCTGCTGTATTTGATTGACAGATGGAAGCTGGCAGCTGATTGGCTGTCTAGCCTAAAGTGCTTTACACACCTCCCTGATGGTACCACTGGCTAAGACTCCACCTCAGCTCATTGGGTAATGAAAAATTTAGAACAATTGATGGATGAAAGCAGGCAGGCCGGCCATTTTGGGACGCTCAGTGGACTTGTTTAATGCAATGCACCTTTGTATTTTCACATGCATTCGCTTCATGCTGTAACCACTGTGCATAAAAATTTGGAAACATGGCATACAGTGTATCATTTGGTGTCTAAGTCATGTTTCCCATATTTTCCCTTCCCAGATACAAGCCCGTTTGAGTGTTTGGGGCACTTTTTAGCTAAAATCATCCTACGGGGCCTAACTGCATATGCTAAAGCCTGCCTATTTTGAATGGTGTAGTGGCCCCTGCAACCTCCAAAAATATCAGGACTTACTTCCCCAATAACCTGCTAACTCACCCCTGAAATACATACTTATTCACCCTATTTTGTTCATTGGACTCATTTCTCATTTGAAATGCCCATTTTTGGGGGGCCAGAAATGTGCGTCTTTAAAAGGTGATTTCTACGATACCCCACTTTTGCGCGTCGGACCTCAACTTTTCCCGTAAACGCAGAAAAACCGCAATTTTCAGGAGAAACGAGACAGACATCCCCTCCCTCTGCCACCCACCCGCCCAACTGACAGCCAGCCGTTAGACATGCACAGATAGTTCTGAGGGTCTGTCTGTGATGTCATAAAGGGCCTGCTGATCAATGGGCAGCTTTCTGATTGGCTGCTGTATTTAATTGACAGATGGAAGCTGGCAGCTGATTGGCTGTCTAGCCTAAAGTGCTTTACACACCTCCCTGATGGTACCACTGGCTAAGATTCCACCTCAGCTCATTGGGTAATGAAAAATATAGAACAATTGATGGATGAAAGCAGGCAGGCCGGCCATTTTGGGACGCTCATTGGACTTGTTTAATGCAATGCACCTTTGTATTTTCACATGCATTCGCTTCATGCTGTAACCACTGTGCATAAAAATTTGGAAACATGGCATACAGTGAATCATTTGGTGTCTAAGTCATGTTTCCCATATTTTCCCTTCCCAGATACAAGCCCGTTTGAGTGTTTGGGGCACTTTTTAGCTAAAATCATCCTACGGGGCCTAACTGCATATGCTAAAGCCTTCCTTTTTTTGAATGGTGTAGTTGCCCCTGCAACCTCCAAAAATATCAGGACTTACTTCCCCAATAACCTGCTAACTCACCCCTAAAATACATACTTATTCACTCTATTTTGTTCATTGGACTTATTTCTCATTTGAAATGCCCATTTTTGGGGGGCCATAAATGTGCGTCTTTAAAAGGTGATTTCTACGATACCCCACTTTTGCGCGTCGGACCTCAACTTTTCCCGTAAACGCAGAAAAACCTCAATTTTCAGGAGAAACGAGACAGACATCCCCTCCCTCTGCCACCCACCCACCCAACTGAAAGCCAGCCATTAGACATGCACAGATAGTTCTGAGGGTCTGTCTGTGATGTCATAAAGGGCCTGCTGATCAATGGGCAGCTTTCTGATTGGCTGCTGTATTTGATTGACAGATGGAAGCTGGCAGCTGATTGGCTGTCTAGCCTAAACTGCTTTACACACCTCCCTGATGGTACCACTGGCTAAGACTCCACCTCAGCTCATTGGGTAATGAAAAATTTAGAACAATTGATGGATGAAAGCAGGCAGGCCGGCCATTTTGGGACGCTCATTGGACTTGTTTAATGCAATGCACCTTTGTATTTTCACATGCATTCGCTTCATGCTGTAACCACTGTGCATAAAAATTTGGAAACATGGCATACAGTGTATCATTTGGTGTCTAAGTCATGTTTCCCATGTTTTTCCTTCCCAGATACTAGCCCGTTTCAGTGTTTGGGGCACTTTTTAGCTAAAATCATCCTACGGGGCCTAACTGCATATGCTAAAGCCTGCCTATTTTGAATGGTCTAGTGGCCCCTGCAACCTCCAAAAATATCAGGACTTACTTCCCCAATAACCTGCTAACTCACCCCTGAAATACATACTTATTCACCCTATTTTGTTCATTGGACTCATTTCTCATTTGAAATGCCCATTTTTGGGGGGCCAGAAATGTGCGTCTTTAAAATGTGATTTCTACGATACACCACTTTTGCGCGTCGGACCTTAACTTTTCCCGTAAACGCAGAAAAACCGCAATTTTCAGGAGAAACGAGACAGACATCCCCTCCCTCTGCCACCCACCCGCCCACCTGAAAGCCAGCCATTAGACATGCACAGATAGTTCTGAGGGTCTGTCTGTGATGTCATAAAGGGCCTGCTGATCAATGGGCAGCTTTCTGATTGGCTGCTGTATTTGATTGACAGATGGAAGCTGGCAGCTGATTGGCTGTCTAGCCTAAAGTGCTTTACACACCTCCCTGATGGTACCACTGGCTAAGATTCCACCTCAGCTCATTGGGTAATGAAAAATATAGAACAATTGATGGATGAAAGCAGGCAGGCCGGCCATTTTGGGACGCTCATTGGACTTGTTTAATGCAATGCACCTTTGTATTTTCACATGCATTCGCTTCATGCTGTAACCACTGTGCATAAAAATTTGGAAACATGGCATACAGTGTATCATTTGGTGTCTAAGTCATGTTTCCCATATTTTCCCTTCCCAGATACAAGCCCGTTTGAGTGTTTGGGGCACTTTTTAGCTAAAATCATCCTACGGGGCCTAACTGCATATGCTAAAGCCTGCCTATTTTGAATGGTGTAGTGGCCTCTGCAACCTCCAAAAATATCAGGACTTACTTCCCCAATAACCTGCTAACTCACCCCTAAAATACATACTTATTCACGCTATTTTGTTCATTGGACTTATTTTTCATTTGAAATGCCCATTTTTGGGGGGCCATAAATGTGTGTCTTTAAAAGGTGATTTCTACGATACCCCACTTTTGCACGTCGGACCTCAACTTTTCCCGTAAACGCAGAAAAACCGCAATTTTCATGAGAAACGAGACAGACATCCCCTCCCTCTGCCACCCACCCGCCCAACTGATAGCCAGCCATTAGACATGCACAGATAGTTCTGAGGGTCTGTCTGTGATGTCATAAAGGGCCCTCTGATCAATGGGCAGCTTTCTGATTGGCTGCTGTATTTGATTGACAGATGGAAGCTGGCAGCTGATTGGCTGTCTAGCCTAAACTGCTTTACACACCTCCCTGATGGTACCACTGGCTAAGACTCCACCTCAGCTCATTGGGTAATGAAAAATTTAGATCAATTGATGGATGAAAGCAGGCAGGCCGGCCATTTTGGGACGCTCATTGGACTTGTTTAATGCAATGCACCTTTGTATTTTCACATGCATTCGCTTCATGCTGTAACCACTGTGCATAAAAATTTGGAAACATGGCATACAGTGTATTATTTGGTGTCTAAGTCATATTTCCCATATTTTCCCTTCCCAGATACAAGCCCGTTTGAGTGTTTGGGGCACTTTTTAGCTAAAATCATCCTACGGGGCCTAACTGCATATGCTAAAGCCTTCCTTTTTTTGAATGGTGTAGTTGCCCCTGCAACCTCCAAAAATATCAGGACTTACTTCCCCAATAACCTGCTAACTCACCCCTAAAATACATACTTATTCACGCTATTTTGTTCATTGGACTTATTTCTCATTTGAAATGCCCATTTTTGGGGGGCCATAAATGTGCGTCTTTAAAAGGTGATTTCTACGATACCCCACTTTTGCGCGTCGGACCTCAACTTTTCCCGTAAACGCAGAAAAACCGCAATTTTCAGGAGAAACGAGACAGACATCCCCTCCCGCTGCCACCCACCCGCCCAACTGAAAGCCAGCCATTAGACATGCACAGATAGTTCTGAGGGTCTGTCTGTGATGTCATAAAGGGCCTGCTGATCAATGGGCAGCTTTCTGATTGGCTGCTGTATGTGATTGACAGATGGAAGCTGGCAGCTGATTGGCTGTCTAGCCTAAAGTGCTTTACACACCTCCCTGATGGTACCACTGGCTAAGATTCCACCTCAGCTCATTGGGTAATGAAAAATATAGAACAATTGATGGATGAAAGCAGGCAGGCCGGCCATTTTGGGACGCTCATTGGACTTGTTTAATGCAATGCACCTTTGTATTTTCACATGCATTCGCTTCATGCTGTAACCACTGTGCATAAAAATTTGGAAACATGGCATGCAGTGAATCATTTGGTGTCTAAGTCATGTTTCCCATATTTTCCCTTCCCAGATACAAGCCCGTTTGAGTGTTTGGGGCACTTTTTAGCTAAAATCATCCTACGGGGCCTAACTGCATATGCTAAAGCCTTCCTTTTTTTGAATGGTGTAGTTGCCCCTGCAACCTCCAAAAATATCAGGACTTACTTCCCCAATAACCTGCTAACTCACCCCTAAAATACATACTTATTCACTCTATTTTGTTCATTGGACTTATTTCTCATTTGAAATGCCCATTTTTGGGGGGCCATAAATGTGCGTCTTTAAAAGGTGATTTCTACGATACCCCACTTTTGCGCGTCGGACCTCAACTTTTCCCGTAAACGCAGAAAAAACGCAATTTTCAGGAGAAACGAGACAGACATCCCCTCCCTCTGCCACCCACCCGCCCGACTTAAAGCCAGCCATTAGACATGCCAGATAGTTCTGAGGGTCTGTCTGTGATGTCATAAAGGGCCCTCTGATCAATGGGCAGCTTTCTGATTGGCTGCTGTATTTGATTGACAGATGGAAGCTGGCAGCTGATTGGCTGTCTAGCCTAAACTGCTTTACACACCTCCCTGATGGTACCACTGGCTAAGACTCTACCTCAGCTCATTAGGTAATGAAAAATTTAGAACAATTGATGGATGAAAGCAGGCAGGCCGGCCATTTTGGGACGCTCCTTGGACTTGTTTAAAGCAATGCACCTTTGTATTTTCACATGCATTCGCTTCATGCTGTAACCACTGTGCATAAAAATTTGGAAACATGGCATACAGTGTATCATTTGGTGTCTAAGTCATGTTTCCCATGTTTTTCCTTCCCAGATACTAGCCCGTTTCAGTGTTTGGGGCACTTTTTAGCTAAAATCATCCTACGGGGCCTAACTGCATATGCTAAAGCCTGCCTATTTTGAATGGTCTAGTGGCCCCTGCAACCTCCAAAAATATCAGGACTTACTTCCCCAATCACCTGCTAACTCACCCCTGAAATACATACTTATTCACCCTATTTTGTTAATTGGACTCATTTCTCATTTGAATTGCCCATTTTTTGTGGGCCAGAAATGTGCGTCTTTAAAAGGTGATTTCTACGATACCCCACTTTTGCGCGTCGGACCTCAACTTTTCCCGTAAACGCAGAAAAACCGCAATTTTCAGGAGAAACGAGACAGACATCCCCTCCCTCTGCCACCCACCCGCCCAACTGAAAGCCAGCCATTAGACATGCACAGATAGTTCTGAGGGTCTGTCTGTGATGTCATAAAGGGCCTGCTGATCAATGGGCAGCTTTCTGATTGGCTGCTGTATTTGATTGACAGATGGAAGCTGGCAGCTGATTGGCTGTCTAGCCTAAAGTGCTTTACACACCTCCCTGATGGTACCACTGGCTAAGACTCCACCTCAGCTCATTGGGTAATGAAAAATTTTGAACAATTGATGGATGAAAGCAGGCAGGCCGGCCATTTTGGGACGCTCATTGGACTTTTTTAATGCAATGCACCTTTGTATTTTCACATGCATTCGCTTCATGCTGTAACCACTGTGCATAAAAAATTGGAAACATGGCATACAGTATATCATTTGGTGTCTAAGTCATGATTCCCATGTTTTTCCTTCCCAGATACTAGCCCGTTTGAGTGTTTGGGGCACTTTTTAGCTAAAATCATCCTACGGGGCCTAACTGCATATGCTAAAGCCTGCCTATTTTGAATGGTCTAGTGGCCCCTGCAACCTCCAAAAATATCAGGACTTACTTCCCCAATAACCTGCTAACTCACCCCTGAAATACATACTTATTCACCCTATTTTGTTCATTGGACTCATTTCTCATTTGAAATGCCCATTTTTGGGGGGCCAGAAATGTGCGTCTTTAAAATGTGATTTCTACGATACACCACTTTTGCGCGTCGGACCTTAACTTTTCCCGTAAACGCAGAAAAACCGCAATTTTCAGGAGAAACGAGACAGACATCCCCTCCCTCTGCCACCCACCCGCCCAACTGAAAGCCAGCCATTAGACATGCACAGATAGTTCTGAGGGTCTGTCTGTGATGTCATAAAGGGCCTGCTGATCAATGGGCAGCTTTCTGATTGGCTGCTGTATTTGATTGACAGATGGAAGCTGGCAGCTGATTGGCTGTCTAGCCTAAAGTGCTTTACACACCTCCCTGATGGTACCACTGGCTAAGACTCCACCTCAGCTCATTGGGTAATGAAAAATTTAGAACAATTGATGGATGAAAGCAGGCAGGCCGGCCATTTTGGGACGCTCAGTGGACTTGTTTAATGCAATGCACCTTTGTATTTTCACATGCATTCGCTTCATGCTGTAACCACTGTGCATAAAAATTTGGAAACATGGCATACAGTGTATCATTTGGTGTCTAAGTCATGTTTCCCATATTTTCCCTTCCCAGATACAAGCCCGTTTGAGTGTTTGGGGCACTTTTTAGCTAAAATCATCCTACGGGGCCTAACTGCATATGCTAAAGCCTGCCTATTTTGAATGGTGTAGTGGCCCCTGCAACCTCCAAAAATATCAGGACTTACTTCCCCAATAACCTGCTAACTCACCCCTGAAATACATACTTATTCACCCTATTTTGTTCATTGGACTCATTTCTCATTTGAAATGCCCATTTTTGGGGGGCCAGAAATGTGCGTCTTTAAAAGGTGATTTCTACGATACCCCACTTTTGCGCGTCGGACCTCAACTTTTCCCGTAAACGCAGAAAAACCGCAATTTTCAGGAGAAACGAGACAGACATCCCCTCCCTCTGCCACCCACCCGCCCAACTGACAGCCAGCCGTTAGACATGCACAGATAGTTCTGAGGGTCTGTCTGTGATGTCATAAAGGGCCTGCTGATCAATGGGCAGCTTTCTGATTGGCTGCTGTATTTAATTGACAGATGGAAGCTGGCAGCTGATTGGCTGTCTAGCCTAAAGTGCTTTACACACCTCCCTGATGGTACCACTGGCTAAGATTCCACCTCAGCTCATTGGGTAATGAAAAATATAGAACAATTGATGGATGAAAGCAGGCAGGCCGGCCATTTTGGGACGCTCATTGGACTTGTTTAATGCAATGCACCTTTGTATTTTCACATGCATTCGCTTCATGCTGTAACCACTGTGCATAAAAATTTGGAAACATGGCATACAGTGAATCATTTGGTGTCTAAGTCATGTTTCCCATATTTTCCCTTCCCAGATACAAGCCCGTTTGAGTGTTTGGGGCACTTTTTAGCTAAAATCATCCTACGGGGCCTAACTGCATATGCTAAAGCCTTCCTTTTTTTGAATGGTGTAGTTGCCCCTGCAACCTCCAAAAATATCAGGACTTACTTCCCCAATAACCTGCTAACTCACCCCTAAAATACATACTTATTCACTCTATTTTGTTCATTGGACTTATTTCTCATTTGAAATGCCCATTTTTGGGGGGCCATAAATGTGCGTCTTTAAAAGGTGATTTCTACGATACCCCACTTTTGCGCGTCGGACCTCAACTTTTCCCGTAAACGCAGAAAAACCTCAATTTTCAGGAGAAACGAGACAGACATCCCCTCCCTCTGCCACCCACCCACCCAACTGAAAGCCAGCCATTAGACATGCACAGATAGTTCTGAGGGTCTGTGTGTGATGTCATAAAGGGCCTGCTGATCAATGGGCAGCTTTCTGATTGGCTGCTGTATTTGATTGACAGATGGAAGCTGGCAGCTGATTGGCTGTCTAGCCTAAACTGCTTTACACACCTCCCTGATGGTACCACTGGCTAAGACTCCACCTCAGCTCATTGGGTAATGAAAAATTTAGAACAATTGATGGATGAAAGCAGGCAGGCCGGCCATTTTGGGACGCTCATTGGACTTGTTTAATGCAATGCACCTTTGTATTTTCACATGCATTCGCTTCATGCTGTAACCACTGTGCATAAAAATTTGGAAACATGGCATACAGTGTATCATTTGGTGTCTAAGTCATGTTTCCCATGTTTTTCCTTCCCAGATACTAGCCCGTTTCAGTGTTTGGGGCACTTTTTAGCTAAAATCATCCTACGGGGCCTAACTGCATATGCTAAAGCCTGCCTATTTTGAATGGTCTAGTGGCCCCTGCAACCTCCAAAAATATCAGGACTTACTTCCCCAATAACCTGCTAACTCACCCCTGAAATACATACTTATTCACCCTATTTTGTTCATTGGACTCATTTCTCATTTGAAATGCCCATTTTTGGGGGGCCAGAAATGTGCGTCTTTAAAATGTGATTTCTACGATACACCACTTTTGCGCGTCGGACCTTAACTTTTCCCGTAAACGCAGAAAAACCGCAATTTTCAGGAGAAACGAGACAGACATCCCCTCCCTCTGCCACCCACCCGCCCAACTGAAAGCCAGCCATTAGACATGCACAGATAGTTCTGAGGGTCTGTCTGTGATGTCATAAAGGGCCTGCTGATCAATGGGCAGCTTTCTGATTGGCTGCTGTATTTGATTGACAGATGGAAGCTGGCAGCTGATTGGCTGTCTAGCCTAAAGTGCTTTACACACCTCCCTGATGGTACCACTGGCTAAGACTCCACCTCAGCTCATTGGGTAATGAAAAATTTAGAACAATTGATGGATGAAAGCAGGCAGGCCGGCCATTTTGGGACGCTCAGTGGACTTGTTTAATGCAATGCACCTTTGTATTTTCACATGCATTCGCTTCATGCTGTAACCACTGTGCATAAAAATTTGGAAACATGGCATACAGTGTATCATTTGGTGTCTAAGTCATGTTTCCCATATTTTCCCTTCCCAGATACAAGCCCGTTTGAGTGTTTGGGGCACTTTTTAGCTAAAATCATCCTACGGGGCCTAACTGCATATGCTAAAGCCTGCCTATTTTGAATGGTGTAGTGGCCCCTGCAACCTCCAAAAATATCAGGACTTACTTCCCCAATAACCTGCTAACTCACCCCTGAAATACATACTTATTCACCCTATTTTGTTCATTGGACTCATTTCTCATTTGAAATGCCCATTTTTGGGGGGCCAGAAATGTGCGTCTTTAAAAGGTGATTTCTACGATACCCCACTTTTGCGCGTCGGACCTCAACTTTTCCCGTAAACGCAGAAAAACCGCAATTTTCAGGAGAAACGAGACAGACATCCCCTCCCTCTGCCACCCACCCGCCCAACTGACAGCCAGCCGTTAGACATGCACAGATAGTTCTGAGGGTCTGTCTGTGATGTCATAAAGGGCCTGCTGATCAATGGGCAGCTTTCTGATTGGCTGCTGTATTTAATTGACAGATGGAAGCTGGCAGCTGATTGGCTGTCTAGCCTAAAGTGCTTTACACACCTCCCTGATGGTACCACTGGCTAAGATTCCACCTCAGCTCATTGGGTAATGAAAAATATAGAACAATTGATGGATGAAAGCAGGCAGGCCGGCCATTTTGGGACGCTCATTGGACTTGTTTAATGCAATGCACCTTTGTATTTTCACATGCATTCGCTTCATGCTGTAACCACTGTGCATAAAAATTTGGAAACATGGTATACAGTGAATCATTTGGTGTCTAAGTCATGTTTCCCATATTTTCCCTTCCCAGATACAAGCCCGTTTGAGTGTTTGGGGCACTTTTTAGCTAAAATCATCCTACGGGGCCTAACTGCATATGCTAAAGCCTTCCTTTTTTTGAATGGTGTAGTTGCCCCTGCAACCTCCAAAAATATCAGGACTTACTTCCCCAATAACCTGCTAACTCACCCCTAAAATACATACTTATTCACTCTATTTTGTTCATTGGACTTATTTCTCATTTGAAATGCCCATTTTTGGGGGGCCATAAATGTGCGTCTTTAAAAGGTGATTTCTACGATACCCCACTTTTGCGCGTCGGACCTCAACTTTTCCTGTAAACGCAGAAAAACCGCAATTTTCAGGAGAAACGAGACAGACATCCCCTCCCTCTGCCACCCACCCGCCCAACTGAAAGCCAGCCATTAGACATGCACAGATAGTTCTGAGGGTCTGTCTGTGATGTCATAAAGGGCCCTCTGATCAATGGGCAGCTTTCTGATTGGCTGCTGTATTTGATTGACAGATGGAAGCTGGCAGCTGATTGGCTGTCTAGCCTAAACTGCTTTACACACCTCCCTGATGGTACCACTGGCTAAGACTCCACCTCAGCTCATTAGGTAATGAAAAATTTAGAACAATTGATGGATGAAAGCAGGCAGGCCGGCCATTTTGGGACGCTCATTGGACTTGTTTAAAGCAATGCACCTTTGTATTTTCACATGCATTCGCTTCATGCTGTAACCACTGTGCATAAAAATTTGGAAACATGGCATACAGTGTATCATTTGGTGTCTAAGTCAAGTTTCCCATCTTTTTCCTTCCCAGATACTAGCCCGTTTCAGTGTTTGGGGCACTTTTTAGCTAAAATCATCCTACGGGGCCTAACTGCATATGCTAAAGCCTGCCTATTTTGAATGGTCTAGTGGCCCCTGCAACCTCCAAAAATATCAGGACTTACTTCCCCAATAACCTGCTAACTCACCCCTGAAATACATACTTATTCACCCTATTTTGTTAATTGGACTCATTTCTCATTTGAATTGCCCATTTTTTGGGGGCCAGAAATGTGCGTCTTTAAAAGGTGATTTCTACGATACCCCACTTTTGCGCGTCGGACCTCAACTTTTCCCGTAAACGCAGAAAAACCGCAATTTTCAGGAGAAACGAGACAGACATCCCCTCCCTCTGCCACCCACCCGCCCAACTGAAAGCCAGCCATTAGACATGCACAGATAGTTCTGAGGGTCTGTCTGTGATGTCATAAAGGGCCTGCTGATTAATGGGCAGCTTTCTGATTGGCTGCTGTATTTGATTGACAGATGGAAGCTGGCAGCTGATTGGCTGTCTAGCCTAAAGTGCTTTACACACCTCCCTGATGGTACCACTGGCTAAGATTCCACCTCAGCTCATTGGGTAATGAAAAATATAGAACAATTGATGGATGAAAGCAGGCAGGCCGGCCATTTTGGGACGCTCATTGGACTTGTTTAATGCAATGCACCTTTGTATTTTCACATGCATTCGCTTCATGCTGTAACCACTGTGCATAAAAATTTGGAAACATGGCATACAGTGTATCATTTGGTTTCTAAGTCATGTTTCCCATATTTTCCCTTCCCAGATACAAGCCCGTTTGAGTGTTTGGGGCACTTTTTAGCTAAAATCATCCTACGGGGCCTAACTGCATATGCTAAAGCCTTCCTTTTTTTGAATGGTGTAGTTGCCCCTGCAACCTCCAAAAATATCAGGACTTACTTCCCCAATGACCTGCTAACTCACCCCTAAAATACATACTTATTCACGCTATTTTGTTCATTGGACTTATTTCTCATTTGAAATGCCCATTTTTGGGGGGCCATAAATGTGCGTCTTTAAAAGGTGATTTCTACGATACCCCACTTTTGCGCGTCGGACCTCAACTTTTCCCGTAAACGCAGAAAAACCGCAATTTTCATGAGAAACGAGACAGACATCCCCTCCCTCTGCCACCCACCCGCCCAACTGATAGCCAGCCATTAGACATGCACAGATAGTTCTGAGGGTCTGTCTGTGATGTCATAAAGGGCCCTCTGATCAATGGGCAGCTTTCTGATTGGCTGCTGTATTTGATTGACAGATGGAAGCTGGCAGCTGATTGGCTGTCTAGCCTAAACTGCTTTACACACCTCCCTGATGGTACCACTGGCTAAGACTCCACCTCAGCTCATTGGGTAATGAAAAATTTAGAACAATTGATGGATGAAAGCAGGCAGGCCGGCCATTTTGGGACGCTCAGTGGACTTGTTTAATGCAATGCACCTTTGTATATTCACATGCATTCGCTTCATGCTGTAACCACTGTGCATAAAAATTTGGAAACATGGCATACAGTGTATCATTTGGTGTCTAAGTCATGTTTCCCATATTTTCCCTTCCCAGATATAAGCCCGTTTGAGTGTTTGGGGCACTTTTTAGCTAAAATCATCCTACGGGGCCTAACTGCATATGCTAAAGCCTGCCTATTTTGAATGGTGTAGTGGCCCCTGCAACCTCCAAAAATATCAGGACTTACTTCCCCAATAACCTGCTAACTCACCCCTGAAATACATACTTATTCACCCTATTTTGTTCATTGGACTCATTTCTCATTTGAAATGCCCATTTTTGGGGGGCCAGAAATGTGCGTCTTTAAAAGGTGATTTCTACGATACCCCACTTTTGCGCGTCGGACCTCAAATTTTCCCGTAAACGCAGAAAAACCGCAATTTTCAGGAGAAACGAGACAGACATCCCCTCCCTCTGCCACCCACCCGCCCAACTGACAGCCAGCCATTAGACATGCACAGATAGTTCTGAGGGTCTGTCTGTGATGTCATAAAGGGCCTGCTGATCAATGGGCAGCTTTCTGATTGGCTGCTGTATTTGATTGACAGATGGAAGCTGGCAGCTGATTGGCTGTCTAGCCTAAAGTGCTTTACACACCTCCCTGATGGTACCACTGGCTAAGATTCCACCTCAGCTCATTGGGTAATGAAAAATATAGAACAATTGATGGATGAAAGCAGGCAGGCCGGCCATTTTGGGACGCTCATTGGACTTGTTTAATGCAATGCACCTTTGTATTTTCACATGCATTCGCTTCATGCTGCAACCACTGTGCATAAAAATTTGGAAACATGGCATACAGTGTATCATTTGGTTTCTAAGTCATGTTTCCCATATTTTCCCTTCCCAGATACAAGCCCGTTTGAGTGTTTGGGGCACTTTTTAGCTAAAATCATCCTACGGGGCCTAACTGCATATGCTAAAGCCTTCCTTTTTTTGAATGGTGTAGTTGCCCCTGCAACCTCCAAAAATATCAGGACTTACTTCCCCAATGACCTGCTAACTCACCCCTAAAATACATACTTATTCACGCTATTTTGTTCATTGGACTTATTTCTCATTTGAAATGCCCATTTTTGGGGGGCCATAAATGTGCGTCTTTAAAAGGTGATTTCTACGATACCCCACTTTTGCGCGTCGGACCTCAACTTTTCCCGTAAACGCAGAAAAACCGCAATTTTCATGAGAAACGAGACAGACATCCCCTCCCTCTGCCACCCACCCGCCCAACTGATAGCCAGCCATTAGACATGCACAGATAGTTCTGAGGGTCTGTCTGTGATGTCATAAAGGGCCCTCTGATCAATGGGCAGCTTTCTGATTGGCTGCTGTATTTGATTGACAGATGGAAGCTGGCAGCTGATTGGCTGTCTAGCCTAAACTGCTTTACACACCTCCCTGATGGTACCACTGGCTAAGACTCCACCTCAGCTCATTGGGTAATGAAAAATTTAGAACAATTGATGGATGAAAGCAGGCAGGCCGGCCATTTTGGGATGCTCATTGGACTTGTTTAATGCAATGCACCTTTGTATTTTCACATGCATTCGCTTCATGCTGTAACCACTGTGCATAAAAATTTGGAAACATGGCATACAGTGTATTATTTGGTGTCTAAGTCATATTTCCCATATTTTCCCTTCCCAGATACAAGCCCGTTTGAGTGTTTGGGGCACTTTTTAGCTAAAATCATCCTACAGGGCCTAACTGCATATGCTAAAGCCTGCCTATTTTGAATGGTGTAGTTGCCCCTGCAACCTCCAAAAATATCAGTATTTACTTCCTCAATAACCTGCTAACTCACCCCTGAAATACATACTTATTCACCCTATTTTGTTAATTGGACTCATTTCTCATTTGAAATGCCCATTTTTGGGGGGCCAGAAATGTGCGTCTTTAAAATGTGATTTCTACGATACCCCACTTTTGCGCGTCGGACCTCAACTTTTCCCGTAAACGCAGAAAAACCGCAATTTTCAGGAGAAACGAGACAGACATCCCCTCCCTCTGCCACCCACCCGCCCAACTGACAGCCAGCCATTAGACATGCACAGATAGTTCTGAGGGTCTGTCTGTGATGTCATAAAGGGCCTGCTGATCAATGGGCAGCTTTCTGATTGGCTGCTGTATTTGATTGACAGATGGAAGCTGGCAGCTGATTGGCTGTCTAGCCTAAAGTGCATTACACACCTCCCTGATGGTACCACTGGCTAAGACTCCACCTCAGCTCATTGGGTAATGAAAAATTTAGAACAATTGATGGATGAAAGCAGGCAGGCCGGCCATTTTGGGACGCTCAGTGGACTTGTTTAATGCAATGCACCTTTGTATATTCACATGCATTCGCTTCATGCTGTAACCACTGTGCATAAAAATTTGGAAACATGGCATACAGTGTATCATTTGGTGTCTAAGTCATGTTTCCCATATTTTCCCTTCCCAGATATAAGCCCGTTTGAGTGTTTGGGGCACTTTTTAGCTAAAATCATCCTACGGGGCCTAACTGCATATGCTAAAGCCTGCCTATTTTGAATGGTGTAGTGGCCCCTGCAACCTCCAAAAATATCAGGACTTACTTCCCCAATAACCTGCTAACTCACCCCTGAAATACATACTTATTCACCCTATTTTGTTCATTGGACTCATTTCTCATTTGAAATGCCCATTTTTGGGGGGCCAGAAATGTGCGTCTTTAAAAGGTGATTTCTACGATACCCCACTTTTGCGCGTCGGACCTCAAATTTTCCCGTAAACGCAGAAAAACCGCAATTTTCAGGAGAAACGAGACAGACATCCCCTCCCTCTGCCACCCACCCGCCCAACTGAAAGCCAGCCATTAGACATGCACAGATAGTTCTGAGGGTCTGTCTGTGATCTCATAAAGGGCCTGCTGATCAATGGGCAGCTTTCTGATTGGCTGCTGTATTTGATTGACAGATGGAAGCTGGCAGCTGATTGGCTGTCTAGCCTAAAGTGCTTTACACACCTCCCTGATGGTACCACTGGCTAAGATTCCACCTCAGCTCATTGGGTAATGAAAAATATAGAACAATTGATGGATGAAAGCAGGCAGGCCGGCCATTTTGGGACGCTCATTGGACTTGTTTAATGCAATGCACCTTTGTATTTTCACATGCATTCGCTTCATGCTGTAACCACTGTGCATAAAAATTTGGAAACATGGCATACAGTGTATCATTTGGTGTCTAAGTCATGTTTCCCATGTTTTTCCTTCCCAGATACTAGCCCGTTTCAGTGTTTGGGGCACTTTTTAGCTAAAATCATCCTACGGGGCCTAACTGCATATGCTAAAGCCTGCCTATTTTGAATGGTCTAGTGGCCCCTGCAACCTCCAAAAATATCAGGACTTACTTCCCCAATAACCTGCTAACTCACCCCTGAAATACATACTTATTCACCCTATGTTGTTCATTGGACTCATTTCTCATTTGAAATGCCCATTTTTGGGGGGCCAGAAATGTGCGTCTTTAAAAGGTGATTTCTACGATACCCCACTTTTGCGCGTCGGACCTCAACTTTTCCCGTAAACGCAGAAAAACCGTAATTTTCAGGAGAAACGAGACAGACATCCCCTCCCTCTGCCACCCACCCGCCCAACTGACAGCCAGCCATTAGACATGCACAGATAGTTCTGAGGGTCTGTCTGTGATGTCATAAAGGGCCTGCTGATCAATGGGCAGCTTTCTGATTGGCTGCTGTATTTGATTGACAGATGGAAGCTGGCAGCTGATTGGCTGTCTAGCCTAAAGTGCTTTACACACCTCCCTGATGGTACCACTGGCTAAGACTCCACCTCAGCTCATTGGGTAATGAAAAATTTAGAACAATTGATGGATGAAAGCAGGCAGGCCGGCCATTTTGGGACGCTCAGTGGACTTGTTTAATGCAATGCACCTTTGTATATTCACATGCATTCGCTTCATGCTGTAACCACTGTGCATAAAAATTTGGAAAGATGGCATACAGTGTATCATTTGGTGTCTAAGTCATGTTTCCCATATTTTCCCTTCCCAGATACAAGCCCGTTTGAGTGTTTGGGACACTTTTTAGCTAAAATCATCCTACAGGGCCTAACTGCATATGCTAAAGCCTGCCTATTTTGAATGGTGTAGTGGCCCCTGCAACCTCCAAAAATATCAGGACTTACTTCCCCAATAACCTGCTAACTCTCCCCTGAAATACATACTTATTCACCCTATTTTGTTAATTGGACTCATTTCTCATTTGAAATGCCCATTTTGGGGGGGGGCCAGAAATGTGCGTCTTTAAAAGGTGATTTCTACGATACCCCACTTTTGCGCGTCGGACCTCAACTTTTCCCGTAAACGCAGAAAAACCGTAATTTTCAGGAGAAACGAGACAGACATCCCCTCCCTCTGCCACCCACCCGCCCAACTGACAGCCAGCCATTAGACATGCACAGATAGTTCTGAGGGTCTGTCTGTGATGTCATAAAGGGCCTGCTGATCAATGGGCAGCTTTCTGATTGGCTGCTGTATTTGATTGACAGATGGAAGCTGGCATCTGATTGGCTGTCTAGCCTAAAGTGCTTTACACACCTCCCTGATGGTACCACTGGCTAAGACTCCACCTCAGCTCATTGGGTAATAAAAAATTTAGAACAATTGATGGATGAAAGCAGGCAGGCCGGCCATTTTGGGACGCTCATTGGACTGGTTTAATGCAATGCACCTTTGTATATTCACATGCATTCGCTTCATGCTGTAACCACTGTGCATAAAAATTTGGAAACATGGCATACAGTGTATCATTTGGTGTGTAAGTCATGTTTCCCATATTTTCCCTTCCCAGATACAAGCCCGTTTGAGTGTTTGGGGCACTTTTTAGCTAAAATCATCCTACAGGGCCTAACTGCATATGCTAAGGCCTGCCTATTTTGAATGGTGTAGTGGCCCCTGCAACCTCCAAAAATATCAGGACTTAATTCCCCAATAACCTGCTAACTCTCCCCTGAAATACATACTTATTCACCCTATTTTGTTAATTGGACTCATTTCTCATTTGAAATGCCCATTTTTGGGGGGCCAGAAATGTGCGTCTTTAAAAGGTGATTTTGACGATACCCCACTTTTGCGCGTCGGACCTCAACTTTTCCCGTAAACGCAGAAAAACCGCAATTTTCAGGAGAAACGAGACAGACATCCCCTCCCTCTGCCACCCACCCGCCCAACTGACAGCCAGCCATTAGACATGCACAGATAGTTCTGAGGGTCTGTCTGTGATGTCTTAAAGGGCCTGCTGATCAATGGGCAGCTTTTTGATTGGCTGCTGTATTTTATTGACAGATGGAAGCTGGCAGCTGATTGGCTGTCTAGCCTAAAGTGCTTTACACACCTCCCTGATGGTACCACTGGCTAAGACTCCACCTCAGCTCATTGGGTAATAAAAAATTTAGAACAATTGATGGATGAAAGCAGGCAGGCTGGCCATTTTGGGACGCTCAGTGGACTTGTTTAATGCAATGCACCTTTGTATATTCACATGCATTCGCTTCATGCTGTAACCACTGTGCATAAAAATTTGGAAACATGGCATACAGTGTATCATTTGGTGTCTAAGTCATGTTTCCCATATTTTCCCTTCCCAGATACAAGCCCGTTTGAGTGTTTGGGGCACTTTTTAGCTAAAATCATCCTACGGGGCCTAACTGCATATGCTAAAGCCTTCCTTTTTTTGAATGGTGTAGTTGCCCCTGCAACCTCCAAAAATATCAGGACTTACTTCCCCAATAACCTGCTAACTCACCCCTAAAATACATACTTATTCACGCTATTTTGTTCATTGGACTTATTTCTCATTTGAAATGCCCATTTTTGGGGGGCCAGAAATGTGCGTCTTTAAAAGGTGATTTCGACGATACCCCACTTTTGCGCGTCGGACCTCAACTTTTCCCGTAAACGCAGAAAAACCGCAATTTTCATGAGAAACGAGACAGACATCCCCTCCCTCTGCCACCCACCCGCCCAACTGATAGCCAGCCATTAGACATGCACAGATAGTTCTGAGGGTCTGTCTGTGATGTCATAAAGGGCCCTCTGATCAATGGGCAGCTTTCTTATTGGCTGCTGTATTTGATTGACAGATGGAAGCTGGCAGCTGATTGGCTGTCTAGCCTAAACTGCTTTACACACCTCCCTGATGGTACCACTGGCTAAGACTCCACCTCAGCTCATTGGGTAATGAAAAATTTAGAACAATTGATGGATGAAAGCAGGCAGGCCGGCCATTTTGGGATGCTCATTGGACTTGTTTAATGCAATGCACCTTTGTATTTTCACATGCATTCGCTTCATGCTGTAACCACTGTGCATAAAAATTTGGAAACATGGCATACAGTGTATTATTTGGTGTCTAAGTCATATTTCCCATATTTTCCCTTCCCAGATACAAGCCCGTTTGAGTGTTTGGGGCACTTTTTAGCTAAAATCATCCTACAGGGCCTAACTGCATATGCTAAAGCCTGCCTATTTTGAATGGTGTAGTTGCCCCTGCAACCTCCAAAAATATCAGTATTTACTTCCTCAATAACCTGCTAACTCACCCCTGAAATACATACTTATTCACCCTATTTTGATAATTGGACTCATTTCTCATTTGAATTGCCCATTTTTTGGGGGCCAGAAATGTGCGTCTTTAAAAGGTGATTTCTACGATACCCCACTTTTGCGCGTCGGTCCTCAACTTTTCCCGTAAACGCAGAAAAACCGCAATTTTCAGGAGAAACGAGACAGACATCCCCTCCCTCTGCCACCCACCCGCCCAACTGAAAGCCAGCCATTAGACATGCACAGATAGTTCTGAGGGTCTGTCTGTGATGTCATAAAGGGCCTGCTGATCAATGGGCAGCTTTCTGATTGGCTGCTGTATTTGATTGACAGATGGAAGCTGGCAGCTGATTGGCTGTCTAGCCTAAAGTGCTTTACACACCTCCCTGATGGTACCACTGGCTAAGACTCCCCCTCAGCTCATTGGGTAATGAAAAATTTTGAACAATTGATGGATGAAAGCAGGCAGGCCGGCCATTTTGGGACGCTCATTGGACTTGTTTAATGCAATGCACCTTTGTATTTTCACATGCATTCGCTTCATGCTGTAACCACTGTGCATAAAAATTTGGAAACATGGCATACAGTGTATCATTTGGTGTCTAAGTCATGTTTCCCATGTTTTTCCTTCCCAGATACTAGCCCGTTTGAGTGTTTGGGGCACTTTTTAGCTAAAATCATCCTACAGGGCCTAACTGCATATGCTAAAGCCTGCCTATTTTGAATGGTCTAGTGGCCCCTGCAACCTCCAAAAATATCAGGACTTACTTCCCCACTAACCTGCTAACTCACCCCTGAAATACATACTTATTCACCCTATTTTGTTAATTGGACTCATTTCTCATTTGAAATGCCCATTTTTGGGGGGCCAGAAATGTGCGTCTTTAAAATGTGATTTCTACGATACCCCACTTTTGCGCGTCGGGCCTCAACTTTTCCCGTAAACGCAGAAAAACCGCAATTTTCAGGAGAAACGAGACAGACATCCCCTCCCTCTGCCACCCACCCGCCCAACTGACAGCCAGCCATTAGACATGCACAGATAGTTCTGAGGGTCTGTCTGTGATGTCATAAAGGGCCTGCTGATCAATGGGCAGCTTTCTGATTGGCTGCTGTATTTGATTGACAGATGGAAGCTGGCAGCTGATTGGCTGTCTAGCCTAAAGTGCTTTACACACCTCCCTGATGGTACCACTGGCTAAGACTCCACCTCAGCTCATTGGGTAATGAAAAATTTAGAACAATTGATGGATGAAAGCAGGCAGGCCGGCCATTTTGGGACGCTCAGTGGACTTGTTTAATGCAATGCACCTTTGTATATTCACATGCATTCGCTTCATGCTGTAACCACTGTGCATAAAAATTTGGAAACATGGCATACAGTGTATCATTTGGTGTCTAAGTCATGTTTCCCATATTTTCCCTTCCCAGATATAAGCCCGTTTGAGTGTTTGGGGCACTTTTTAGCTAAAATCATCCTACGGGGCCTAACTGCATATGCTAAAGCCTGCCTATTTTGAATGGTGTAGTGGCCCCTGCAACCTCCAAAAATATCAGGACTTACTTCCCCAATAACCTGCTAACTCACCCCTGAAATACATACTTATTCACCCTATTTTGTTCATTGGACTCATTTCTCATTTGAAATGCCCATTTTTGGGGGGCCAGAAATGTGCGTCTTTAAAAGGTGATTTCTACGATACCCCACTTTTGCGCGTCGGACCTCAAATTTTCCCGTAAACGCAGAAAAACCGCAATTTTCAGGAGAAACGAGACAGACATCCCCTCCCTCTGCCACCCACCCGCCCAACTGAAAGCCAGCCATTAGACATGCACAGATAGTTCTGAGGGTCTGTCTGTGATCTCATAAAGGGCCTGCTGATCAATGGGCAGCTTTCTGATTGGCTGCTGTATTTGATTGACAGATGGAAGCTGGCAGCTGATTGGCTGTCTAGCCTAAAGTGCTTTACACACCTCCCTGATGGTACCACTGGCTAAGATTCCACCTCAGCTCATTGGGTAATGAAAAATATAGAACAATTGATGGATGAAAGCAGGCAGGCCGGCCATTTTGGGACGCTCATTGGACTTGTTTAATGCAATGCACCTTTGTATTTTCACATGCATTCGCTTCATGCTGTAACCACTGTGCATAAAAATTTGGAAACATGGCATACAGTGAATCATTTGGTGTCTAAGTCATGTTTCCCATATTTTCCCTTCCCAGATACAAGCCCGTTTGAGTGTTTGGGGCACTTTTTAGCTAAAATCATCCTACGGGGCCTAACTGCATATGCTAAAGCCTTCCTCTTTTTGAATGGTGTAGTTGCCCCTGCAACCTCCAAAAATATCAGGACTTACTTCCCCAATAACCTGCTAACTCACCCCTGAAATACATACTTATTCACCCTATTTTGTTAATTGGACTCATTTCTCATTTGAAATGCCCATTTTTGGGGGGCCAGAAATGTGCGTCTTTAAAATGTGATTTCTACGATACCCCACTTTTGCGCGTCGGACCTTAACTTTTCCCGTAAACGCAGAAAAAACGCAATTTTCAGGAGAAACGAGACAGACATCCCCTCCCTCTGCCACCCACCCGCCCAACTGAAAGCCAGCCATTAGACATGCACAGATAGTTCTGAGGGTCTGTCTGTGATGTCATAAAGGGCCTGCTGACCAATGGGCAGCTTTCTGATTGGCTGCTGTATTTGATTGACAGATGGAAGCTGGCAGCTGATTGGCTGTCTAGCCTAAAGTGCTTTACACACCTCCCTGATGGTACCACTGGCTAAGACTCCACCTCAGCTCATTGGGTAATGAAAAATTTAGAACAATTGATGGATGAAAGCAGGCAGGCCGGCCATTTTGGGACGCTCAGTGGACTTGTTTAATGCAATGCACCTTTGTATTTTCACATGCATTCGCTTCATGCTGTAACCACTGTGCATAAATATTTGGAAACATGGCATACAGTGTATCATTTGGTGTCTAATTCATGTTTCCCATGTTTTTCCTTCCCAGATACTAGCCCGTTTGAGTGTTTGGGGCACTTTTTAGCTAAAATCATCCTACAGGGCCTAACTGCATATGCTAAAGCCTGCCTATTTTGAATGGTCTAGTGGCCCCTGCAACCTCCAAAAATATCAGGACTTACTTCCCCACTAACCTGCTAACTCACCCCTGAAATACATACTTATTCACCCTATTTTGTTAATTGGACTCATTTCTCATTTGAAATGCCCATTTTTGGGGGGCCAGAAATGTGCGTCTTTAAAATGTGATTTCTACGATACCCCACTTTTGCGCGTCGGACCTCAACTTTTCCCGTAAACGCAGAAAAACCGCGATTTTCAGGAGAAACGAGACAGACATCCCCTCCCTCTGCCACCCACCCGCCCAACTGACAGCCAGCCATTAGACATGCACAGATAGTTCTGAGGGTCTGTCTGTGATGTCATAAAGGGCCTGCTGATCAATGGGCAGCTTTCTGATTGGCTGCTGTATTTGATTGACAGATGGAAGCTGGCAGCTGATTGGCTGTCTAGCCTAAAGTGCTTTACACACCTCCCTGATGGTACCACTGGCTAAGACTCCACTTCAGCTCATTGGGTAATGAAAAATTTAGAACAATTGATGGATGAAAGCAGGCAGGCCGGCCATTTTGGGACGCTCAGTGGACTTGTTTAATGCAATGCACCTTTGTATATTCACATGCATTCGCTTCATGCTGTAACCACTGTGCATAAAAATTTGGAAACATGGCATACAGTGTATCATTTGGTGTCTAAGTCATGTTTCCCATATTTTCCCTTCCCAGATATAAGCCCGTTTGAGTGTTTGGGGCACTTTTTAGCTAAAATCATCCTACGGGGCCTAACTGCATATGCTAAAGCCTGCCTATTTTGAATGGTGTAGTGGCCCCTGCAACCTCCAAAAATATCAGGACTTACTTCCCCAATAACCTGCTAACTCACCCCTGAAATACATACTTATTCACCCTATTTTGTTCATTGGACTCATTTCTCATTTGAAATGCCCATTTTTGGGGGGCCAGAAATGTGCGTCTTTAAAATGTGATTTCTACGATACCCCACTTTTGCGCGTCGGACCTTAACTTTTCCCGTAAACGCAGAAAAAACGCAATTTTCAGGAGAAACGAGACAGACATCCCCTCCCTCTGCCACCCACCCGCCCAACTGAAAGCCAGCCATTAGACATGCACAGATAGTTCTGAGGGTCTGTCTGTGATGTCATAAAGGGCCTGCTGATCAATGGGCAGCTTTCTGATTGGCTGCTGTATTTGATTGACAGATGGAAGCTGGCAGCTGATTGGCTGTCTAGCCTAAAGTGCTTTACACACCTCCCTGATGGTACCACTGGCTAAGACTCCACCTCAGCTCATTGGGTAATGAAAAATTTAGAACAATTGATGGATGAAAGCAGGCAGGCCGGCCATTTTGGGACGCTCAGTGGACTTGTTTAATGCAATGCACCTTTGTATTTTCACATGCATTCGCTTCATGCTGTAACCACTGTGCATAAATATTTGGAAACATGGCATACAGTGTATCATTTGGTGTCTAATTCATGTTTCCCATGTTTTTCCTTCCCAGATACTAGCCCGTTTGAGTGTTTGGGGCACTTTTTAGCTAAAATCATCCTACAGGGCCTAACTGCATATGCTAAAGCCTGCCTATTTTGAATGGTCTAGTGGCCCCTGCAACCTCCAAAAATATCAGGACTTACTTCCCCACTAACCTGCTAACTCACCCCTGAAATACATACTTATTCACCCTATTTTGTTAATTGGACTCATTTCTCATTTGAAATGCCCATTTTTGGGGGGCCAGAAATGTGCGTCTTTAAAATGTGATTTCTACGATACCCCACTTTTGCGCGTCGGACCTCAACTTTTCCCGTAAACGCAGAAAAACCGCGATTTTCAGGAGAAACGAGACAGACATCCCCTCCCTCTGCCACCCACCCGCCCAACTGACAGCCAGCCATTAGACATGCACAGATAGTTCTGAGGGTCTGTCTGTGATGTCATAAAGGGCCTGCTGATCAATGGGCAGCTTTCTGATTGGCTGCTGTATCTGATTGACAGATGGAAGCTGGCAGCTGATTGGCTGTCTAGCCTAAAGTGCTTTACACACCTCCCTGATGGTACCACTGGCTAAGACTCCACCTCAGCTCATTGGGTAATGAAAAATTTAGAACAATTGATGGATGAAAGCAGGCAGGCCGGCCATTTTGGGACGCTCAGTGGACTTGTTTAATGCAATGCACCTTTGTATATTCACATGCATTCGCTTCATGCTGTAACCACTGTGCATAAAAATTTGGAAACATGGCATACAGTGTATCATTTGGTGTCTAAGTCATGTTTCCCATATTTTCCCTTCCCAGATATAAGCCCGTTTGAGTGTTTGGGGCACTTTTTAGCTAAAATCATCCTACGGGGCCTAACTGCATATGCTAAAGCCTGCCTATTTTGAATGGTGTAGTGGCCCCTGCAACCTCCAAAAATATCAGGACTTACTTCCCCAATAACCTGCTAACTCACCCCTGAAATACATACTTATTCACCCTATTTTGTTCATTGGACTCATTTCTCATTTGAAATGCCCATTTTTGGGGGGCCAGAAATGTGCGTCTTTAAAAGGTGATTTCTACGATACCCCACTTTTGCGCGTCGGACCTCAAATTTTCCCGTAAACGCAGAAAAACCGCAATTTTCAGGAGAAACGAGACAGACATCCCCTCCCTCTGCCACCCACCCGCCCAACTGAAAGCCAGCCATTAGACATGCACAGATAGTTCTGAGGGTCTGTCTGTGATATCATAAAGGGCCTGCTGATCAATGGGCAGCTTTCTGATTGGCTGCTGTATTTGATTGACAGATGGAAGCTGGCAGCTGATTGGCTGTCTAGCCTAAAGTGCTTTACACACCTCCCTGATGGTACCACTGGCTAAGATTCCACCTCAGCTCATTGGGTAATGAAAAATATAGAACAATTGATGGATGAAAGCAGGCAGGCCGGCCATTTTGGGACGCTCATTGGACTTGTTTAATGCAATGCACCTTTGTATTTTCACATGCATTCGCTTCATGCTGTAACCACTGTGCATAAAAATTTGGAAACATGGCATACAGTGAATCATTTGGTGTCTAAGTCATGTTTCCCATATTTTCCCTTCCCAGATACAAGCCCGTTTGAGTGTTTGGGGCACTTTTTAGCTAAAATCATCCTACGGGGCCTAACTGCATATGCTAAAGCCTTCCTTTTTTTGAATGGTGTAGTTGCCCCTGCAACCTCCAAAAATATCAGGACTTACTTCCCCAATAACCTGCTAACTCACCCCTAAAATACATACTTATTCACTCTATTTTGTTCATTGGACTTATTTCTCATTTGAAATGCCCATTTTTGGGGGGCCATAAATGTGCGTCTTTAAAAGGTGATTTCTACGATACCCCACTTTTGCGCGTCGGACCTCAACTTTTCCCGTAAACGCAGAAAAACCGCAATTTTCAGGAGAAACGAGACAGACATCCCCTCCCTCTGCCACCCACCCGCCCAACTGAAAGCCAGCCATTAGACATGCACAGATAGTTCTGAGGGTCTGTCTGTGATGTCATAAAGGGCCCTCTGATCAATGGGCAGCTTTCTGATTGGCTGCTGTATTTGATTGACAGATGGAAGCTGGCAGCTGATTGGCTGTCTAGCCTAAACTGCTTTACACACCTCCCTGATGGTACCACTGGCTAAGACTCCACCTCAGCTCATTAGGTAATGAAAAATTTAGAACAATTGATGGATGAAAGCAGACAGGCCGGCCATTTTGGGACGCTCATTGGACTTGTTTAAAGCAATGCACCTTTGTATTTTCACATGCATTCGCTTCATGCTGTAACCACTGTGCATAAAAATTTGGAAACATGGCATACAGTGTATCATTTGGTGTCTAAGTCATGTTTCCCATGTTTTTCCTTCCCAGATACTAGCCCGTTTCAGTGTTTGGGGCACTTTTTAGCTAAAATCATCCTACGGGGCCTAACTGCATATGCTAAAGCCTGCCTATTTTGAATGGTCTAGTGTCCCCTGCAACCTCCAAAAATATCAGGACTTACTTCCCCAATAACCTGCTAACTCACCCCTGAAATACATACTTATTCACCCTATGTTGTTCATTGGACTCATTTCTCATTTGAAATGCCCATTTTTGGGGGGCCAGAAATGTGCGTCTTTAAAAGGTGATTTCTACGATACCCCACTTTTGCGCGTCGGACCTCAACTTTTCCCGTAAACGCAGAAAAACCGTAATTTTCAGGAGAAACGAGACAGACATCCCCTCCCTCTGCCACCCACCCGCCCAACTGACAGCCAGCCATTAGACATGCACAGATAGTTCTGAGGGTCTGTCTGTGATGTCATAAAGGGCCTGCTGATCAATGGGCAGCTTTCTGATTGGCTGCTGTATTTGATTGACAGATGGAAGCTGGCATCTGATTGGCTGTCTAGCCTAAAGTGCTTTACACACCTCCCTGATGGTACCACTGGCTAAGACTCCACCTCAGCTCATTGGGTAATGAAAAATTTAGAACAATTGATGGATAAAAGCAGGCAGGCCGGCCATTTTGGGATGCTCATTGGACTGGTTTAATGCAATGCACCTTTGTATATTCACATGCATTCGCTTCATGCTGTAACCACTGTGCATAAAAATTTGGAAACATGGCATACAGTGTATCATTTGGTGTGTAAGTCATGTTTCCCATATTTTCCCTTCCCAGATACAAGCCCGTTTGAGTGTTTGGGGCACTTTTTAGCTAAAATCATCCTACAGGGCCTAACTGCATATGCTAAGGCCTGCCTATTTTGAATGGTGTACTGGCCCCTGCAACCTCCAAAAATATCAGGACTTAATTCCCCAATAACCTGCTAACTCTCCCCTGAAATACATACTTATTCACCCTATTTTGTTAATTGGACTCATTTCTCATTTGAAATGCCCATTTTTGGGGGGCCAGAAATGTGCGTCTTTAAAAGGTGATTTCGACGATACCCCACTTTTGCGCGTCGGACCTCAACTTTTCCCGTAAACGCAGAAAAACCGCAATTTTCAGGAGAAACGAGACAGACATCCCCTCCCTCTGCCACCCACCCGCCCAACTGACAGCCAGCCATTAGACATGCACAGATAGTTCTGAGGGTCTGTCTGTGATGTCTTAAAGGGCCTGCTGATCAATGGGCAGCTTTTTGATTGGCTGCTGTATTTTATTGACAGATGGAAGCTGGCAGCTGATTGGCTGTCTAGCCTAAAGTGATTTACACACCTCCCTGATGGTACCACTGGCTAAGACTCCACCTCAGCTCATTGGGTAATACAAAATTTAGAACAATTGATGGATGAAAGCAGGCAGGCTGGCCATTTTGGGACGCTCAGTGGACTTGTTTAATGCAATGCACCTTTGTATATTCACATGCATTCGCTTCATGCTGTAACCACTGTGCATAAAAATTTGGAAACATGGCATACAGTGTATCATTTGGTGTCTAAGTCATGTTTCCCATATTTTCCCTTCCCAGATACTAGCCCGTTTGAGTGTTTGGGGCACTTTTTAGCTAAAATCATCCTACGGGGCCTAACTGCATATGCTAAAGCCTGCCTATTTTGAATGGTGTAGTGGCCCCTGCAACCTCCAAAAATATCAGGACTTACTTCCCCAATAACCTGCTAACTCACCCCTGAAATACATACTTATTCACCCTATTTGGTTCATTGGACTCATTTCTCATTTGAAATGCCCATTTTTGGGGGGCCAGAAATGTGCGTCTTTAAAAGGTGATTTCTACGATACCCCACTTTTGCGCGTCGGACCTCAACTTTTCCCGTAAACGCAGAAAAACCGCAATTTTCAGGAGAAACGAGACAGACATCCCCTCCCTCTGCCACCCACCCGCCCAACTGACAGCCAGCCATTAGACATGCACAGATAGTTCTGAGGGTCTGTCTGTGACAGTGGCGTGCGGTGGGGTGAGGCAGGTGAGGCACAGCCTTTCCTGTCATACTAGCATATATCCTGGAGTATTGAATTTATAAAGTATGTCAAAAATACAAAGAATATATATATAAAATCTTATTTTTATTATTCTAATAATTTTTGTAGTCAAAACTCTGGAGTAAAAAGTCTATGGCAGGTGAGGCAGTGCCTCACCTGACTACCTTTTCTGCACATCTCTTATTAAAACTCAGCGAATCTCCAGCATTGTATACTGCTGCACATGTGTATAATGCTGGCATGTACCCCGTGGCTCATAAATTGGGTACAAATCTGGCTCTGGTACTTGCCAGGGACTCCTCAGCCATTTACCCCACCGCACGTCCCTGGTCTGTGATGTCATAAAGGGCCTGCTGATCAATGGGCAGCTTTCAAATTGGCTGCTTTATTTGATTGACAGATGGAAGCTGGCAGCTGATTGGCTGTCTAGCCTAAAGTGCTTTACACAGCTCCCTAATGATACCACTGGCTAAGACTCCACCTCAGCTCATTGGGTAATGAAAAATTTAGAACAATTGATGGATGAAAGCGGGCAGGCAGGCCATTTTGGGACGCTCAGTGGACTTGTTTAATGCAATGCACCTTTGTATATTCACATGCATTCGCTTCATGCTGTAACCACTGTGCATAAAAATTTGGAAACATGGCATACAGTGTATCATTTGGTGTCTAAGTTATGTTTCCCATATTTTCCCTTCCCAGATACAAGCCCGTTTGAGTGTTTGGGGCACTTTTTAGCTAAAATAATCCTACAGGGCCTAACTGCATATGCTAAAACCTGCCTATTTTGAATGGTGTAGTGGCCCCTGCAACCTCCAAAAATATCAGGACTTACTTCCCCAATAACCTGCTAACTCACCCCTGAAATACATACTTTTTCACCCTATTTTGTTCATTGGACTCATTTCTCATTTGAAATGCCAATTTTTGGGGAGCCAGAAATGTGCGTCTTTAAAAGGTGATTTCTACGATACCCCACTTTTGCGCGTCGGACCTCAACTTTTCCCGTAAACGCAGAAAAACCGCAATTTTCAGGAGAAACGAGACAGACATACCCTCCCTCTGCCACCCACCCGCCCAACTGAAAGCCAGCCATTAGACATGCACAGATAGTTCTGAGGGTCTGTCTGTGATGTCATAAAGGGCCTGCTGATCAATGGGCAGCTTTCTGATTGGCTGCTGTATTTGATTGACAGATGGAAGCTGGCAGCTGATTGGCTGTCTAGCCTAAAGTGCTTTACACACCTCCCTGATGGTACCACTGGCTAAGACTCCACCTCAGCTCATTGGGTAATGAAAAATTTAGAACAATTGATGGATGAAAGCAGGCAGGCCGGCCATTTTGGGACGCTCATTGGACTTGTTTCATGCAATGCACCTTTGTATTTTCACATGCATTCGCTTCATGCTGTAACCACTGTGCATAAAAATTTGGAAACATGGCATACAGTGTATCATTTGGTGTCTAAGTCATGTTTCCCATGTTTTCCCTTTCCAGATACAAGCCCGTTTGAGTGTTTGGGGCACTTTTTAGCTAAAATCATCCTACGGGGCCTAACTGCATATGGTAAAGCCTGCCTATTTTGAATGGTGTAGTGGCCCCTGCAACCTCCAAAAATTTCAGGACTTACTTCCCCAATAACCTGCTAACTCACCCCTGAAATACATACTTAATCACCCTATTTTGTTCATTGGACTCATTTCTCATTTGAAATGCCCATTTTTGGGGGGCCAGAAATGTGCGTCTTTAAAAGGTGATTTCTACGATACCCCACTTTTGCGCGTCGGACCTCAACTTTTCCCGTAAACGCAGAAAAACCGCAATTTTCAGGAGAAACGAGACAGACATCCCCTCCCTCTGCCACCCACCCGCCCAACTGACAGCCAGCCATTAGACATGCACAGATAGTTCTGAGGGTCTGTCTGTGATGTCATAAAGGGCCTGCTGATCAATGGGCAGCTTTCTGATTGGCTGCTGTATTTGATTGACAGATGGAAGCTGGCAGCTGATTGGCTGTCTAGCCCAAAGTGCTTTACACACCTCCCTGATGGTACCACTGGCTAAGACTCCACCTCAGCTCATTGGGTAATGAAAAATTTAGAACAATTGATGGATGAAAGCAGGCAGGCCGGCCATTTTGGGACGCTCATTGGACTTGTTTAATGCAATGCACCTTTGTATATTCACATGCATTCGCTTCATGCTGTAACCACTGTGCATAAAAATTTGGAAACATGGCATACAGTGTATCATTTGGTGTCTAAGTCATGTTTCCCATATTTTCCCTTCCCAGATACTAGCCCGTTTGAGTGTTTGGGGCACTTTTTAGCTAAAATCATCCTACGGGGCCTAACTGCATATGCTAAAGCCTGCCTATTTTGAATGGTCTAGTGGCCCCTGCAACCTCCAAAAATATCAGGACTTACTTCCCCAATAACCTGCTAACTCACCCCTGAAATACATACTTATTCACCCTATTTTGTTCATTGGACTCATTTCTCATTTGAAATGCCCATATTTGGGGGGCCAGAAATGTGCGTCTTTAAAAGGTGGTTTCTACGATACCCCACTTTTTCGCGTCGGACCTCAACTTTTCCCGTAAACGCAGAAAAACCGCAATTTTCAGGAGAAACGAGACAGACATCCCCTCCCTCTGCCACCCACCCGCCCAACTGACAGCCAGCCATTAGACATGCACAGATAGTTCTGAGGGTCTGTCTGTGATGTCATAAAGGGCCTGCTGATCAATGGGCAGCTTTCTGATTGGCTGCTGTATTTGATTGACAGATGGAAGCTGGCAGCTGATTGGCTGTCTAGCCCAAAGTGCTTTACACACCTCCCTGATGGTACCACTGGCTAAGACTCCACCTCACCTTATTGGGTAATGAAAAATTTAGAACAATTGATGGATGAAAGCAGGCAGGCCGGCCATTTTGGGACGCTCAGTGGACTTGTTTAATGCAATGCACCTTTGTATATTCACATGCATTCGCTTCATGCTGTAACCACTGTGCATAAAAATTTGGAAACATGGCATACAGTGTATCATTTGGTGTCTAAGTCATGTTTCCCATATTTTCCCTTCCCAGATATAAGCCCGTTTGAGTGTTTGGGGCACTTTTTAGCTAAAATCATCCTACGGGGCCTAACTGCATATGCTAAAGCCTGCCTATTTTGAATGGTGTAGTGGCCCCTGCAACCTCCAAAAATATCAGGACTTACTTCCCCAATAACCTGCTAACTCACCCCTGAAATACATACTTATTCACCCTATTTTGTTCATTGGACTCATTTCTCATTTGAAATGCCCATTTTTGGGGGGCCAGAAATGTGCGTCTTTAAAAGGTGATTTCTACGATACCCCACTTTTGCGCGTCGGACCTCAAATTTTCCCGTAAACGCAGAAAAACCGCAATTTTCAGGAGAAACGAGACAGACATCCCCTCCCTCTGCCACCCACCCGCCCAACTGAAAGCCAGCCATTAGACATGCACAGATAGTTCTGAGGGTCTGTCTGTGATATCATAAAGGGCCTGCTGATCAATGGGCAGCTTTCTGATTGGCTGCTGTATTTGATTGACAGATGGAAGCTGGCAGCTGATTGGCTGTCTAGCCTAAAGTGCTTTACACACCTCCCTGATGGTACCACTGGCTAAGATTCCACCTCAGCTCATTGGGTAATGAAAAATATAGAACAATTGATGGATGAAAGCAGGCAGGCCGGCCATTTTGGGACGCTCATTGGACTTGTTTAATGCAATGCACCTTTGTATTTTCACATGCATTCGCTTCATGCTGTAACCACTGTGCATAAAAATTTGGAAACATGGCATACAGTGAATCATTTGGTGTCTAAGTCATGTTTCCCATATTTTCCCTTCCCAGATACAAGCCCGTTTGAGTGTTTGGGGCACTTTTTAGCTAAAATCATCCTACGGGGCCTAACTGCATATGCTAAAGCCTTCCTTTTTTTGAATGGTGTAGTTGCCCCTGCAACCTCCAAAAATATCAGGACTTACTTCCCCAATAACCTGCTAACTCACCCCTAAAATACATACTTATTCACTCTATTTTGTTCATTGGACTTATTTCTCATTTGAAATGCCCATTTTTGGGGGGCCATAAATGTGCGTCTTTAAAAGGTGATTTCTACGATACCCCACTTTTGCGCGTCGGACCTCAACTTTTCCCGTAAACGCAGAAAAACCGCAATTTTCAGGAGAAACGAGACAGACATCCCCTCCCTCTGCCACCCACCCGCCCAACTGAAAGCCAGCCATTAGACATGCACAGATAGTTCTGAGGGTCTGTCTGTGATGTCATAAAGGGCCCTCTGATCAATGGGCAGCTTTCTGATTGGCTGCTGTATTTGATTGACAGATGGAAGCTGGCAGCTGATTGGCTGTCTAGCCTAAACTGCTTTACACACCTCCCTGATGGTACCACTGGCTAAGACTCCACCTCAGCTCATTAGGTAATGAAAAATTTAGAACAATTGATGGATGAAAGCAGACAGGCCGGCCATTTTGGGACGCTCATTGGACTTGTTTAAAGCAATGCACCTTTGTATTTTCACATGCATTCGCTTCATGCTGTAACCACTGTGCATAAAAATTTGGAAACATGGCATACAGTGTATCATTTGGTGTCTAAGTCATGTTTCCCATGTTTTTCCTTCCCAGATACTAGCCCGTTTCAGTGTTTGGGGCACTTTTTAGCTAAAATCATCCTACGGGGCCTAACTGCATATGCTAAAGCCTGCCTATTTTGAATGGTCTAGTGTCCCCTGCAACCTCCAAAAATATCAGGACTTACTTCCCCAATAACCTGCTAACTCACCCCTGAAATACATACTTATTCACCCTATGTTGTTCATTGGACTCATTTCTCATTTGAAATGCCCATTTTTGGGGGGCCAGAAATGTGCGTCTTTAAAAGGTGATTTCTACGATACCCCACTTTTGCGCGTCGGACCTCAACTTTTCCCGTAAACGCAGAAAAACCGTAATTTTCAGGAGAAACGAGACAGACATCCCCTCCCTCTGCCACCCACCCGCCCAACTGACAGCCAGCCATTAGACATGCACAGATAGTTCTGAGGGTCTGTCTGTGATGTCATAAAGGGCCTGCTGATCAATGGGCAGCTTTCTGATTGGCTGCTGTATTTGATTGACAGATGGAAGCTGGCATCTGATTGGCTGTCTAGCCTAAAGTGCTTTACACACCTCCCTGATGGTACCACTGGCTAAGACTCCACCTCAGCTCATTGGGTAATGAAAAATTTAGAACAATTGATGGATAAAAGCAGGCAGGCCGGCCATTTTGGGATGCTCATTGGACTGGTTTAATGCAATGCACCTTTGTATATTCACATGCATTCGCTTCATGCTGTAACCACTGTGCATAAAAATTTGGAAACATGGCATACAGTGTATCATTTGGTGTGTAAGTCATGTTTCCCATATTTTCCCTTCCCAGATACAAGCCCGTTTGAGTGTTTGGGGCACTTTTTAGCTAAAATCATCCTACAGGGCCTAACTGCATATGCTAAGGCCTGCCTATTTTGAATGGTGTACTGGCCCCTGCAACCTCCAAAAATATCAGGACTTAATTCCCCAATAACCTGCTAACTCTCCCCTGAAATACATACTTATTCACCCTATTTTGTTAATTGGACTCATTTCTCATTTGAAATGCCCATTTTTGGGGGGCCAGAAATGTGCGTCTTTAAAAGGTGATTTCGACGATACCCCACTTTTGCGCGTCGGACCTCAACTTTTCCCGTAAACGCAGAAAAACCGCAATTTTCAGGAGAAACGAGACAGACATCCCCTCCCTCTGCCACCCACCCGCCCAACTGACAGCCAGCCATTAGACATGCACAGATAGTTCTGAGGGTCTGTCTGTGATGTCTTAAAGGGCCTGCTGATCAATGGGCAGCTTTTTGATTGGCTGCTGTATTTTATTGACAGATGGAAGCTGGCAGCTGATTGGCTGTCTAGCCTAAAGTGATTTACACACCTCCCTGATGGTACCACTGGCTAAGACTCCACCTCAGCTCATTGGGTAATACAAAATTTAGAACAATTGATGGATGAAAGCAGGCAGGCTGGCCATTTTGGGACGCTCAGTGGACTTGTTTAATGCAATGCACCTTTGTATATTCACATGCATTCGCTTCATGCTGTAACCACTGTGCATAAAAATTTGGAAACATGGCATACAGTGTATCATTTGGTGTCTAAGTCATGTTTCCCATATTTTCCCTTCCCAGATACTAGCCCGTTTGAGTGTTTGGGGCACTTTTTAGCTAAAATCATCCTACGGGGCCTAACTGCATATGCTAAAGCCTGCCTATTTTGAATGGTGTAGTGGCCCCTGCAACCTCCAAAAATATCAGGACTTACTTCCCCAATAACCTGCTAACTCACCCCTGAAATACATACTTATTCACCCTATTTGGTTCATTGGACTCATTTCTCATTTGAAATGCCCATTTTTGGGGGGCCAGAAATGTGCGTCTTTAAAAGGTGATTTCTACGATACCCCACTTTTGCGCGTCGGACCTCAACTTTTCCCGTAAACGCAGAAAAACCGCAATTTTCAGGAGAAACGAGACAGACATCCCCTCCCTCTGCCACCCACCCGCCCAACTGACAGCCAGCCATTAGACATGCACAGATAGTTCTGAGGGTCTGTCTGTGATGTCATAAAGGGCCTGCTGATCAATGGGCAGCTTTCAAATTGGCTGCTTTATTTGATTGACAGATGGAAGCTGGCAGCTGATTGGCTGTCTAGCCTAAAGTGCTTTACACAGCTCCCTAATGATACCACTGGCTAAGACTCCACCTCAGCTCATTGGGTAATGAAAAATTTAGAACAATTGATGGATGAAAGCGGGCAGGCAGGCCATTTTGGGACGCTCAGTGGACTTGTTTAATGCAATGCACCTTTGTATATTCACATGCATTCGCTTCATGCTGTAACCACTGTGCATAAAAATTTGGAAACATGGCATACAGTGTATCATTTGGTGTCTAAGTTATGTTTCCCATATTTTCCCTTCCCAGATACAAGCCCGTTTGAGTGTTTGGGGCACTTTTTAGCTAAAATAATCCTACAGGGCCTAACTGCATATGCTAAAACCTGCCTATTTTGAATGGTGTAGTGGCCCCTGCAACCTCCAAAAATATCAGGACTTACTTCCCCAATAACCTGCTAACTCACCCCTGAAATACATACTTTTTCACCCTATTTTGTTCATTGGACTCATTTCTCATTTGAAATGCCAATTTTTGGGGAGCCAGAAATGTGCGTCTTTAAAAGGTGATTTCTACGATACCCCACTTTTGCGCGTCGGACCTCAACTTTTCCCGTAAACGCAGAAAAAACGCAATTTTCAGGAGAAACGAGACAGACATACCCTCCCTCTGCCACCCACCCGCCCAACTGAAAGCCAGCCATTAGACATGCACAGATAGTTCTGAGGGTCTGTCTGTGATGTCATAAAGGGCCTGCTGATCAATGGGCAGCTTTCTGATTGGCTGCTGTATTTGATTGACAGATGGAAGCTGGCAGCTGATTGGCTGTCTAGCCTAAAGTGCTTTACACACCTCCCTGATGGTACCACTGGCTAAGACTCCACCTCAGCTCATTGGGTAATGAAAAATTTAGAACAATTGATGGATGAAAGCAGGCAGGCCGGCCATTTTGGGACGCTCATTGGACTTGTTTCATGCAATGCACCTTTGTATTTTCACATGCATTCGCTTCATGCTGTAACCACTGTGCATAAAAATTTGGAAACATGGCATACAGTGTATCATTTGGTGTCTAAGTCATGTTTCCCATGTTTTCCCTTTCCAGATACAAGCCCGTTTGAGTGTTTGGGGCACTTTTTAGCTAAAATCATCCTACGGGGCCTAACTGCATATGGTAAAGCCTGCCTATTTTGAATGGTGTAGTGGCCCCTGCAACCTCCAAAAATTTCAGGACTTACTTCCCCAATAACCTGCTAACTCACCCCTGAAATACATACTTAATCACCCTATTTTGTTCATTGGACTCATTTCTCATTTGAAATGCCCATTTTTGGGGGGCCAGAAATGTGCGTCTTTAAAAGGTGATTTCTACGATACCCCACTTTTGCGCGTCGGACCTCAACTTTTCCCGTAAACGCAGAAAAACCGCAATTTTCAGGAGAAACGAGACAGACATCCCCTCCCTCTGCCACCCACCCGCCCAACTGACAGCCAGCCATTAGACATGCACAGATAGTTCTGAGGGTCTGTCTGTGATGTCATAAAGGGCCTGCTGATCAATGGGCAGCTTTCTGATTGGCTGCTGTATTTGATTGACAGATGGAAGCTGGCAGCTGATTGGCTGTCTAGCCCAAAGTGCTTTACACACCTCCCTGATGGTACCACTGGCTAAGACTCCACCTCAGCTCATTGGGTAATGAAAAATTTAGAACAATTGATGGATGAAAGCAGGCAGGCCGGCCATTTTGGGACGCTCATTGGACTTGTTTAATGCAATGCACCTTTGTATATTCACATGCATTCGCTTCATGCTGTAACCACTGTGCATAAAAATTTGGAAACATGGCATACAGTGTATCATTTGGTGTCTAAGTCATGTTTCCCATATTTTCCCTTCCCAGATACTAGCCCGTTTGAGTGTTTGGGGCACTTTTTAGCTAAAATCATCCTACGGGGCCTAACTGCATATGCTAAAGCCTGCCTATTTTGAATGGTCTAGTGGCCCCTGCAACCTCCAAAAATATCAGGACTTACTTCCCCAATAACCTGCTAACTCACCCCTGAAATACATACTTATTCACCCTATTTTGTTCATTGGACTCATTTCTCATTTGAAATGCCCATATTTGGGGGGCCAGAAATGTGCGTCTTTAAAAGGTGGTTTCTACGATACCCCACTTTTTCGCGTCGGACCTCAACTTTTCCCGTAAACGCAGAAAAACCGCAATTTTCAGGAGAAACGAGACAGACATCCCCTCCCTCTGCCACCCACCCGCCCAACTGACAGCCAGCCATTAGACATGCACAGATAGTTCTGAGGGTCTGTCTGTGATGTCATAAAGGGCCTGCTGATCAATGGGCAGCTTTCTGATTGGCTGCTGTATTTGATTGACAGATGGAAGCTGGCAGCTGATTGGCTGTCTAGCCCAAAGTGCTTTACACACCTCCCTGATGGTACCACTGGCTAAGACTCCACCTCACCTTATTGGGTAATGAAAAATTTAGAACAATTGATGGATGAAAGCAGGCAGGCCGGCCATTTTGGGACGCTCATTGGACTTGTTTAATGCAATGCACCTTTGTATATTCACATGCATTCGCTTCATGCTGTAACCACTGTGCATAAAAATTTGGAAACATGGCATACAGTGTATCATTTGGTGTCTAAGTCATGTTTCCCATATTTTCCCTTCCCAGATACAAGCCCGTTTGAGTGTTTGGGGCACTTTTTAGCTAAAATCATCCTACAGGGCCTAACTGCATATGCTAAGGCCTGCCTATTTTGAATGGTGTAGTGGCCCCTGCAACCTCCAAAAATATCAGGACTTACTTCCCCAATAACCTGCTAACTCTCCCCTGAAATACATACTTATTCACCCTATTTTGTTAATTGGACTAATTTCTCATTTGAAATGCCCATTTTTGGGGGGCCAGAAATGTGCGTCTTTAAAAGGTGATTTCGACGATACCCCACTTTTGCGCGTCGGACCTCAACTTTTCCCGTAAACGCAGAAAAAACGCAATTTTCAGGAGAAACGAGACAGACATCCCCTCCCTCTGCCACCCACCCGCCCAACTGACAGCCAGCCATTAGACATGCACAGATATTTCTGAGGGTCTGTCTATGATGTCTTAAAGGGCCTGCTGATCAATGGGCAGCTTTTTAATTGGCTGCTGTATTTTATTGATAGATGGAAGCTGGCAGCTGATTGGCTGTCTAGCCTAAAGTGCTTTACACACCTCCCTGATGGTACCACTGGCTAAGACTCCACCTCAGCTCATTGGGTAATGAAAAATTTAGAACAATTGATGGATGAAAGCAGGCAGGCCGGCCATTTTGGGACGCTCAGTGGACTTGTTTAATGCAATGCACCTTTGTATATTCACATGCATTCGCTTCATGCTGTAACCACTGTGCATAAAAATTTGGAAACATGGCATACAGTGTATCATTTGGTGTCTAAGTTATGTTTCCCATATTTTCCCTTCCCAGATACAAGCCCGTTTGAGTGTTTGGGGCACTTTTTAGCAAAAATAATCCTACAGGGCCTAACTGCATATGCTAAAACCTGCCTATTTTGAATGGTGTAGTGGCCCCTGCAACCTCCAAAAATATCAGGACTTACTTCCCCAATAACCTGCTAACTCACCCCTGAAATACATACTTTTTCACTCTATTTTGTTCATTGGACTCATTTCTCATTTGAAATGCCAATTTTTGGGGAGCCAGAAATGTGCGTCTTTAAAAGGTGATTTCTACGATACCCCACTTTTGCGCGTCGGACCTCAACTTTTCCCGTAAACGCAGAAAAACCGCAATTTTCAGGAGAAACGAGACAGACATCCCCTCCCTCTGCCACCCACCCACCCAACTGAAAGCCAGCCATTAGACATGCACAGATAGTTCTGAGGGTCTGTCTGTGATGTCATAAAGGGCCTGCTGATCAATGGGCAGCTTTCTGATTGGCTGCTGTATTTGATTGACAGATGGAAGCTGGCAGCTGATTGGCTGTCTAGCCTAAAGTGCTTTACACACCTCCCTGATGGTACCACTGGCTAAGACTCCACCTCAGCTCATTGGGTAATGAAAAATTTAGAACAATTGATGGATGAAAGCAGGCAGGCCGGCCATTTTGGGACGCTCAGTGGACTTGTTTAATGCAATGCACCTTTGTATTTTCACATGCATTCGCTTCATGCTGTAACCACTGTGCATAAATATTTGGAAACATGGCATACAGTGTATCATTTGGTGTCTAATTCATGTTTCCCATGTTTTTCCTTCCCAGATACTAGCCCGTTTGAGTGTTTGGGGCACTTTTTAGCTAAAATCATCCTACAGGGCCTAACTGCATATGCTAAAGCCTGCCTATTTTGAATGGTCTAGTGGCCCCTGCAACCTCCAAAAATATCAGGACTTACTTCCCCACTAACCTGCTAACTCACCCCTGAAATACATACTTATTCACCCTATTTTGTTAATTGGACTCATTTCTCATTTGAAATGCCCATTTTTGGGGGGCCAGAAATGTGCGTCTTTAAAATGTGATTTCTACGATACCCCACTTTTGCGCGTCGGACCTCAACTTTTCCCGTAAACGCAGAAAAACCGCAATTTTCAGGAGAAACGAGACAGACATCCCCTCCCTCTGCCACCCACCCGCCCAACTGACAGCCAGCCATTAGACATGCACAGATAGTTCTGAGGGTCTGTCTGTGATGTCATAAAGGGCCTGCTGATCAATGGGCAGCTTTCTGATTGGCTGCTGTATTTGATTGACAGATGGAAGCTGGCAGCTGATTGGCTGTCTAGCCTAAAGTGCTTTACACACCTCCCTGATGGTACCACTGGCTAAGACTCCACCTCAGCTCATTGGGTAATGAAAAATTTAGAACAATTGATGGATGAAAGCAGGCAGGCCGGCCATTTTGGGACGCTCAGTGGACTTGTTTAATGCAATGCACCTTTGTATATTCACATGCATTCGCTTCATGCTGTAACCACTGTGCATAAAAATTTGGAAACATGGCATACAGTGAATCATTTGGTGTCTAAGTCATGTTTCCCATATTTTCCCTTCCCAGATATAAGCCCGTTTGAGTGTTTGGGGCACTTTTTAGCTAAAATCATCCTACGGGGCCTAACTGCATATGCTAAAGCCTGCCTATTTTGAATGGTGTAGTGGCCCCTGCAACCTCCAAAAATATCAGGACTTACTTCCCCAATAACCTGCTAACTCACCCCTGAAATACATACTTATTCACCCTATTTTGTTCATTGGACTCATTTCTCATTTGAAATGCCCATTTTTGGGGGGCCAGAAATGTGCGTCTTTAAAAGGTGATTTCTACGATACCCCACTTTTGCGCGTCGGACCTCAAATTTTCCCGTAAACGCAGAAAAACCGCAATTTTCAGGAGAAACGAGACAGACATCCCCTCCCTCTGCCACCCACCCGCCCAACTGAAAGCCAGCCATTAGACATGCACAGATAGTTCTGAGGGTCTGTCTGTGATCTCATAAAGGGCCTGCTGATCAATGGGCAGCTTTCTGATTGGCTGCTGTATTTGATTGACAGATGGAAGCTGGCAGCTGATTGGCTGTCTAGCCTAAAGTGCTTTACACACCTCCCTGATGGTACCACTGGCTAAGATTCCACCTCAGCTCATTGGGTAATGAAAAATATAGAACAATTGATGGATGAAAGCAGGCAGGCCGGCCATTTTGGGACGCTCATTGGACTTGTTTAATGCAATGCACCTTTGTATTTTCACATGCATTCGCTTCATGCTGTAACCACTGTGCATAAAAATTTGGAAACATGGCATACAGTGAATCATTTGGTGTCTAAGTCATGTTTCCCATATTTTCCCTTCCCAGATACAAGCCCGTTTGAGTGTTTGGGGCACTTTTTAGCTAAAATCATCCTACGGGGCCTAACTGCATATGCTAAAGCCTTCCTTTTTTTGAATGGTGTAGTTGCCCCTGCAACCTCCAAAAATATCAGGACTTACTTCCCCAATAACCTGCTAACTCACCCCTGAAATACATACTTATTCACCCTATTTTGTTAATTGGACTCATTTCTCATTTGAAATGCCCATTTTTGGGGGGCCAGAAATGTGCTTCTTTAAAATGTGATTTCTACGATACCCCACTTTTGCGCGTCGGACCTTAACTTTTCCCGTAAACGCAGAAAAAACGCAATTTTCAGGAGAAACGAGACAGACATCCCCTCCCTCTGCCACCCACCCGCCCAACTGAAAGCCAGCCATTAGACATGCACAGATAGTTCTGAGGGTCTGTCTGTGATGTCATAAAGGGCCTGCTGATCAATGGGCAGCTTTCTGATTGGCTGCTGTATTTGATTGACAGATGGAAGCTGGCAGCTGATTGGCTGTCTAGCCTAAAGTGCTTTACACACCTCCCTGATGGTACCACTGGCTAAGACTCCACCTCAGCTCATTGGGTAATGAAAAATTTAGAACAATTGATGGATGAAAGCAGGCAGGCCGGCCATTTTGGGACGCTCAGTGGACTTGTTTAATGCAATGCACCTTTGTATTTTCACATGCATTCGCTTCATGCTGTAACCACTGTGCATAAATATTTGGAAACATGGCATACAGTGTATCATTTGGTGTCTAATTCATGTTTCCCATGTTTTTCCTTCCCAGATACTAGCCCGTTTGAGTGTTTGGGGCACTTTTTAGCTAAAATCATCCTACAGGGCCTAACTGCATATGCTAAAGCCTGCCTATTTTGAATGGTCTAGTGGCCCCTGCAACCTCCAAAAATATCAGGACTTACTTCCCCACTAACCTGCTAACTCACCCCTGAAATACATACTTATTCACCCTATTTTGTTAATTGGACTCATTTCTCATTTGAAATGCCCATTTTTGGGGGGCCAGAAATGTGCGTCTTTAAAATGTGATTTCTACGATACCCCACTTTTGCGCGTCGGACCTCAACTTTTCCCGTAAACGCAGAAAAGCCGCGATTTTCAGGAGAAACGAGACAGACATCCCCTCCCTCTGCCACCCACCCGCCCAACTGACAGCCAGCCATTAGACATGCACAGATAGTTCTGAGGGTCTGTCTGTGATGTCATAAAGGGCCTGCTGATCAATGGGCAGCTTTCTGATTGGCTGCTGTATTTGATTGACAGATGGAAGCTGGCAGCTGATTGGCTGTCTAGCCTAAAGTGCTTTACACACCTCCCTGATGGTACCACTGGCTAAGACTCCACCTCAGCTCATTGGGTAATGAAAAATTTAGAACAATTGATGGATGAAAGCAGGCAGGCCGGCCATTTTGGGACGCTCAGTGGACTTGTTTAATGCAATGCACCTTTGTATTTTCACATGCATTCGCTTCATGCTGTAACCACTGTGCATAAATATTTGGAAACATGGCATACAGTGTATCATTTGGTGTCTAAGTCATGTTTCCCATGTTTTCCCTTTCCAGATACAAGCCCGTTTGAGTGTTTGGGGCACTTTTTAGCTAAAATCATCCTACGGGGCCTAACTGCATATGGTAAAGCCTGCCTATTTTGAATGGTGTAGTGGCCCCTGCAACCTCCAAAAATTTCAGGACTTACTTCCCCAATAACCTGCTAACTCACCCCTGAAATACATACTTAATCACCCTATTTTGTTCATTGGACTCATTTCTCATTTGAAATGCCCATTTTTGGGGGGCCAGAAATGTGCGTCTTTAAAAGGTGATTTCTACGATACCCCACTTTTGCGCGTCGGACCTCAACTTTTCCCGTAAACGCAGAAAAACCGCAATTTTCAGGAGAAACGAGACAGACATCCCCTCCCTCTGCCACCCACCCGCCCAACTGACAGCCAGCCATTAGACATGCACAGATAGTTCTGAGGGTCTGTCTGTGATGTCATAAAGGGCCTGCTGATCAATGGGCAGCTTTCTGATTGGCTGCTGTATTTGATTGACAGATGGAAGCTGGCAGCTGATTGGCTGTCTAGCCCAAAGTGCTTTACACACCTCCCTGATGGTACCACTGGCTAAGACTCCACCTCAGCTCATTGGGTAATGAAAAATTTAGAACAATTGATGGATGAAAGCAGGCAGGCCGGCCATTTTGCGACGCTCATTGGACTTGTTTAATGCAATGCACCTTTGTATATTCACATGCATTCGCTTCATGCTGTAACCACTGTGCATAAAAATTTGGAAACATGGCATACAGTGTATCATTTGGTGTCTAAGTCATGTTTCCCATATTTTCCCTTCCCAGATACTAGCCCGTTTGAGTGTTTGGGGCACTTTTTAGCTAAAATCATCCTACGGGGCCTAACTGCATATGCTAAAGCCTGCCTATTTTGAATGGTCTAGTGGCCCCTGCAACCTCCAAAAATATCAGGACTTACTTCCCCAATAACCTGCTAACTCACCCCTGAAATACATACTTATTCACCCTATTTTGTTCATTGGACTCATTTCTCATTTGAAATGCCCATATTTGGGGGGCCAGAAATGTGCGTCTTTAAAAGGTGGTTTCTACGATACCCCACTTTTTCGCGTCGGACCTCAACTTTTCCCGTAAACGCAGAAAAACCGCAATTTTCAGGAGAAACGAGACAGACATCCCCTCCCTCTGCCACCCACCCGCCCAACTGACAGCCAGCCATTAGACATGCACAGATAGTTCTGAGGGTCTGTCTGTGATGTCATAAAGGGCCTGCTGATCAATGGGCAGCTTTCTGATTGGCTGCTGTATTTGATTGACAGATGGAAGCTGGCAGCTGATTGGCTGTCTAGCCCAAAGTGCTTTACACACCTCCCTGATGGTACCACTGGCTAAGACTCCACCTCACCTTATTGGGTAATGAAAAATTTAGAACAATTGATGGATGAAAGCAGGCAGGCCGGCCATTTTGGGACGCTCATTGGACTTGTTTAATGCAATGCACCTTTGTATATTCACATGCATTCGCTTCATGCTGTAACCACTGTGCATAAAAATTTGGAAACATGGCATACAGTGTATCATTTGGTGTCTAAGTCATGTTTCCCATATTTTCCCTTCCCAGATACAAGCCCGTTTGAGTGTTTGGGGCACTTTTTAGCTAAAATCATCCTACAGGGCCTAACTGCATATGCTAAGGCCTGCCTATTTTGAATGGTGTAGTGGCCCCTGCAACCTCCAAAAATATCAGGACTTACTTCCCCAATAACCTGCTAACTCTCCCCTGAAATACATACTTATTCACCCTATTTTGTTAATTGGACTAATTTCTCATTTGAAATGCCCATTTTTGGGGGGCCAGAAATGTGCGTCTTTAAAAGGTGATTTCGACGATACCCCACTTTTGCGCGTCGGACCTCAACTTTTCCCGTAAACGCAGAAAAAACGCAATTTTCAGGAGAAACGAGACAGACATCCCCTCCCTCTGCCACCCACCCGCCCAACTGACAGCCAGCCATTAGACATGCACAGATATTTCTGAGGGTCTGTCTATGATGTCTTAAAGGGCCTGCTGATCAATGGGCAGCTTTTTGATTGGCTGCTGTATTTTATTGATAGATGGAAGCTGGCAGCTGATTGGCTGTCTAGCCTAAAGTGCTTTACACACCTCCCTGATGGTACCACTGGCTAAGACTCCACCTCAGCTCATTGGGTAATGAAAAATTTAGAACAATTGATGGATGAAAGCAGGCAGGCCGGCCATTTTGAGACGCTCAGTGGACTTGTTTAATGCAATGCACCTTTGTATATTCACATGCATTCGCTTCATGCTGTAACCACTGTGCATAAAAATTTGGAAACATGGCATACAGTGTATCATTTGGTGTCTAAGTCATGTTTCCCATATTTTCCCTTCCCAGATACAAGCCCGTTTGAGTGTTTGGGGCACTTTTTAGCAAAAATAATCCTACAGGGCCTAACTGCATATGCTAAAACCTGCCTATTTTGAATGGTGTAGTGGCCCCTGCAACCTCCAAAAATATCAGGACTTACTTCCCCAATAACCTGCTAACTCACCCCTGAAATACATACTTTTTCACTCTATTTTGTTCATTGGACTCATTTCTCATTTGAAATGCCAATTTTTGGGGAGCCAGAAATGTGCGTCTTTAAAAGGTGATTTCTACGATACCCCACTTTTGCGCGTCGGACCTCAACTTTTCCCGTAAACGCAGAAAAACCGCAATTTTCAGGAGAAACGAGACAGACATCCCCTCCCTCTGCCACCCACCCGCCCAACTGAAAGCCAGCCATTAGACATGCACAGATAGTTCTGAGGGTCTGTCTGTGATGTCATAAAGGGCCTGCTGATCAATGGGCAGCTTTCTGATTGGCTGCTGTATTTGATTGACAGATGGAAGCTGGCAGCTGATTGGCTGTCTAGCCTAAAGTGCTTTACACACCTCCCTGATGGTACCACTGGCTAAGACTCCACCTCAGCTCATTGGGTAATGAAAAATTTAGAACAATTGATGGATGAAAGCAGGCAGGCCGGCCATTTTGGGACGCTCATTGGACTTGTTTCATGCAATGCACCTTTGTATTTTCACATGCATTCGCTTCATGCTGTAACCACTGTGCATAAAAATTTGGAAACATGGCATACAGTGTATCATTTGGTGTCTAAGTCATGTTTCCCATGTTTTCACTTTCCAGATACAAGCCCGTTTGAGTGTTTGGGGCACTTTTTAGCTAAAATCATCCTACGGGGCCTAACTGCATATGGTAAAGCCTGCCTATTTTGAATGGTGTAGTGGCCCCTGCAACCTCCAAAAATTTCAGGACTTACTTCCCCAATAACCTGCTAACTCACCCCTGAAATACATACTTAATCACCCTATTTTGTTCATTGGACTCATTTCTCATTTGAAATGCCCATTTTTGGGGGGCCAGAAATGTGCGTCTTTAAAAGGTGATTTCTACGATACCCCACTTTTGCGCGTCGGACCTCAACTTTTCCCGTAAACGCAGAAAAACCGCAATTTTCAGGAGAAACGAGACAGACATCCCCTCCCTCTGCCACCCACCCGCCCAACTGACAGCCAGCCATTAGACATGCACAGATAGTTCTGAGGGTCTGTCTGTGATGTCATAAAGGGCCTGCTGATCAATGGGCAGCTTTCTGATTGGCTGCTGTATTTGATTGACAGATGGAAGCTGGCAGCTGATTGGCTGTCTAGCCCAAAGTGCTTTACACACCTCCCTGATGGTACCACTGGCTAAGACTCCACCTCAGCTCATTGGGTAATGAAAAATTTAGAACAATTGATGGATGAAAGCAGGCAGGCCGGCCATTTTGGGACGCTCATTGGACTTGTTTAATGCAATGCACCTTTGTATATTCACATGCATTCGCTTCATGCTGTAACCACTGTGCATAAAAATTTGGAAACATGGCATACAGTGTATCATTTGGTGTCTAAGTCATGTTTCCCATATTTTCCCTTCCCAGATACTAGCCCGTTTGAGTGTTTGGGGCACTTTTTAGCTAAAATCATCCTACGGGGCCTAACTGCATATGCTAAAGCCTGCCTATTTTGAATGGTCTAGTGGCCCCTGCAACCTCCAAAAATATCAGGACTTACTTCCCCAATAACCTGCTAACTCACCCCTGAAATACATACTTATTCACCCTATTTTGTTCATTGGACTCATTTCTCATTTGAAATGCCCATATTTGGGGGGCCAGAAATGTGCGTCTTTAAAAGGTGGTTTCTACGATACCCCACTTTTTCGCGTCGGACCTCAACTTTTCCCGTAAACGCAGAAAAACCGCAATTTTCAGGAGAAACGAGACAGACATCCCCTCCCTCTGCCACCCACCCGCCCAACTGACAGCCAGCCATTAGACATGCACAGATAGTTCTGAGGGTCTGTCTGTGATGTCATAAAGGGCCTGCTGATCAATGGGCAGCTTTCTGATTGGCTGCTGTATTTGATTGACAGATGGAAGCTGGCAGCTGATTGGCTGTCTAGCCCAAAGTGCTTTACACACCTCCCTGATGGTACCACTGGCTAAGACTCCACCTCACCTTATTGGGTAATGAAAAATTTAGAACAATTGATGGATGAAAGCAGGCAGGCCGGCCATTTTGGGACGCTCATTGGACTTGTTTAATGCAATGCACCTTTGTATATTCACATGCATTCGCTTCATGCTGTAACCACTGTGCATAAAAATTTGGAAACATGGCATACAGTGTATCATTTGGTGTCTAAGTCATGTTTCCCATATTTTCCCTTCCCAGATACAAGCCCGTTTGAGTGTTTGGGGCACTTTTTAGCTAAAATCATCCTACAGGGCCTAACTGCATATGCTAAGGCCTGCCTATTTTGAATGGTGTAGTGGCCCCTGCAACCTCCAAAAATATCAGGACTTACTTCCCCAATAACCTGCTAACTCTCCCCTGAAATACATACTTATTCACCCTATTTTGTTAATTGGACTAATTTCTCATTTGAAATGCCCATTTTTGGGGGGCCAGAAATGTGCGTCTTTAAAAGGTGATTTCGACGATACCCCACTTTTGCGCGTCGGACCTCAACTTTTCCCGTAAACGCAGAAAAAACGCAATTTTCAGGAGAAACGAGACAGACATCCCCTCCCTCTGCCACCCACCCGCCCAACTGACAGCCAGCCATTAGACATGCACAGATATTTCTGAGGGTCTGTCTATGATGTCTTAAAGGGCCTGCTGATCAATGGGCAGCTTTTTGATTGGCTGCTGTATTTTATTGATAGATGGAAGCTGGCAGCTGATTGGCTGTCTAGCCTAAAGTGCTTTACACACCTCCCTGATGGTACTACTGGCTAAGACTCCACCTCAGCTCATTGGGTAATGAAAAATTTAGAACAATTGATGGATGAAAGCAGGCAGGCCGGCCATTTTGGGACGCTCAGTGGACTTGTTTAATGCAATGCACCTTTGTATATTCACATGCATTCGCTTCATGCTGTAACCACTGTGCATAAAAATTTGGAAACATGGCATACAGTGTATCATTTGGTGTCTAAGTTATGTTTCCCATATTTTCCCTTCCCAGATACAAGCCCGTTTGAGTGTTTGGGGCACTTTTTAGCAAAAATAATCCTACAGGGCCTAACTGCATATGCTAAAACCTGCCTATTTTGAATGGTGTAGTGGCCCCTGCAACCTCCAAAAATATCAGGACTTACTTCCCCAATAACCTGCTAACTCACCCCTGAAATACATACTTTTTCACCCTATTTTGTTAATTGGACTAATTTCTCATTTGAAATGCCCATTTTTGGGGGGCCAGAAATGTGCGTCTTTAAAAGGTGATTTCGACGATACCCCACTTTTGCGCGTCGGACCTCAACTTTTCCCGTAAACGCAGAAAAAACGCAATTTTCAGGAGAAACGAGACAGACATCCCCTCCCTCTGCCACCCACCCGCCCAACTGACAGCCAGCCATTAGACATGCACAGATATTTCTGAGGGTCTGTCTATGATGTCTTAAAGGGCCTGCTGATCAATGGGCAGCTTTTTGATTGGCTGCTGTATTTTATTGATAGATGGAAGCTGGCAGCTGATTGGCTGTCTAGCCTAAAGTGCTTTACACACCTCCCTGATGGTACCACTGGCTAAGACTCCACCTCAGCTCATTGGGTAATGAAAAATTTAGAACAATTGATGGATGAAAGCAGGCAGGCCGGCCATTTTGGGACGCTCAGTGGACTTGTTTAATGCAATGCACCTTTGTATATTCACATGCATTCGCTTCATGCTGTAACCACTGTGCATAAAAATTTGGAAACATGGCATACAGTGTATCATTTGGTGTCTAAGTTATGTTTCCCATATTTTCCCTTCCCAGATACAAGCCCGTTTGAGTGTTTGGGGCACTTTTTAGCAAAAATAATCCTACAGGGCCTAACTGCATATGCTAAAACCTGCCTATTTTGAATGGTGTAGTGGCCCCTGCAACCTCCAAAAATATCAGGACTTACTTCCCCAATAACCTGCTAACTCACCCCTGAAATACATACTTTTTCACTCTATTTTGTTCATTGGACTCATTTCTCATTTGAAATGCCAATTTTTGGGGAGCCAGAAATGTGCGTCTTTAAAAGGTGATTTCTACGATACCCCACTTTTGCGCGTCGGACCTCAACTTTTCCCGTAAACGCAGAAAAACCGCAATTTTCAGGAGAAACGAGACAGACATCCCCTCCCTCTGCCACCCACCCACCCAACTGAAAGCCAGCCATTAGACATGCACAGATAGTTCTGAGGGTCTGTCTGTGATGTCATAAAGGGCCTGCTGATCAATGGGCAGCTTTCTGATTGGCTGCTGTATTTGATTGACAGATGGAAGCTGGCAGCTGATTGGCTGTCTAGCCTAAAGTGCTTTACACACCTCCCTGATGGTACCACTGGCTAAGACTCCACCTCAGCTCATTGGGTAATGAAAAATTTAGAACAATTGATGGATGAAAGCAGGCAGGCCGGCCATTTTGGGACGCTCAGTGGACTTGTTTAATGCAATGCACCTTTGTATTTTCACATGCATTCGCTTCATGCTGTAACCACTGTGCATAAATATTTGGAAACATGGCATACAGTGTATCATTTGGTGTCTAATTCATGTTTCCCATGTTTTTCCTTCCCAGATACTAGCCCGTTTGAGTGTTTGGGGCACTTTTTAGCTAAAATCATCCTACAGGGCCTAACTGCATATGCTAAAGCCTGCCTATTTTGAATGGTCTAGTGGCCCCTGCAACCTCCAAAAATTTCAGGACTTACTTCCCCAATAACCTGCTAACTCACCCCTGAAATACATACTTAATCACCCTATTTTGTTCATTGGACTCATTTCTCATTTGAAATGCCCATTTTTGGGGGGCCAGAAATGTGCGTCTTTAAAAGGTGATTTCTACGATACCCCACTTTTGCGCGTCGGACCTCAACTTTTCCCGTAAACGCAGAAAAACCGCAATTTTCAGGAGAAACGAGACAGACATCCCCTCCCTCTGCCACCCACCCGCCCAACTGACAGCCAGCCATTAGACATGCACAGATAGTTCTGAGGGTCTGTCTGTGATGTCATAAAGGGCCTGCTGATCAATGGGCAGCTTTCTGATTGGCTGCTGTATTTGATTGACAGATGGAAGCTGGCAGCTGATTGGCTGTCTAGCCCAAAGTGCTTTACACACCTCCCTGATGGTACCACTGGCTAAGACTCCACCTCAGCTCATTGGGTAATGAAAAATTTAGAACAATTGATGGATGAAAGCAGGCAGGCCGGCCATTTTGGGACGCTCATTGGACTTGTTTAATGCAATGCACCTTTGTATATTCACATGCATTCGCTTCATGCTGTAACCACTGTGCATAAAAATTTGGAAACATGGCATACAGTGTATCATTTGGTGTCTAAGTCATGTTTCCCATATTTTCCCTTCCCAGATACTAGCCCGTTTGAGTGTTTGGGGCACTTTTTAGCTAAAATCATCCTACGGGGCCTAACTGCATATGCTAAAGCCTGCCTATTTTGAATGGTCTAGTGGCCCCTGCAACCTCCAAAAATATCAGGACTTACTTCCCCAATAACCTGCTAACTCACCCCTGAAATACATACTTATTCACCCTATTTTGTTCATTGGACTCATTTCTCATTTGAAATGCCCATATTTGGGGGGCCAGAAATGTGCGTCTTTAAAAGGTGGTTTCTACGATACCCCACTTTTTCGCGTCGGACCTCAACTTTTCCCGTAAACGCAGAAAAACCGCAATTTTCAGGAGAAACGAGACAGACATCCCCTCCCTCTGCCACCCACCCGCCCAACTGACAGCCAGCCATTAGACATGCACAGATAGTTCTGAGGGTCTGTCTGTGATGTCATAAAGGGCCTGCTGATCAATGGGCAGCTTTCTGATTGGCTGCTGTATTTGATTGACAGATGGAAGCTGGCAGCTGATTGGCTGTCTAGCCCAAAGTGCTTTACACACCTCCCTGATGGTACCACTGGCTAAGACTCCACCTCACCTTATTGGGTAATGAAAAATTTAGAACAATTGATGGATGAAAGCAGGCAGGCCGGCCATTTTGGGACGCTCATTGGACTTGTTTAATGCAATGCACCTTTGTATATTCACATGCATTCGCTTCATGCTGTAACCACTGTGCATAAAAATTTGGAAACATGGCATACAGTGTATCATTTGGTGTCTAAGTCATGTTTCCCATATTTTCCCTTCCCAGATACAAGCCCGTTTGAGTGTTTGGGGCACTTTTTAGCTAAAATCATCCTACAGGGCCTAACTGCATATGCTAAGGCCTGCCTATTTTGAATGGTGTAGTGGCCCCTGCAACCTCCAAAAATATCAGGACTTACTTCCCCAATAACCTGCTAACTCTCCCCTGAAATACATACTTATTCACCCTATTTTGTTAATTGGACTAATTTCTCATTTGAAATGCCCATTTTTGGGGGGCCAGAAATGTGCGTCTTTAAAAGGTGATTTCGACGATACCCCACTTTTGCGCGTCGGACCTCAACTTTTCCCGTAAACGCAGAAAAAACGCAATTTTCAGGAGAAACGAGACAGACATCCCCTCCCTCTGCCACCCACCCGCCCAACTGACAGCCAGCCATTAGACATGCACAGATATTTCTGAGGGTCTGTCTATGATGTCTTAAAGGGCCTGCTGATCAATGGGCAGCTTTTTGATTGGCTGCTGTATTTTATTGATAGATGGAAGCTGGCAGCTGATTGGCTGTCTAGCCTAAAGTGCTTTACACACCTCCCTGATGGTACCACTGGCTAAGACTCCACCTCAGCTCATTGGGTAATGAAAAATTTAGAACAATTGATGGATGAAAGCAGGCAGGCCGGCCATTTTGGGACGCTCAGTGGACTTGTTTAATGCAATGCACCTTTGTATATTCACATGCATTCGCTTCATGCTGTAACCACTGTGCATAAAAATTTGGAAACATGGCATACAGTGTATCATTTGGTGTCTAAGTTATGTTTCCCATATTTTCCCTTCCCAGATACAAGCCCGTTTGAGTGTTTGGGGCACTTTTTAGCAAAAATAATCCTACAGGGCCTAACTGCATATGCTAAAACCTGCCTATTTTGAATGGTGTAGTGGCCCCTGCAACCTCCAAAAATATCAGGACTTACTTCCCCAATAACCTGCTAACTCACCCCTGAAATACATACTTTTTCACCCTATTTTGTTAATTGGACTAATTTCTCATTTGAAATGCCCATTTTTGGGGGGCCAGAAATGTGCGTCTTTAAAAGGTGATTTCGACGATACCCCACTTTTGCGCGTCGGACCTCAACTTTTCCCGTAAACGCAGAAAAAACGCAATTTTCAGGAGAAACGAGACAGACATCCCCTCCCTCTGCCACCCACCCGCCCAACTGACAGCCAGCCATTAGACATGCACAGATATTTCTGAGGGTCTGTCTATGATGTCTTAAAGGGCCTGCTGATCAATGGGCAGCTTTTTGATTGGCTGCTGTATTTTATTGATAGATGGAAGCTGGCAGCTGATTGGCTGTCTAGCCTAAAGTGCTTTACACACCTCCCTGATGGTACCACTGGCTAAGACTCCACCTCAGCTCATTGGGTAATGAAAAATTTAGAACAATTGATGGATGAAAGCAGGCAGGCCGGCCATTTTGGGACGCTCAGTGGACTTGTTTAATGCAATGCACCTTTGTATATTCACATGCATTCGCTTCATGCTGTAACCACTGTGCATAAAAATTTGGAAACATGGCATACAGTGTATCATTTGGTGTCTAAGTTATGTTTCCCATATTTTCCCTTCCCAGATACAAGCCCGTTTGAGTGTTTGGGGCACTTTTTAGCAAAAATAATCCTACAGGGCCTAACTGCATATGCTAAAACCTGCCTATTTTGAATGGTGTAGTGGCCCCTGCAACCTCCAAAAATATCAGGACTTACTTCCCCAATAACCTGCTAACTCACCCCTGAAATACATACTTTTTCACTCTATTTTGTTCATTGGACTCATTTCTCATTTGAAATGCCAATTTTTGGGGAGCCAGAAATGTGCGTCTTTAAAAGGTGATTTCTACGATACCCCACTTTTGCGCGTCGGACCTCAACTTTTCCCGTAAACGCAGAAAAACCGCAATTTTCAGGAGAAACGAGACAGACATCCCCTCCCTCTGCCACCCACCCACCCAACTGAAAGCCAGCCATTAGACATGCACAGATAGTTCTGAGGGTCTGTCTGTGATGTCATAAAGGGCCTGCTGATCAATGGGCAGCTTTCTGATTGGCTGCTGTATTTGATTGACAGATGGAAGCTGGCAGCTGATTGGCTGTCTAGCCTAAAGTGCTTTACACACCTCCCTGATGGTACCACTGGCTAAGACTCCACCTCAGCTCATTGGGTAATGAAAAATTTAGAACAATTGATGGATGAAAGCAGGCAGGCCGGCCATTTTGGGACGCTCAGTGGACTTGTTTAATGCAATGCACCTTTGTATTTTCACATGCATTCGCTTCATGCTGTAACCACTGTGCATAAATATTTGGAAACATGGCATACAGTGTATCATTTGGTGTCTAATTCATGTTTCCCATGTTTTTCCTTCCCAGATACTAGCCCGTTTGAGTGTTTGGGGCACTTTTTAGCTAAAATCATCCTACAGGGCCTAACTGCATATGCTAAAGCCTGCCTATTTTGAATGGTCTAGTGGCCCCTGCAACCTCCAAAAATATCAGGACTTACTTCCCCACTAACCTGCTAACTCACCCCTGAAATACATACTTATTCACCCTATTTTGTTAATTGGACTCATTTCTCATTTGAAATGCCCATTTTTGGGGGGCCAGAAATGTGCGTCTTTAAAATGTGATTTCTACGATACCCCACTTTTGCGCGTCGGACCTCAACTTTTCCCGTAAACGCAGAAAAACCGCAATTTTCAGGAGAAACGAGACAGACATCCCCTCCCTCTGCCACCCACCCGCCCAACTGACAGCCAGCCATTAGACATGCACAGATAGTTCTGAGGGTCTGTCTGTGATGTCATAAAGGGCCTGCTGATCAATGGGCAGCTTTCTGATTGGCTGCTGTATTTGATTGACAGATGGAAGCTGGCAGCTGATTGGCTGTCTAGCCTAAAGTGCTTTACACACCTCCCTGATGGTACCACTGGCTAAGACTCCACCTCAGCTCATTGGGTAATGAAAAATTTAGAACAATTGATGGATGAAAGCAGGCAGGCCGGCCATTTTGGGACGCTCAGTGGACTTGTTTAATGCAATGCACCTTTGTATATTCACATGCATTCGCTTCATGCTGTAACCACTGTGCATAAAAATTTGGAAACATGGCATACAGTGAATCATTTGGTGTCTAAGTCATGTTTCCCATATTTTCCCTTCCCAGATATAAGCCCGTTTGAGTGTTTGGGGCACTTTTTAGCTAAAATCATCCTACGGGGCCTAACTGCATATGCTAAAGCCTGCCTATTTTGAATGGTGTAGTGGCCCCTGCAACCTCCAAAAATATCAGGACTTACTTCCCCAATAACCTGCTAACTCACCCCTGAAATACATACTTATTCACCCTATTTTGTTCATTGGACTCATTTCTCATTTGAAATGCCCATTTTTGGGGGGCCAGAAATGTGCGTCTTTAAAAGGTGATTTCTACGATACCCCACTTTTGCGCGTCGGACCTCAAATTTTCCCGTAAACGCAGAAAAACCGCAATTTTCAGGAGAAACGAGACAGACATCCCCTCCCTCTGCCACCCACCCGCCCAACTGAAAGCCAGCCATTAGACATGCACAGATAGTTCTGAGGGTCTGTCTGTGATCTCATAAAGGGCCTGCTGATCAATGGGCAGCTTTCTGATTGGCTGCTGTATTTGATTGACAGATGGAAGCTGGCAGCTGATTGGCTGTCTAGCCTAAAGTGCTTTACACACCTCCCTGATGGTACCACTGGCTAAGATTCCACCTCAGCTCATTGGGTAATGAAAAATATAGAACAATTGATGGATGAAAGCAGGCAGGCCGGCCATTTTGGGACGCTCATTGGACTTGTTTAATGCAATGCACCTTTGTATTTTCACATGCATTCGCTTCATGCTGTAACCACTGTGCATAAAAATTTGGAAACATGGCATACAGTGAATCATTTGGTGTCTAAGTCATGTTTCCCATATTTTCCCTTCCCAGATACAAGCCCGTTTGAGTGTTTGGGGCACTTTTTAGCTAAAATCATCCTACGGGGCCTAACTGCATATGCTAAAGCCTTCCTTTTTTTGAATGGTGTAGTTGCCCCTGCAACCTCCAAAAATATCAGGACTTACTTCCCCAATAACCTGCTAACTCACCCCTGAAATACATACTTATTCACCCTATTTTGTTAATTGGACTCATTTCTCATTTGAAATGCCCATTTTTGGGGGGCCAGAAATGTGCGTCTTTAAAATGTGATTTCTACGATACCCCACTTTTGCGCGTCGGACCTTAACTTTTCCCGTAAACGCAGAAAAAACGCAATTTTCAGGAGAAACGAGACAGACATCCCCTCCCTCTGCCACCCACCCGCCCAACTGAAAGCCAGCCATTAGACATGCACAGATAGTTCTGAGGGTCTGTCTGTGATGTCATAAAGGGCCTGCTGATCAATGGGCAGCTTTCTGATTGGCTGCTGTATTTGATTGACAGATGGAAGCTGGCAGCTGATTGGCTGTCTAGCCTAAAGTGCTTTACACACCTCCCTGATGGTACCACTGGCTAAGACTCCACCTCAGCTCATTGGGTAATGAAAAATTTAGAACAATTGATGGATGAAAGCAGGCAGGCCGGCCATTTTGGGACGCTCAGTGGACTTGTTTAATGCAATGCACCTTTGTATTTTCACATGCATTCGCTTCATGCTGTAACCACTGTGCATAAATATTTGGAAACATGGCATACAGTGTATCATTTGGTGTCTAATTCATGTTTCCCATGTTTTTCCTTCCCAGATACTAGCCCGTTTGAGTGTTTGGGGCACTTTTTAGCTAAAATCATCCTACAGGGCCTAACTGCATATGCTAAAGCCTGCCTATTTTGAATGGTCTAGTGGCCCCTGCAACCTCCAAAAATATCAGGACTTACTTCCCCACTAACCTGCTAACTCACCCCTGAAATACATACTTATTCACCCTATTTTGTTAATTGGACTCATTTCTCATTTGAAATGCCCATTTTTGGGGGGCCAGAAATGTGCGTCTTTAAAATGTGATTTCTACGATACCCCACTTTTGCGCGTCGGACCTCAACTTTTCCCGTAAACGCAGAAAAGCCGCGATTTTCAGGAGAAACGAGACAGACATCCCCTCCCTCTGCCACCCACCCGCCCAACTGACAGCCAGCCATTAGACATGCACAGATAGTTCTGAGGGTCTGTCTGTGATGTCATAAAGGGCCTGCTGATCAATGGGCAGCTTTCTGATTGGCTGCTGTATTTGATTGACAGATGGAAGCTGGCAGCTGATTGGCTGTCTAGCCTAAAGTGCTTTACACACCTCCCTGATGGTACCACTGGCTAAGACTCCACCTCAGCTCATTGGGTAATGAAAAATTTAGAACAATTGATGGATGAAAGCAGGCAGGCCGGCCATTTTGGGACGCTCAGTGGACTTGTTTAATGCAATGCACCTTTGTATTTTCACATGCATTCGCTTCATGCTGTAACCACTGTGCATAAATATTTGGAAACATGGCATACAGTGTATCATTTGGTGTCTAAGTCATGTTTCCCATGTTTTCCCTTTCCAGATACAAGCCCGTTTGAGTGTTTGGGGCACTTTTTAGCTAAAATCATCCTACGGGGCCTAACTGCATATGGTAAAGCCTGCCTATTTTGAATGGTGTAGTGGCCCCTGCAACCTCCAAAAATTTCAGGACTTACTTCCCCAATAACCTGCTAACTCACCCCTGAAATACATACTTAATCACCCTATTTTGTTCATTGGACTCATTTCTCATTTGAAATGCCCATTTTTGGGGGGCCAGAAATGTGCGTCTTTAAAAGGTGATTTCTACGATACCCCACTTTTGCGCGTCGGACCTCAACTTTTCCCGTAAACGCAGAAAAACCGCAATTTTCAGGAGAAACGAGACAGACATCCCCTCCCTCTGCCACCCACCCGCCCAACTGACAGCCAGCCATTAGACATGCACAGATAGTTCTGAGGGTCTGTCTGTGATGTCATAAAGGGCCTGCTGATCAATGGGCAGCTTTCTGATTGGCTGCTGTATTTGATTGACAGATGGAAGCTGGCAGCTGATTGGCTGTCTAGCCCAAAGTGCTTTACACACCTCCCTGATGGTACCACTGGCTAAGACTCCACCTCAGCTCATTGGGTAATGAAAAATTTAGAACAATTGATGGATGAAAGCAGGCAGGCCGGCCATTTTGGGACGCTCATTGGACTTGTTTAATGCAATGCACCTTTGTATATTCACATGCATTCGCTTCATGCTGTAACCACTGTGCATAAAAATTTGGAAACATGGCATACAGTGTATCATTTGGTGTCTAAGTCATGTTTCCCATATTTTCCCTTCCCAGATACTAGCCCGTTTGAGTGTTTGGGGCACTTTTTAGCTAAAATCATCCTACGGGGCCTAACTGCATATGCTAAAGCCTGCCTATTTTGAATGGTCTAGTGGCCCCTGCAACCTCCAAAAATATCAGGACTTACTTCCCCAATAACCTGCTAACTCACCCCTGAAATACATACTTATTCACCCTATTTTGTTCAATGGACTCATTTCTCATTTGAAATGCCCATATTTGGGGGGCCAGAAATGTGCGTCTTTAAAAGGTGGTTTCTACGATACCCCACTTTTTCGCGTCGGACCTCAACTTTTCCCGTAAACGCAGAAAAACCGCAATTTTCAGGAGAAACGAGACAGACATCCCCTCCCTCTGCCACCCACCCGCCCAACTGACAGCCAGCCATTAGACATGCACAGATAGTTCTGAGGGTCTGTCTGTGATGTCATAAAGGGCCTGCTGATCAATGGGCAGCTTTCTGATTGGCTGCTGTATTTGATTGACAGATGGAAGCTGGCAGCTGATTGGCTGTCTAGCCCAAAGTGCTTTACACACCTCCCTGATGGTACCACTGGCTAAGACTCCACCTCACCTTATTGGGTAATGAAAAATTTAGAACAATTGATGGATGAAAGCAGGCAGGCCGGCCATTTTGGGACGCTCATTGGACTTGTTTAATGCAATGCACCTTTGTATATTCACATGCATTCGCTTCATGCTGTAACCACTGTGCATAAAAATTTGGAAACATGGCATACAGTGTATCATTTGGTGTCTAAGTCATGTTTCCCATATTTTCCCTTCCCAGATACAAGCCCGTTTGAGTGTTTGGGGCACTTTTTAGCTAAAATCATCCTACAGGGCCTAACTGCATATGCTAAGGCCTGCCTATTTTGAATGGTGTAGTGGCCCCTGCAACCTCCAAAAATATCAGGACTTACTTCCCCAATAACCTGCTAACTCTCCCCTGAAATACATACTTATTCACCCTATTTTGTTAATTGGACTAATTTCTCATTTGAAATGCCCATTTTTGGGGGGCCAGAAATGTGCGTCTTTAAAAGGTGATTTCGACGATACCCCACTTTTGCGCGTCGGACCTCAACTTTTCCCGTAAACGCAGAAAAAACGCAATTTTCAGGAGAAACGAGACAGACATCCCCTCCCTCTGCCACCCACCCGCCCAACTGACAGCCAGCCATTAGACATGCACAGATATTTCTGAGGGTCTGTCTATGATGTCTTAAAGGGCCTGCTGATCAATGGGCAGCTTTTTGATTGGCTGCTGTATTTTATTGATAGATGGAAGCTGGCAGCTGATTGGCTGTCTAGCCTAAAGTGCTTTACACACCTCCCTGATGGTACCACTGGCTAAGACTCCACCTCAGCTCATTGGGTAATGAAAAATTTAGAACAATTGATGGATGAAAGCAGGCAGGCCGGCCATTTTGGGACGCTCAGTGGACTTGTTTAATGCAATGCACCTTTGTATATTCACATGCATTCGCTTCATGCTGTAACCACTGTGCATAAAAATTTGGAAACATGGCATACAGTGTATCATTTGGTGTCTAAGTCATGTTTCCCATATTTTCCCTTCCCAGATACAAGCCCGTTTGAGTGTTTGGGGCACTTTTTAGCAAAAATAATCCTACAGGGCCTAACTGCATATGCTAAAACCTGCCTATTTTGAATGGTGTAGTGGCCCCTGCAACCTCCAAAAATATCAGGACTTACTTCCCCAATAACCTGCTAACTCACCCCTGAAATACATACTTTTTCACTCTATTTTGTTCATTGGACTCATTTCTCATTTGAAATGCCAATTTTTGGGGAGCCAGAAATGTGCGTCTTTAAAAGGTGATTTCTACGATACCCCACTTTTGCGCGTCGGACCTCAACTTTTCCCGTAAACGCAGAAAAACCGCAATTTTCAGGAGAAACGAGACAGACATCCCCTCCCTCTGCCACCCACCCGCCCAACTGAAAGCCAGCCATTAGACATGCACAGATAGTTCTGAGGGTCTGTCTGTGATGTCATAAAGGGCCTGCTGATCAATGGGCAGCTTTCTGATTGGCTGCTGTATTTGATTGACAGATGGAAGCTGGCAGCTGATTGGCTGTCTAGCCTAAAGTGCTTTACACACCTCCCTGATGGTACCACTGGCTAAGACTCCACCTCAGCTCATTGGGTAATGAAAAATTTAGAACAATTGATGGATGAAAGCAGGCAGGCCGGCCATTTTGGGACGCTCAGTGGACTTGTTTAATGCAATGCACCTTTGTATTTTCACATGCATTCGCTTCATGCTGTAACCACTGTGCATAAATATTTGGAAACATGGCATACAGTGTATCATTTGGTGTCTAATTCATGTTTCCCATGTTTTTCCTACCCAGATACTAGCCCGTTTGAGTGTTTGGGGCACTTTTTAGCTAAAATCATCCTACAGGGCCTAACTGCATATGCTAAAGCCTGCCTATTTTGAATGGTCTAGTGGCCCCTGCAACCTCCAAAAATATCAGGACTTACTTCCCCACTAACCTGCTAACTCACCCCTGAAATACATACTTATTCACCCTATTTTGTTAATTGGACTCATTTCTCATTTGAAATGCCCATTTTTGGGGGGCCAGAAATGTGCGTCTTTAAAATGTGATTTCTACGATACCCCACTTTTGCGCGTCGGACCTCAACTTTTCCCGTAAACGCAGAAAAAACGCAATTTTCAGGAGAAACGAGACAGACATCCCCTCCCTCTGCCACCCACCCGCCCAACTGACAGCCAGCCATTAGACATGCACAGATAGTTCTGAGGGTCTGTCTGTGATGTCATAAAGGGCCTGCTGATCAATGGGCAGCTTTCTGATTGGCTGCTGTATTTGATTGACAGATGGAAGCTGGCAGCTGATTGGCTGTCTAGCCTAAAGTGCTTTACACACCTCCCTGATGGTACCACTGGCTAAGACTCCACCTCAGCTCATTGGGTAATGAAAAATTTAGAACAATTGATGGATGAAAGCAGGCAGGCCGGCCATTTTGGGACGCTCAGTGGACTTGTTTAATGCAATGCACCTTTGTATATTCACATGCATTCGCTTCATGCTGTAACCACTGTGCATAAAAATTTGGAAACATGGCATACAGTGTATCATTTGGTGTCTAAGTCATGTTTCCCATATTTTCCCTTCCCAGATATAAGCCCGTTTGAGTGTTTGGGGCACTTTTTAGCTAAAATCATCCTACGGGGCCTAACTGCATATGCTAAAGCCTGCCTATTTTGAATGGTGTAGTGGCCCCTGCAACCTCCAAAAATATCAGGACTTACTTCCCCAATAACCTGCTAACTCACCCCTGAAATACATACTTATTCACCCTATTTTGTTCATTGGACTCATTTCTCATTTGAAATGCCCATTTTTGGGGGGCCAGAAATGTGCGTCTTTAAAAGGTGATTTCTACGATACCCCACTTTTGCGCGTCGGACCTCAAATTTTCCCGTAAACGCAGAAAAACCGCAATTTTCAGGAGAAACGAGACAGACATCCCCTCCCTCTGCCACCCACCCGCCCAACTGAAAGCCAGCCATTAGACATGCACAGATAGTTCTGAGGGTCTGTCTGTGATCTCATAAAGGGCCTGCTGATCAATGGGCAGCTTTCTGATTGGCTGCTGTATTTGATTGACAGATGGAAGCTGGCAGCTGATTGGCTGTCTAGCCTAAAGTGCTTTACACACCTCCCTGATGGTACCACTGGCTAAGATTCCACCTCAGCTCATTGGGTAATGAAAAATATAGAACAATTGATGGATGAAAGCAGGCAGGCCGGCCATTTTGGGACGCTCATTGGACTTGTTTAATGCAATGCACCTTTGTATTTTCACATGCATTCGCTTCATGCTGTAACCACTGTGCATAAAAATTTGGAAACATGGCATACAGTGAATCATTTGGTGTCTAAGTCATGTTTCCCATATTTTCCCTTCCCAGATACAAGCCCGTTTGAGTGTTTGGGGCACTTTTTAGCTAAAATCATCCTACGGGGCCTAACTGCATATGCTAAAGCCTTCCTTTTTTTGAATGGTGTAGTTGCCCCTGCAACCTCCAAAAATATCAGGACTTACTTCCCCAATAACCTGCTAACTCACCCCTGAAATACATACTTATTCACCCTATTTTGTTAATTGGACTCATTTCTCATTTGAAATGCCCATTTTTGGGGGGCCAGAAATGTGCGTCTTTAAAATGTGATTTCTACGATACCCCACTTTTGCGCGTCGGACCTTAACTTTTCCCGTAAACGCAGAAAAAACGCAATTTTCAGGAGAAACGAGACAGACATCCCCTCCCTCTGCCACCCACCCGCCCAACTGAAAGCCAGCCATTACACATGCACAGATAGTTCTGAGGGTCTGTCTGTGATGTCATAAAGGGCCTGCTGATCAATGGGCAGCTTTCTGATTGGCTGCTGTATTTGATTGACAGATGGAAGCTGGCAGCTGATTGGCTGTCTAGCCTAAAGTGCTTTACACACCTCCCTTATGGTACCACTGGCTAAGACTCCACCTCAGCTCATTGGGTAATGAAAAATTTAGAACAATTGATGGATGAAAGCAGGCAGGCCGGCCATTTTGGGACGCTCAGTGGACTTGTTTAATGCAATGCACCTTTGTATTTTCACATGCATTCGCTTCATGCTGTAACCACTGTGCATAAATATTTGGAAACATGGCATACAGTGTATCATTTGGTGTCTAATTCATGTTTCCCATGTTTTTCCTTCCCAGATACTAGCCCGTTTGAGTGTTTGGGGCACTTTTTAGCTAAAATCATCCTACAGGGCCTAACTGCATATGCTAAAGCCTGCCTATTTTGAATGGTCTAGTGGCCCCTGCAACCTCCAAAAATATCAGGACTTACTTCCCCACTAACCTGCTAACTCACCCCTGAAATACATACTTATTCACCCTATTTTGTTAATTGGACTCATTTCTCATTTGAAATGCCCATTTTTGGGGGGCCAGAAATGTGCGTCTTTAAAATGTGATTTCTACGATACCCCACTTTTGCGCGTCGGACCTCAACTTTTCCCGTAAACGCAGAAAAGCCGCGATTTTCAGGAGAAACGAGACAGACATTCCCTCCCTCTGCCACCCACCCGCCCAACTGACAGCCAGCCATTAGACATGCACAGATAGTTCTGAGGGTCTGTCTGTGATGTCATAAAGGGCCTGCTGATCAATGGGCAGCTTTCTGATTGGCTGCTGTATTTGATTGACAGATGGAAGCTGGCAGCTGATTGGCTGTCTAGCCTAAAGTGCTTTACACACCTCCCTGATGGTACCACTGGCTAAGACTCCACCTCAGCTCATTGGGTAATGAAAAATTTAGAACAATTGATGGATGAAAGCAGGCAGGCCGGCCATTTTGGGACGCTCAGTGGACTTGTTTAATGCAATGCACCTTTGTATATTCACATGCATTCGCTTCATGCTGTAACCACTGTGCATAAAAATTTGGAAACATGGCATACAGTGTATCATTTGGTGTCTAAGTCATGTTTCCCATATTTTCCCTTCCCAGATATAAGCCAGTTTGAGTGTTTGGGGCACTTTTTAGCTAAAATCATCCTACGGGGCCTAACTGCATATGCTAAAGCCTGCCTATTTTGAATGGTGTAGTGGCCCCTGCAACCTCCAAAAATATCAGGACTTACTTCCCCAATAACCTGCTAACTCACCCCTGAAATACATACTTATTCACCCTATTTTGTTCATGGGACTCATTTCTCATTTGAAATGCCCATTTTTGGGGGGCCAGAAATGTGCGTCTTTAAAAGGTGATTTCTACGATACCCCACTTTTGCGCGTCGGACCTCAAATTTTCCCGTAAACGCAGAAAAATCGCAATTTTCAGGAGAAACGAGACAGACATCCCCTCCCTCTGCCACCCACCCGCCCAACTGAAAGCCAGCCATTAGACATGCACAGATAGTTCTGAGGGTCTGTCTGTGATGTCATAAAGGGCCCTCTGATCAATGGGCAGCTTTCTGATTGGCTGCTGTATTTGATTGACAGATGGAAGCTGGCAGCTGATTGGCTGTCTAGCCTAAACTGCTTTACACACCTCCCTGATGGTACCACTGGCTAAGACTCCACCTCAGCTCATTAGGTAATGAAAAATTTAGAACAATTGATGGATGAAAGCAGGCAGGCCGGCCATTTTGGGACGCTCATTGGACTTGTTTAAAGCAATGCACCTTTGTATTTTCACATGCATTCGCTTCATGCTGTAACCACTGTGCATAAAAATTTGGAAACATGGCATACAGTGTATCATTTGGTGTCTAAGTCATGTTTCCCATGTTTTTCCTTCCCAGATACTAGCCCGTTTCAGTGTTTGGGGCACTTTTTAGCTAAAATCATCCTACGGGGCCTAACTGCATATGCTAAAGCCTGCCTATTTTGAATGGTCTAGTGGCCCCTGCAACCTCCAAAAATATCAGGACTTACTTCCCCAATAACCTGCTAACTCACCCCTGAAATACATACTTATTCACCCTATGTTGTTCATTGGACTCATTTCTCATTTGAAATGCCCATTTTTGGGGGGCCAGAAATGTGCGTCTTTAAAAGGTGATTTCTACGATACCCCACTTTTGCGCGTCGGACCTCAACTTTTCCCGTAAACGCAGAAAAACCGTAATTTTCAGGAGAAACGAGACAGACATCCCCTCCCTCTGCCACCCACCTGCCCAACTGACAGCCAGCCATTAGACATGCACAGATAGTTCTGAGGGTCTGTCTGTGATGTCATAAAGGGCCTGCTGATCAATGGGCAGCTTTCTGATTGGCTGCTGTATTTGATTGACAGATGGAAGCTGGCATCTGATTGGCTGTCTAGCCTAAAGTGCTTTACACACCTCCCTGATGGTACCACTGGCTAAGACTCCACCTCAGCTCATTGGGTAATGAAAAATTTAGAACAATTGATGGATGAAAGCAGGCAGGCCGGCCATTTTGGGATGCTCATTGGACTGGTTTAATGCAATGCACCTTTGTATATTCACATGCATTCGCTTCATGCTGTAACCACTGTGCATAAAAATTTGGAAACATGGCATACAGTGTATCATTTGGTGTGTAAGTCATGTTTCCCATATTTTCCCTTCCCAGATACAAGCCCGTTTGAGTGTTTGGGGCACTTTTTAGCTAAAATCATCCTACAGGGCCTAACTGCATATGCTAAGGCCTGCCTATTTTGAATGGTGTAGTGGCCCCTGCAACCTCCAAAAATATCAGGACTTAATTCCTCAATAACCTGCTAACTCTCCCCTGAAATACATACTTATTCACCCTATTTTGTTAATTGGACTCATTTCTCATTTGAAATGCCCATTTTTGGGGGGCCAGAAATGTGCGTCTTTAAAAGGTGATTTCGACGATACCCCACTTTTGCGCGTCGGACCTCAACTTTTCCCGTAAACGCAGAAAAACCGCAATTTTCAGGAGAAACGAGACAGACATCCCCTCCCTCTGCCACCCACCCGCCCAACTGACAGCCAGCCATTAGACATGCACAGATAGTTCTGAGGGTCTGTCTGTGATGTCTTAAAGGGCCTGCTGATCAATGGGCAGCTTTTTGATTGGCTGCTGTATTTTATTGACAGATGGAAGCTGGCAGCTGATTGGCTGTCTAGCCTAAAGTGCTTTACACACCTCCCTGATGGTACCACTGGCTAAGACTCCACCTCAGCTCATTGGGTAATAAAAAATTTAGAACAATTGATGGATGAAAGCAGGCAGGCTGGCCATTTTGGGATGCTCAGTGGACTTGTTTAATGCAATGCACCTTTGTATATTCACATGCATTCGCTTCATGCTGTAACCACTGTGCATAAAAATTTGGAAACATGGCATACAGTGTATCATTTGGTGTCTAAGTCATGTTTCCCATATTTTCCCTTCCCAGATACTAGCCCGTTTGAGTGTTTGGGGCACTTTTTAGCTAAAATCATCCTACTGGGCCTAACTGCATATGCTAAAGCCTGCCTATTTTGAATGGTGTAGTGGCCCCTGCAACCTCCAAAAATATCAGGACTTACTTCCCCAATAACCTGCTAACTCACCCCTGAAATACATACTTATTCACCCTATTTGGTTCATTGGACTCATTTCTCATTTGAAATGCCCATTTTTGGGGGGCCAGAAATGTGCGTCTTTAAAAGGTGATTTCTACGATACCCCACTTTTGCGCGTCGGACCTCAACTTTTCCCGTAAACGCAGAAAAACCGCAATTTTCAGGAGAAACGAGACAGACATCCCCTCCCTCTGCCACCCACCCGCCCAACTGACAGCCAGCCATTAGACATGCACAGATAGTTCTGAGGGTCTGTCTGTGATGTCATAAAGGGCCTGCTGATCAATGGGCAGCTTTCAAATTGGCTGCTTTATTTGATTGACAGATGGAAGCTGGCAGCTGATTGGCTGTCTAGCCTAAAGTGCTTTACACAGCTCCCTAATGATACCACTGGCTAAGACTCCACCTCAGCTCATTGGGTAATGAAAAATTTAGAACAATTGATGGATGAAAGCGGGCAGGCAGGCCATTTTGGGACGCTCAGTGGACTTGTTTAATGCAATGCACCTTTGTATATTCACATGCATTCGCTTCATGCTGTAACCACTGTGCATAAAAATTTGGAAACATGGCATACAGTGTATCATTTGGTGTCTAAGTTATGTTTCCCATATTTTCCCTTCCCAGATACAAGCCCGTTTGAGTGTTTGGGGCACTTTTTAGCTAAAATAATCCTACAGGGCCTAACTGCATATGCTAAAACCTGCCTATTTTGAATGGTGTAGTGGCCCCTGCAACCTCCAAAAATATCAGGACTTACTTCCCCAATAACCTGCTAACTCACCCCTGAAATACATACTTTTTCACCCTATTTTGTTCATTGGACTCATTTCTCATTTGAAATGCCAATTTTTGGGGAGCCAGAAATGTGCGTCTTTAAAAGGTGATTTCTACGATACCCCACTTTTGCGCGTCGGACCTCAACTTTTCCCGTAAACGCAGAAAAACCGCAATTTTCAGGAGAAACGAGACAGACATACCCTCCCTCTGCCACCCACCCGCCCAACTGAAAGCCAGCCATTAGACATGCACAGATAGTTCTGAGGGTCTGTCTGTGATGTCATAAAGGGCCTGCTGATCAATGGGCAGCTTTCTGATTGGCTGCTGTATTTGATTGACAGATGGAAGCTGGCAGCTGATTGGCTGTCTAGCCTAAAGTGCTTTACACACCTCCCTGATGGTACCACTGGCTAAGACTCCACCTCAGCTCATTGGGTAATGAAAAATTTAGAACAATTGATGGATGAAAGCAGGCAGGCCGGCCATTTTGGGACGCTCATTGGACTTGTTTCATGCAATGCACCTTTGTATTTTCACATGCATTCGCTTCATGCTGTAACCACTGTGCATAAAAATTTGGAAACATGGCATACAGTGTATCATTTGGTGTCTAAGTCATGTTTCCCATGTTTTCCCTTTCCACATACAAGCCCGTTTGAGTGTTTGGGGCACTTTTTAGCTAAAATCATCCTACGGGGCCTAACTGCATATGGTAAAGCCTGCCTATTTTGAATGGTGTAGTGGCCCCTGCAACCTCCAAAAATTTCAGGACTTACTTCCCCAATAACCTGCTAACTCACCCCTGAAATACATACTTAATCACCCTATTTTGTTCATTGGACTCATTTCTCATTTGAAATGCCCATTTTTGGGGGGCCAGAAATGTGCGTCTTTAAAAGGTGATTTCTACGATACCCCACTTTTGCGCGTCGGACCTCAACTTTTCCCGTAAACGCAGAAAAACCGCAATTTTCAGGAGAAACGAGACAGACATACCCTCCCTCTGCCACCCACCCGCCCAACTGAAAGCCAGCCATTAGACATGCACAGATAGTTCTGAGGGTCTGTCTGTGATGTCATAAAGGGCCTGCTGATCAATGGGCAGCTTTCTGATTGGCTGCTGTATTTGATTGACAGATGGAAGCTGGCAGCTGATTGGCTGTCTAGCCTAAAGTGCTTTACACACCTCCCTGATGGTACCACTGGCTAAGACTCCACCTCAGCTCATTGGGTAATGAAAAATTTAGAACAATTGATGGATGAAAGCAGGCAGGCCGGCCATTTTGGGACGCTCATTGGACTTGTTTCATGCAATGCACCTTTGTATTTTCACATGCATTCGCTTCATGCTGTAACCACTGTGCATAAAAATTTGGAAACATGGCATACAGTGTATCATTTGGTGTCTAAGTCATGTTTCCCATGTTTTCCCTTTCCAGATACAAGCCCGTTTGAGTGTTTGGGGCACTTTTTAGCTAAAATCATCCTACGGGGCCTAACTGCATATGGTAAAGCCTGCCTATTTTGAATGGTGTAGTGGCCCCTGCAACCTCCAAAAATTTCAGGACTTACTTCCCCAATAACCTGCTAACTCACCCCTGAAATACATACTTAATCACCCTATTTTGTTCATTGGACTCATTTCTCATTTGAAATGCCCATTTTTGGGGGGCCAGAAATGTGCGTCTTTAAAAGGTGATTTCTACGATACCCCACTTTTGCGCGTCGGACCTCAACTTTTCCCGTAAACGCAGAAAAACCGCAATTTTCAGGAGAAACGAGACAGACATCCCCTCCCTCTGCCACCCACCCGCCCAACTGACAGCCAGCCATTAGACATGCACAGATAGTTCTGAGGGTCTGTCTGTGATGTCATAAAGGGCCTGCTGATCAATGGGCAGCTTTCTGATTGGCTGCTGTATTTGATTGACAGATGGAAGCTGGCAGCTGATTGGCTGTCTAGCCCAAAGTGCTTTACACACCTCCCTGATGGTACCACTGGCTAAGACTCCACCTCAGCTCATTGGGTAATGAAAAATTTAGAACAATTGATGGATGAAAGCAGGCAGGCCGGCCATTTTGGGACGCTCATTGGACTTGTTTAATGCAATGCACCTTTGTATATTCACATGCATTCGCTTCATGCTGTAACCACTGTGCATAAAAATTTGGAAACATGGCATACAGTGTATCATTTGGTGTCTAAGTCATGTTTCCCATATTTTCCCTTCCCAGATACTAGCCCGTTTGAGTGTTTGGGGCACTTTTTAGCTAAAATCATCCTACGGGGCCTAACTGCATATGCTAAAGCCTGCCTATTTTGAATGGTGTAGTGGCCCCTGCAACCTCCAAAAATATCAGGACTTACTTCCCCAATAACCTGCTAACTCACCCCTGAAATACATACTTATTCACCCTATTTTGTTCATTGGACTCATTTCTCATTTGAAATGCCCATATTTGGGGGGCCAGAAATGTGCGTCTTTAAAAGGTGGTTTCTACGATACCCCACTTTTTCGCGTCGGACCTCAACTTTTCCCGTAAACGCAGAAAAAACGCAATTTTCAGGAGAAACGAGACAGACATCCCCTCCCTCTGCCACCCACCCGCCCAACTGACAGCCAGCCATTAGACATGCACAGATAGTTCTGAGGGTCTGTCTGTGATGTCATAAAGGGCCTGCTGATCAATGGGCAGCTTTCTGATTGGCTGCTGTATTTGATTGACAGATGGAAGCTGGCAGCTGATTGGCTGTCTAGCCCAAAGTGCTTTACACACCTCCCTGATGGTACCACTGGCTAAGACTCCACCTCACCTTATTGGGTAATGAAAAATTTAGAACAATTGATGGATGAAAGCGGGCAGGCCGGCCTTTTTGGGACGCTCATTGGACTTGTTTAATGCAATGCACCTTTGTATATTCACATGCATTCGCTTCATGCTGTAACCACTGTGCATAAAAATTTGGAAACATGGCATACAGTGTATCATTTGGTGTCTAAGTCATGTTTCCCATATTTTCCCTTCCCAGATACAAGCCCGTTTGAGTGTTTGGGGCACTTTTTAGCTAAAATCATCCTACAGGGCCTAACTGCATATGCTAAGGCCTGCCTATTTTGAATGGTGTAGTGGCCCCTGCAACCTCCAAAAATATCAGGACTTACTTCCCCAATAACCTGCTAACTCTCCCCTGAAATACATACTTATTCACCCTATTTTGTTAATTGGACTAATTTCTCATTTGAAATGCCCATTTTTGGGGGGCCAGAAATGTGCGTCTTTAAAAGGTGATTTCGACGATACCCCACTTTTGCGCGTCGGACCTCAACTTTTCCCGTAAACGCAGAAAAAACGCAATTTTCAGGAGAAACGAGACAGACATCCCCTCCCTCTGCCACCCACCCGCCCAACTGACAGCCAGCCATTAGACATGCACAGATATTTCTGAGGGTCTGTCTATGATGTCTTAAAGGGCCTGCTGATCAATGGGCAGCTTTTTGATTGGCTGCTGTATTTTATTGATAGATGGAAGCTGGCAGCTGATTGGCTGTCTAGCCTAAAGTGCTTTACACACCTCCCTGATGGTACCACTGGCTAAGACTCCACCTCAGCTCATTGGGTAATGAAAAATTTAGAACAATTGATGGATGAAAGCAGGCAGGCCGGCCATTTTGGGACGCTCAGTGGACTTGTTTAATGCAATGCACCTTTGTATATTCACATGCATTCGCTTCATGCTGTAACCACTGTGCATAAAAATTTGGAAACATGGCATACAGTGTATCATTTGGTGTCTAAGTTATGTTTCCCATATTTTCCCTTCCCAGATACAAGCCCGTTTGAGTGTTTGGGGCACTTTTTAGCAAAAACAATCCTACAGGGCCTAACTGCATATGCTAAAACCTGCCTATTTTGAATGGTGTAGTGGCCCCTGCAACCTCCAAAAATATCAGGACTTACTTCCCCAATAACCTGCTAACTCACCCCTGAAATACATACTTTTTCACCCTATTTTGTTCATTGGACTCATTTCTCATTTGAAATGCCCATTTTTGGGGGGCCAGAAATGTGCGTCTTTAAAAGGTGATTTCTACGATACCCCACTTTTGCGCGTCGGACCTCAACTTTTCCCGTAAACGCAGAAAAACCGCAATTTTCAGGAGAAACGAGACAGACATACCCTCCCTCTGCCACCCACCCGCCCAACTGAAAGCCAGCCATTAGACATGCACAGATAGTTCTGAGGATCTGTCTGTGATGTCATAAAGGGCCTGCTGATCAATGGGCAGCTTTCTGATTGGCTGCTGTATTTGATTGACAGATGGAAGCTGGCAGCTGATTGGCTGTGTAGCCTAAAGTGCTTTACACACCTCCCTGATGGTACCACTGGCTAAGACTCCACCTCAGCTCATTGGGTAATGAAAAATTTAGAACAATTGATGGATGAAAGCAGGCAGGCCGGCCATTTTGGGACGCTCATTGGACTTGTTTCATGCAATGCACCTTTGTATTTTCACATGCATTCGCTTCATGCTGTAACCACTGTGCATAAAAATTTGGAAACATGGCATACAGTGTATCATTTGGTGTCTAAGTCATGTTTCCCATGTTTTCCCTTTCCAGATAAAAGCCCGTTTGAGTGTTTGGGGCACTTTTTAGCTAAAATCATCCTACGGGGCCTAACTGCATATGGTAAAGCCTGCCTATTTTGAATGGTGTAGTGGCCCCTGCAACCTCCAAAAATTTCAGGACTTACTTCCCCAATAACCTGCTAACTCACCCCTGAAATACATTCTTAATCACCCTATTTTGTTCATTGGACTCATTTCTCATTTGAAATGCCCATTTTTGGGGGGCCAGAAATGTGCGTCTTTAAAAGGTGATTTCTACGATACCCCACTTTTGCGCGTCGGACCTCAACTTTTCCCGTAAATGCAGAAAAACCGCAATTTTCAGGAGAAACGAGACAGACATCCCCTCCCTCTGCCACCCACCCGCCCAACTGACAGCCAGCCATTAGACATGCACAGATAGTTCTGAGGGTCTGTCTGTGATGTCATAAAGGGCCTGCTGATCAATGGGCAGCTTTCTGATTGGCTGCTGTATTTGATTGACAGATGGAAGCTGGCAGCTGATTGGCTGTCTAGCCCAAAGTGCTTTACACACCTCCCTGATGGTACCACTGGCTAAGACTCCACCTCAGCTCATTGGGTAATGAAAAATTTAGAACAATTGATGGATGAAAGCAGGCAGGCCGGCCATTTTGGGACGCTCATTGGACTTGTTTAATGCAATGCACCTTTGTATATTCACATGCATTCGCTTCATGCTGTAACCACTGTGCATAAAAATTTGGAAACATGGCATACAGTGTATCATTTGGTGTCTAAGTCATGTTTCCCATATTTTCCCTTCCCAGATACTAGCCCGTTTGAGTGTTTGGGGCACTTTTTAGCTAAAATCATCCTACGGGGCCTAACTGCATATGCTAAAGCCTGCCTATTTTGAATGGTGTAGTGGCCCCTGCAACCTCCAAAAATATCAGGACTTACTTCCCCAATAACCTGCTAACTCACCCCTGAAATACATACTTATTCACCCTATTTGGTTCATTCACTCATTTCTCATTTGAAATGCCCATATTTGGGGGGCCAGAAATGTGCGTCTTTAAAAGGTGATTTCTACGATACCCCACTTTTGCGCGTCGGATCTTAACTTTTCCCGTAAACGCAGAAAAACCGCAATTTTCAGGAGAAACGAGACAGACATCCCCTCCCTCTGCCACCCACCCACCCAACTGACAGCCAGCTATTAGACATGCACAGATAGTTCTGAGGGTCTGTCTGTGATGTCATAAAGGGCCTGCTGATCAATGGGCAGCTTTCTAAATGGCTGCTGTATTTGATTGACAGATGGAAGCTGGCAGCTGATTGGCTGTCTAGCCTAAAGTGATTTACACACCTCCCTGATGGTACCACTGGCTAAGACTCCACCTCAGCTCATTGGGTAATGAAAAATTTAGAACAATTGATGGATGAAAGCAGGCAGGCCGGCCTTTTTGGGACGCTCAGTGGACTTGTTTAATGCAATGCACCGTTGCATATTCACATGCATTCGCTTCATGCTGTAACCACTGTGCATAAAAATTTTAAAACATGGCATACAGTGAATCATTTGGTGTCTAAGTCATGTTTCCTATATTTTCCATTCCCAGATACAAGCCCGTTTGAGTGTTTGGGACACTTTTTAGCTAAAATCATCCTACAGGACCTAACTGCATATGCTAAAGCCTGCCTAATTTGAATGGTGTAGTGGTTATTGCAACCTCCAAAAATATCAGGACTTACTTCCCCAATAACCTGCTAACTCACCCCTGAAATACATACTTATTCACCCTATTTTGTTCATTGGACTAATTTCTCATTTGAAATGCCCATTTTTGGGGAGCCAGAAATGTGCGTCTTGAAAAGGTGATTTCTACGATACCCCACTTTTGCGCGTCGGATCTCAACTTTTCCCGTAAACGCAGAAAAACCGCAATTTTCAGGAGAAACGAGACAGACATCCCCTCCCTCTGCCACCCACCCGCCCAACTGACAGCCAGCCATTAGACATGCACAGATAGTTCTGAGGGTCTGTCTGTGATGTCATAAAGGGCCTGCTGATCAATGGGCAGCTTTCTGATTGGCTGCTGTATTTGATTGACAGATGGAAGCTGGCAGCTGATTGGCTGTCTAGCCTAAAGTGCTTTACACACCTCCCTGATGGTACCACTGGCTAAGACTCCACCTCAGCTCATTGGGTAATGAAAAATTTAGAACAATTGATGGATGAAAGCAGGCAGGCCGGCCATTTTGGGACGCTCAGTGGACTTGTTTAATGCAATGCACCTTTGTATATTCACATGCATTGGCTTCATGCTGTAACCACTGTGCATAAAAATTTGGAAACATGGCATACAGTGTATCATTTGGTGTCTAAGTCATGTTTCCCATATTTTCCCTTCCCAGATACAAGCCCGTTTGAGTGTTTGGGACACTTTTTAGCTAAAATCATCCTACAGGGCCTAACTGCATATGCTAAAGCCTGCCTAATTTGAATGGTGTAGTGGCCATTGCAACCTCCAAAAATATCAGGACTTACTTCCCCAATAACCTGCTAACTCACCCCTGAAATACATACTTATTCACCCTATTTTGTTCATTGGACTAATTTCTCATTTGAAATGCCCATTTTTGGGGAGCCAGAAATGTGCGTCTTTAAAAGGTGATTTCTAAGATACCCCACTTTTGCGCGTCGGATCTCAACTTTTCCCGTAAACTCAGAAAAACCGCAATTTTCAGGAGAAACGAGACAGACATCCCCTCCCTCTGCCACCCACCCGCCCAACTGACAGCCAGCCATTAGACATGCACAGATAGTTCTGAGGGTCTGTCTGTGATGTCATAAAGGGCCTGCTGATCAATGGGCAGCTTTCTGATTGGCTGCTGTATTTGATTGACAGATGGAAGCTGGCAGCTGATTGGCTGTCTAGCCTAAAGTGCTTTACACACCTCCCTGATGGTACCACTGGCTAAGACTCCACCTCAGCTCATTGGGTAATGAAAAATTTAGAACAATTGATGGATGAAAGCAGGCAGGCCGGCCATTTTGGGACGCTCAGTGGACTTGTTTAATGCAATGCACCTTTGTATATTCACATGCATTTGCTTCATGCTGTAACCACTGTGCATAAAAATTTGGAAACATGGCATACAGTGTATCATTTGGTGTCTAAGTCATGTTTTCCATATTTTCCCTTCCCAGATACAAGCCCGTTTGAGTGTTAGGGGCTCTTTTTAGCTAAAATCATCCTACGGGGCCTAACTGCATATGCTAAAGCCTTCCTTTTTTTGAATGGTGTAGTTGCCCCTGCAACCTCCAAAAATATCAGGACTTATTTCCCCAATAACCTGCTAACTCACCCCTAAAATACATACTTAATCACCCTATTTTGTTCATTGGACTCATTTCTCATTTGAAATGCCCATTTTTGGGGGGCCAGAAATGTGCGTCTTTAAAAGGTGATTTCTACGATACCCCACTTTTGCGCGTCGGACCTCAACTTTTCCCGTAAACGCAGAAAAAACGCAATTTTCAGGAGAAACTAGACAGACATCCCCTCCCTCTGCCACCCACCCGCCCAACTGACAGCCAGCCATTAGACATGCACAGATAGTTCTGAGGGTCTGTCTGTGATGTCATAAAGGGCCCTCTGATCAATGGGCAGCTTTCTGATTGGCTGCTGTATTTGATTGACAGATGGAAGCTGGCAGCTGATTGGCTGTCTAGCCTAAAGTGCTTTACACACCTCCCTGATGGTACCACTGGCTAAGACTCCACCTCAGCTCATTGGGTAATGAAAAATTTAGAACAATTGATGGATGAAAGCAGGCAGGCCGGCCATTTTGGGACGCTCAGTGGACTTGTTTAATGCAATGCACCTTTGTATATTCACATGCATTCGCTTCATGCTGTAACCACTGTGCATAAAAATTTGGAAACATGGCATACAGTGTATCATTTGGTGTCTAAGTCATGTTTCCCATATTTTCCCTTCCCAGATACAAGCCTGTTTGAGTGTTTGGGACACTTTTTAGCTAAAATCATCCTACAGGGCCTAACTGCATATGCTAAAGCCTGCCTATTTTGAATGGTGTAGTGGCCCCTGCAACCTCCAAAAATATCAGGACTTACTTCCCCAATAACCTGCTAACTCACCCCTGAAATACATACTTATTCACCCTATCTGTTCATTGGACTCATTTCTCATTAGAAATTCCCATTTTTGGGGGGCCATAAATGTGCGTCTTTAAAAGGTGTTTTCTACGATACCCCACTTTTGCGCGTCAGACCTCAACTTTTCCCGTAAACGCAAAAAAAACGCAATTTTCAGGAGAAACGAGACAGACATCCCCTCCCTCTGCCACCCACCCGCCCAACTGACAGCCAGCCATTAGACATGCACAAATAGTTCTGAGGGTCTGTCTGTGATGTCATAAAGGGCCTGCTGATCAATGGGCAGCTTTCTGATTGGCTGCTGTATTTGATTGACAGATGGAAGCTGGCAGCTGATTGGCTGTCTAGCCTAAAGTGCTTTACACACCTCCCTGATGGTACCACTGGCTAAGACTCCACCTCAGCTCATTGGGTAATGAAAAATTTAGAACAATTGATGGATGAAAGCAGGCAGGCCGGCCATTTTGGGACGCTCATTGGACTTGTTTAATGCACCTTTGTATTTTCACATGCATTCGCTTCATGCTGTAACCACTGTGCATAAAAATTTGGAAACATGGCATACAGTGTATCATTTGGTGTCTAAGTCATGTTTCCCATATTTTCCCTTCCCAGATACAAGCCCGTTTGAGTGTTTGGGACACTTTTTAGCTAAAATCATCCTACAGGGCCTAACTGCATATGCTAAAGCCTGCCTATTTTGAATGGTGTAGTGGCCACTGCAACCTCCAAAAATATCAGGACTTACTTCCCCAATAACCTGCTAACTCACCCCTGAAATACATACTTATTCACCCTATTTTGTTCATTGGACTAATTTCTAATTTGAAATGCCCATTTTTGGGGGGCCAGAAATGTGCGTCTTTAAAAGGTGTTTTCTACGATACCCCACTTTTGCGCGTCAGACCTCAACTTTTCCCGTAAACGCAAAAAAACCGCAATTTTCAGGAGAAACGAGACAGACATCCCCTCCCTCTGCCACCCACCCGCCCAACTGACAGCCAGCCATTAGACATGCACAGATAGTTCTGAGGGTCTGTCTGTGATGTCATAAAGGGCCTGCTGATCAATGGGCAGCTTTCTGATTGGCTGCTGTATTTGATTGACAGATGGAAGCTGGCAGCTGATTGGCTGTCTAGCCTAAAGTGCTTTACACACCTCCCTGATGGTACCACTGGCTAAGACTCCACCTCAGCTCATTGGGTAATGACAAATTTAGAACAATTGATGGATGAAAGCAGGCAGGCCGGCCATTTTGGGACGCTCATTGGACTTGTTTAATGCACCTTTGTATTTTCACATGCATTCGCTTCATGCTGTAACCACTGTGCATAAAAATTTGGAAACATGGCATACAGTGTATCATTTGGTGTCTAAGTCATGTTTCCCATATTTTCCCTTCCCAGATACAAGCCCGTTTGAGTGTTTGGGACACTTTTTAGCTAAAATCATCCTACAGGGCCTAACTGCATATGCTAAAGCCTGCCTATTTTGAATGGTGTAGTGGCCACTGCAACCTCCAAAAATATCAGGACTTACTTCCCCAATAACCTGCTAACTCACCCCTGAAATACATACTTATTCACCCTTTTTTGTTCATTGGACTAATTTCTCATTTGAAATGCCCATTTTTGGGGAGCCAGAAATGTGCGTCTTTAAAAGGTGATTTCTACGATACCCCACTTTTGCGCGTCGGATCTCAACTTTTCCCGTAAACGCAGAAAAACCGCAATTTTCAGGAGAAACGAGACAGACATCCCCTCCCTCTGCCACCCACCCGCCCAACTGACAGCCAGCCATTAGACATGCACAGATAGTTCTGAGGGTCTGTCTGTGATGTCATAAAGGGCCTGCTGATCAATGGGCAGCTTTCTGATTGGCTGCTGTATTTGATTGACAGATGGAAGCTGGCAGCTGATTGGCTGTCTAGCCTAAAGTGCTTTACACACCTCCCTGAGGATACCACTGGCTAAGACTCCACCTCAGCTCATTGGGTAATGAAAAATTTAGAACAATTGATGGATGAAAGCAGGCAGGCCGGCCATTTTGGGACGCTCAGTGGACTTGTTTAATGCAATGCACCTTTGTATATTCACATGCATTCGCTTCATGCAGTAACCACTGTGCATAAAAATTTGGAAACATGGCATACAGCGTATCATTTGGTGTCTAATTCATGTTTCCCATATTTTCCCTTCCCAGATACAAGCCCGTTTGAGTGTTTGGGGCACGTTTTAGCTAAAATCATCCTACAGGGCCTAACTGCATATGCTAAAGCCTGCCTATTTTGAATGGTGTAGTGGCCACTGCAACCTCCAAAAATATCAGGACTTACTTCCCCAATAACCTGCTAACTCACCCCTGAAATACATACTTATTCACCCTATTTTGTTCATTGGACTCATTTCTCATTTGAAATGCCCATTTTTGGGGAGCCAGAAATGTGCGTCTTTAAAAGGTGATTTCTACGATACCCCACTTTTGCGCGTCGGATCTCAACTTTTCCCGTAAACGCAGAAAAACCGCAATTTTCAGGAGAAACGAGACAGACATCCCCTCCCTCTGCCACCCACCCGCCCAACTGACAGTCAGCCATTAGACATGCACAGATAGTTCTGAGGGTCTCTCTGTGATGTCATAAAGGGCCTGCTGATCAATGGGCAGCTTTCTGATTGGCTGCTGTATTTGATTGACAGATGGAAGCTGGCAGCTGATTGGCTGTCTAGCCTAAAGTGCTTTACACACCTCCCTGATGGTACCACTGGCTAAGACTCCACCTCAGCTCATTGGGTAATGAAAAATTTAGAACAATTGATGGATGAAAGCAGGCAGGCCGGCCATTTTGGGACGCTCATTGGACTTGTTTAATGCAATGCACCTTTGTATTTTCACATGCATTCGCTTCATGCTGTAACCACTGTGCATAAAAATTTGGAAACATGGCATACAGTGTATCATTTGGTGTCTAAGTCATGTTTCCCATGTTTTTCCTTCCCAGATACTAGCCATTTGAGTGTTTGGGGCACTTTTTAGCTAAAATCATCCTACGGGGCCTAACTGCATATGCTAAAGCCTGCCTATTTTGAATGGTCTAGTGGCCCCTGCAACCTCCAAAAATATCAGGACTTACTTCCCCAATAACCTGCTAACTCACCCCTGAAATACATACTTATTCACCCTATTTTGTTAATTGGACTCATTTAAAATGCCAGTTTTTGGGGGGCCAGAAATGTGCGTCTTTAAAAGGTGATTTCTACGATACCCCACTTTTGCGCGTCGGACCTCAACTTTTCCCGTAAACGCAGAAAAACCGCAATTTTCAGGAGAAACGAGACAGACATCCCCTCCCTCTGCCACCCACCCGCCCAACTGACAGCCAGCCATTAGACATGCACAGATAGTTCTGAGGTTCTGTCTGTGATGTCATAAAGGGCCTGCTGATCAATGGGCAGCTTTCTGATTGGCTGCTGTATTTGCTTGACAGATGGAAGCTGGCAGCTGATTGGCTGTCTAGCCTAAAGTGCTTTACACACCTCCCTGATGGTACCACTGGCTAAGACTCCACCTCAGCTCATTGGGTAATGAAAAATTTAGAACAATTGATGGATGAAAGCAGGCAGGCCGGCCATTTTGGGACGCTCATTGGACTTGTTTAATGCAATGCACCTTTGTATATTCACATGCATTCGCTTCATGCTGTAACCACTGTGCATAAAAATTTGGAAACATGGCATACACTGTATCATTTGGTGTCTAAGTCATGTTTCCCATATTTTCCCTTCCCAGATACAAGCCCGTTTGAGTGTTTGGGACACTTTTTAGCTAAAATCATCCTACAGGGCCTAACTGCATATGCTAAAGCCTGCCTATTTTGAATGGTGTAGTGGCCACTGCAACCTCCAAAAATATCAGGACTTACTTCCCCAATAACCTGCTAACTCACCCCTGAAATACATACTTATTCACCCTATTTTGTTCATTGGACTAATTTCTCATTTGCAATGCCCATTTTTGGGGAGCCAGAAATGTGCGTCTTTAAAAGGTGATTTCTACGATACCCCACTTTTGCGCGTCGGATCTCAACTTTTCCCGTAAACGCAGAAAAACCGCAATTTTCAGGAGAAACGAAACAGACATCCCCTCCCTCTGCCACCCACCCACCCAACTGACAGCCAGCCATTAGACATGCACAGATAGTTCTGAGGGTCTGTCTGTGATGTCATAAAGGGCCTGCTGATCAATGGGCAGCTTTCAAATTGGCTGCTGTATTTGATTGACAGATGGAAGCTGGCAGCTGATTGGCTGTCTAGCCTAAAGTGCTTTACACACCTCCCTGATGGTACCACTGGCTAAGACTCCACCTCAGCTCATTGGGTAATGAAAAATTTAGAACAATTGATGGATGAAAGCAGGCAGGCCGGCCATTTTGGGACGCTCATTGGACTTGTTTAATGCAATGCACCTTTGTATATTCACATGCATTCGCTTAATGCTGTAACCACTGTGCATAAAAATTTGGAAACATGACATACAGTGTATCATTTGGTGTCTAAGTCATGTTTCCCATATTTTCCCTTTCCAGATACAAGCCCGTTTGAGTGTTTGGGGCACTTTTTAGCTAAAATCATCCTACAGGGCCTAACTGCATATGCTAAAGCCTGCCTATTTTGAATGGTGTAGTGGCCCCTGCAACCTCCAAAAATATCAGGACTTACTTCCCCAATAACCTGCTAACTCACCCCTGAAATACATACTTATTGACCATATCTGTTCATTGGACTCATTTCTCATTTGAAATGCCCATTTTTGGGGGACCAGAAATGTGCGTCTTTAAAAGGTGATTTCTACGATACCCCACTTTTGCGCGTCAGACCTCAACTTTTCCCGTAAACGCAAAAAAAACGCAATTTTCAGGAGAAACGAGACAGATATCCCCTCCCTCTGCCACCCACCCGCCAAACTGACAGTCAGCCATTAGACATGCACAGATAGTTCTGAGGGTCTCTCTGTGATGTCATAAAGGGCCTGCTGATCAATGGGCAGCTTTCTGATTGGCTGCTGTATTTGATTGACAGATGGAAGCTGGCAGCTGATTGGCTGTCTAGCCTAAAGTGCTTTACACACCTCCCTGATGGTACCACTGGCTAAGACTCCACCTCAGCTCATTGGGTAATGAAAAATTTAGAACAATTGATGGATGAAAGCAGGCAGGCCGGCCATTTTGGGACGCTCATTGGACTTGTTTAATGCAACGCACCTTTGTATTTTCACATGCATTCGCTTCATGCTGTAACCACTGTGCATAAAAATTTGGAAACATGGCATACAGTGTATCATTTGGTGTCTAAGTCATGTTTCCCATGTTTTTCCTTCCCAGATACTAGCCATTTGAGTGTTTGGGGCACTTTTTAGCTAAAATCATCCTACGGGGCCTAACTGCATATGCTAAAGCCTGCCTATTTTGAATGGTCTAGTGGCCCCTGCAACCTCCAAAAATATCAGGACTTACTTCCCCAATAACCTGCTAACTCACCCCTGAAATACATACTTATTCACCCTATTTTGTTAATTGGACTCATTTCTCATTTAAAATGCCAGTTTTTGGGGGGCCAGAAATGTGCGTCTTTAAAAGGTGATTTCTACGATACCCCACTTTTGCGCGTCGGACCTCAACTTTTCCCGTAAACGCAGAAAAACCGCAATTTTCAGGAGAAACGAGACAGACATCCCCTCCCTCTGCCACCCACCCGCCCAACTGACAGCCAGCCATTAGACATGCACAGATAGTTCTGAGGGTCTGTCTGTGATGTCATAAAGGGCCTGCTGATCAATGGGCAGCTTTCTGATTGGCTGCTGTATTTGCTTGACAGATAGAAGCTGGCAGCTGATTGGCTGTCTAGCCTAAAGTGCTTTACACACCTTCCTGATGGTACCACTGGCTAAGACTCCACCTCAGCTCATTGGGTAATGAAAAATTTAGAACAATTGATGGATGAAAGCAGGCAGGCCGGCCATTTTGGGACGCTCATTGGACTTGTTTAATGCAATGCACCTTTGTATATTCACATGCATTCGCTTCATGCTGTAACCACTGTGCATAAAAATTTGGAAACATGGCATACACTGTATCATTTGGTGTCTAAGTCATGTTTCCCATATTTTCCCTTCCCAGATACAAGCCCGTTTGAGTGTTTGGGACACTTTTTAGCTAAAATCATCCTACAGGGCCTAACTGCATATGCTAAAGCCTGCCTATTTTGAATGGTGTAGTGGCCACTGCAACCTCCAAAAATATCAGGACTTACTTCCCCAATAACCTGCTAACTCACCCCTGAAATACATACTTATTCACCCTATTTTGTTCATTGGACTAATTTCTCATTTGCAATGCCCATTTTTGGGGAGCCAGAAATGTGCGTCTTTAAAAGGTGATTTCTACGATACCCCACTTTTGCGCGTCGGATCTCAACTTTTCCCGTAAACGCAGAAAAACCGCAATTTTCAGGAGAAACGAAACAGACATCCCCTCCCTCTGCCACCCACCCACCCAACTGACAGCCAGCCATTAGACATGCACAGATAGTTCTGAGGGTCTGTCTGTGATGTCATAAAGGGCCTGCTGATCAATGGGCAGCTTTCAAATTGGCTGCTGTATTTGATTGACAGATGGAAGCTGGCAGCTGATTGGCTGTCTAGCCTAAAGTGCTTTACACACCTCCCTGATGGTACCACTGGCTAAGACTCCACCTCAGCTCATTGGGTAATGAAAAATTTAGAACAATTGATGGATGAAAGCAGGCAGGCCGGCCATTTTGGGACGCTCATTGGACTTGTTTAATGCAATGCACCTTTGTATATTCACATGCATTCGCTTAATGCTGTAACCACTGTGCATAAAAATTTGGAAACATGACATACAGTGTATCATTTGGTGTCTAAGTCATGTTTCCCATATTTTCCCTTTCCAGATACAAGCCCGTTTGAGTGTTTGGGGCACTTTTTAGCTAAAATCATCCTACAGGGCCTAACTGCATATGCTAAAGCCTGCCTATTTTGAATGGTGTAGTGGCCCCTGCAACCTCCAAAAATATCAGGACTTACTTCCCCAATAACCTGCTAACTCACCCCTGAAATACATACTTATTGACCATATCTGTTCATTGGACTCATTTCTCATTTGAAATGCCCATTTTTGGGGGACCAGAAATGTGCGTCTTTAAAAGGTGATTTCTACGATACCCCACTTTTGCGCGTCAGACCTCAACTTTTCCCGTAAACGCAAAAAAAACGCAATTTTCAGGAGAAACGAGACAGATATCCCCTCCCTCTGCCACCCACCCGCCAAACTGACAGTCAGCCATTAGACATGCACAGATAGTTCTGAGGGTCTCTCTGTGATGTCATAAAGGGCCTGCTGATCAATGGGCAGCTTTCTGATTGGCTGCTGTATTTGATTGACAGATGGAAGCTGGCAGCTGATTGGCTGTCTAGCCTAAAGTGCTTTACACACCTCCCTGATGGTACCACTGGCTAAGACTCCACCTCAGCTCATTGGGTAATGAAAAATTTAGAACAATTGATGGATGAAAGCAGGCAGGCCGGCCATTTTGGGACGCTCATTGGACTTGTTTAATGCAACGCACCTTTGTATTTTCACATGCATTCGCTTCATGCTGTAACCACTGTGCATAAAAATTTGGAAACATGGCATACAGTGTATCATTTGGTGTCTAAGTCATGTTTCCCATGTTTTTCCTTCCCAGATACTAGCCATTTGAGTGTTTGGGGCACTTTTTAGCTAAAATCATCCTACGGGGCCTAACTGCATATGCTAAAGCCTGCCTATTTTGAATGGTCTAGTGGCCCCTGCAACCTCCAAAAATATCAGGACTTACTTCCCCAATAACCTGCTAACTCACCCCTGAAATACATACTTATTCACCCTATTTTGTTAATTGGACTCATTTCTCATTTAAAATGCCAGTTTTTGGGGGGCCAGAAATGTGCGTCTTTAAAAGGTGATTTCTACGATACCCCACTTTTGCGCGTCGGACCTCAACTTTTCCCGTAAACGCAGAAAAACCGCAATTTTCAGGAGAAACGAGACAGACATCCCCTCCCTCTGCCACCCACCCGCCCAACTGACAGCCAGCCATTAGACATGCACAGATAGTTCTGAGGGTCTGTCTGTGATGTCATAAAGGGCCTGCTGATCAATGGGCAGCTTTCTGATTGGCTGCTGTATTTGCTTGACAGATAGAAGCTGGCAGCTGATTGGCTGTCTAGCCTAAAGTGCTTTACACACCTTCCTGATGGTACCACTGGCTAAGACTCCACCTCAGCTCATTGGGTAATGAAAAATTTAGAACAATTGATGGATGAAAGCAGGCAGGCCGGCCATTTTGGGACGCTCATTGGACTTGTTTAATGCAATGCACCTTTGTATATTCACATGCATTCGCTTCATGCTGTAACCACTGTGCATAAAAATTTGGAAACATGGCATACACTGTATCATTTGGTGTCTAAGTCATGTTTCCCATATTTTCCCTTCCCAGATACAAGCCCGTTTGAGTGTTTGGGACACTTTTTAGCTAAAATCATCCTACAGGGCCTAACTGCATATGCTAAAGCCTGCCTATTTTGAATGGTGTAGTGGCCACTGCAACCTCCAAAAATATCAGGACTTACTTCCCCAATAACCTGCTAACTCACCCCTGAAATACATACTTATTCACCCTATTTTGTTCATTGGACTAATTTCTCATTTGCAATGCCCATTTTTGGGGAGCCAGAAATGTGCGTCTTTAAAAGGTGATTTCTACGATACCCCACTTTTGCCCGTCGGATCTCAACTTTTCCCGTAAACGCAGAAAAACCTAAATTTTCAGGAGAAACGAGACAGACATCCCCTCCCTCTGCCACCCACCCGCCCAACTGACAGCCAGCCATTAGACATGCACAGATAGTTCTGAGGGTCTGTCTGTGATGTCATAAAGGGCCTGCTGATCAATGGGCAGCTTTCAAATTGGCTGCTGTATTTGATTGACAGATGGAAGCTGGCAGCTGATTGGCTGTCTAGCCTAAAGTGCTTTACACACCTCCCTGATGGTACCACTGGCTAAGACTCCACCTCAGCTCATTGGGTAATGAAAAATTTAGAACAATTGATGGATGAAAGCAGGCAGGCCGGCCATTTTGGGACACTCATTGGACTTGTTTAATGCAATGCACCTTTGTATATTCACATGCATTCGCTTAATGCTGTAACCACTGTGCATAAAAATTTGGAAACATGGCATACAGTGTATCATTTGGTGTCTAAGTCATGTTTCCCATATTTTCCCTTTCCAGATACAAGCCTGTTTGAGTGTTTGGGGCACTTTTTAGCTAAAATCATCCTACGGGGCCTAACTGCATATGCTAAAGCCTGCCTATTTTGAATGGTGTAGTGGCCCCTGCAACCTCCAAAAATATCAGGACTTACTTCCCCAATAACCTGCTAACTCACCCCTGAAATACATACTTATTCACCCTATTTTGTTAATTGGACTAATTTCTCATTTGAAATGCCCATTTTTGGGGGGCCAGAAATGTGCGTCTTTAAAAGGTGATTTCTACGATACCCCACTTTTGCGCGTCGGACCTCAACTTTTCCCGTAAACGCAGAAAAACCGCAATTTTCAGGAGAAACGAGACAGACATCCCCTCCCTCTGCCACCCACCCGCCCAACTGACAGCCAGCCATCAGACATGCACAGATAGTTCTGAGGGTCTGTCTGTGATGTCATAAAGGGCCTGCTGATCAATGGGCAGCTTTCTGATTGGCTGCTGTATTTGATTGACAGATGGAAGCTGGCAGCTGATTGGCTGTCTAGCCTAAAGTGCTTTACACACCTCCCTGATGGTACCACTGGCTAAAGCTGGGTACACATATGTACAATTTCATTTTTCTTGCGACCGTTCGATCGACCGAATTCACGTTCGGCCGTCCGAAACAAACGACAGATCTGCGCGTACACATATGTACAATTTTACTTGCGACGTCCGATATACTCCCGTCCAAACAATCGCAAGAAAAAGATTGTACCACCGTACACACTCTCCCGTTCTGGCTATTCACACGATAAAAATGTACACAACATTATCATAATGGGCTGGATTAAAAGAGCATACCAAAACGAGGCGTGATCACGGAACAAAGAATCGTTCGTGTAGTACAGTGAATAGAGCCGTGACTATTCAGATCATTGCTAGCTGTACTGGATATACGTACGTACGTTCGTTCGTCTATCGGTGCATTTGGGCCTTTTTAATTATGAGCTTGAGGAGAAGGAAGGCTCGTGCGTGCATTTTGGCTGCTATGGCCATTAGATTGCGGGCTATTAAAAAAAGAAAAAGGACCAAGAATCGGAGCTGCTGGACCAGAGACTGGCTTCTGAGGAGAGACACCTTCTCCCACATGCCATTGCTACAGGAGATACGGGAGAACAATCCTGATGATTTCAGGAATTATCTCCGTATGGATGACGCTACCTTCATGGAGCTGCTGACACTGGTTACCCCTTTAATAGAGAGAGAGGACACCTATTTAAGGAGGCCTATTTCTGCAGAGCAGAGACTGGTGGCAACGCTGCGTTACCTGGCAACAGGCAGGACCCTTGCCGACCTGAGATTCACCACCGCAATATCATCTCAAGCGCTGGGGTTGATAATACCAGACACCTGTGATGCCATCGTCCAAGTTCTACAGGACAAATACATGAAGGTAAATATGGAAATTACGTACATGTCCCCCATATGTATAGCTGTGCACATACCTGTACCCTATATGTATATCTTTACAATGCCTGTTGATTTAATCTTTTACACCAGTGGGTGGGGGGTCATTTTGATAAGGCGGGTAATAGCTTTGAGGCTGCAATGGGGAGGGCTGATGGGTCTAAAATCAACCCAACAGATTATTAATACGCATATACTTTTATATTGCAGTTTTCATCGACCAAGGAGGAGTGGCAAAATATTGCACGTGATTTCCGTGATCTTTGGAATTTCCCTAATTGTGGTGGAGCTATCGATGGCAAACACGTCAGGATCATGCCCCCTGCAAAGAGTGGATCTTTTTATTATAATTATAAGGGGTTCTTCAGCATTGTTCTAATGGCCATCGCTAATGCCCGATACGAGTTTGTATTTGTGGACATTGGGAAAAATGGTAGAGTTTCAGATGGAGGAGCCCTGGAGAATACCTTTTTCCACGACCAACTGAAAAAAAATGAACTGAATCTGCCAGAGCGGACTGAAAATGAGCACGGTTTGAACTTTGTTTTTGTGGCGGATGAGGCCTTTGCATTGCACCCTAATGTCCTTAAACCCTACCCACAAAGGGCACTGAACAGGGAACGACGCATTTTTAACTATCGCCTGTCACGTGCCAGGCGAGTGGTTGAAAATGCGTTTGGGATTCTAAGTAATAAATTCAGAATTTTTCACAGTCCCATCAATCTGCGCCTAGATAAGATTGACAAAGTGGTGCTGGCCTGTTGTGTGCTGCACAACTACATGCGCAGAAAAGCGGTGCACACACAACAACTGGGGGCTACAGTGGACGAGAGCCAAGTTGTTGACGAGCCTATTGGTCTGACAGCTTTGGCAACTAATTTAAACACCAGAAATGCATCAACGCAAGCAAAGTTGTCAAGAGACGAGTACTTGAATTATTTCAATGGTGTTGGGGCTGTGGAGTGGCAGAATGACATGATTGCTTAAAAATGTACCTTTTTGTCATTGTAAATATATTGTTTTTTGGTGTGTAATAATCAATATTTTGCCAATAAAATTTGTATACTCACAGTTCCGCACAAGTTGTCCTCTGCGTCTTCTTGCAGCAAGGAGGGGGAGGTGGAGGCCGAATCACGGCAAGTGAGTGGTAGTACTCAGGTGCCAGGCATTCCTGGAGGGCACAATGCCACGGCACCTGGAGTGCAGACTGTACCCAGTACTGGTGTTTATGTACTAGCAAGTAGTTGCTCCACCACACCTATTTCTATGCCAATTTCTCCTGGTACTTTTGTACAGTCTCCAGGAGCAATACATGAAGGTAAATATTGAAACAACATGCATGTACCCCATATGTATATCTGTGCCCTATAGTCACCCTGCATGGTAAATGATATTTTCACACGGACACCAACTAGATTACAGAATTTTTAATTTTTATATAAATTATTAACTTATAAACTTATAAAAAATATAACATAAATAACAAGTAAATAAATAATAAAGAAATACTTAAACATAAAAATATTTAAAACAATAATGCACTTAAATAAACTATATAAAATATTTACATATGGTGGTAAACTTGTCCCACCCCATAATCCCCTGTATCCATCGGTGGTTGGGAGGGAGATGGACTTTCCAATAAACTCTGGAAGGGGCCACCAGGTGGACCTGGTGGGAGCGTATTAGCCAACGTTGCCGGTTGGTGCTGCCTTTGCCCAGTTGGTGGCTGTAAATGTTGATACTGGGGATATTGCACCGGGTGAAATACCGCTTGTTGGGGTATAGGAGCTGGGCTGATGGGTTGAAATTCAACCCTAGGCAGAGGGGTCTCATCGGTGAGACGTGTGTGCCGGGACAGAGTCCCCACACGGGCCCGGTACAGCGTCTCATAAAATATGCGCTCTACCTCCACCCTTGTAGCCGGGTCCAACTTTCGCAAATTGTCAGCTAATACACTCCCCACCCGGTCCGCATCATCCTCATCCATGCTCATCAATCTGTTGGCAGACTCCAGGATCTTGGTGGTTGCCACGTCCGCAGCATCTGGAGTCTGCCTCGGCCTTTTGCGCCCTCTTCTTGATGGTGCTTCTGCTGTACTTTGAGCGCTTGATTGAGGTTCAGCGCTGGTCGTGGCGGTTGGTGTGGGGGTGGAGCAGAGGGCCGGTGAAGGCAGCTGTGATGCCACCTCCAGCGATGCCGAAGATTCCTCCTCGGCAAATAGCGATGGCTGTAACAAAACAAGATGATGTATCACTATCGATTTTTAAGACTTCCATATATTTTTATATCTACGCAGAAGAACGCAGCCCACACACCACCATGTTGCTGCCATGGATGAAAGTGAGCTAGTTGAAGAGGCGTTATGACTGGCATCTCTGGAAACTAATTATTTAGATACCAGACATACCAAATACTAATTTAAACACCAGAAATGCATCTATGCGTGCTAAATTAACAGGGATGAATACATGCAGTATTTTATTGGTGTTGGCGCTGTGGATTGGCAGAATGATATTATTTCGTTAATTTTAGACAACAAAAAATATTACAATAATCCGCGCCAGAAAGACTACAACAGTGTAGATACCAGGGATTACCAATGCCAACCAAAAGTTCCAAATACAAAAAATGTGGTAAATGCACTTGCGATGTCTGAATATTGATCACTGTGTTCTCAGGCGGATAAGAGTATAGCTCCACCACTGAGAAGAACCAGAATTAGGGCCACAGAGAAGGTCAAATTGACGATGTATAACCAAAAGGGGGGGGGTATCGCCCCCTGCAACTGACCTCTCTGTTGTGCCCAACAGAGAGGTCAGTTGCAGGGGGCGATACCCCCCCTTTTAATTTTACATGTTCACAATTTTTATACTGTACTTGCTGTTATATTTATCTGGTTTGAAAAAAAAATTTAAAATAAAATCCGTCTACTTACTGTGCCGCAAATGGTGTCATCAGAAACCTCTTGGTTGCACGCGGAGGTGGAGGGGTCAGGCTGGTTCCTTGAAGTGTTGCTGACCGAATCCCTGGGCAGCTCCTGGTCCACCGTGAAGGCCAGCAGGTCGTAGTACCACAGCCTGGGCACATAGACTTGGTCTGCCCCTGCCCCAGACCGCTTTGAGGACTCAACCTTATTCAGTTCTTTTTTAAAGACGGTCCTCATATTGGCAATCCGAGTCCGGACCCACTCTACATTTGCTGTGGGGTAGTATGTTTGGCTCACCCTCACCAGCTCCTCCAGAGCAGATAGCCTCTTCTGCCGATTGGAATGGTCTCTGGATTTTGTGTTCCAGAGACAATTTTGATCCCTGTAGGCAGGGGCTGGCTGGCAACTTTTAGCCTAGGGGGCAAGTCCAGAGCACTGGCCCATAATCAGCCAAGTCATCGACGGAAGGAATGCTTTTGCGCGCCGTAGGCGCGCCGAAAAATTAGGGGCGTGGCCTATCATAAGGGGCGTTGCCTGTACCATGATTGTATTGTGTACCTGCAGATTGCACATTTTAGCGAACCTTGTAATACCCATTACACATAAAGCCACATGCCGTAATGCCAATTACACATTATGCTGAACACCATGATGCCAGTTACACATTACGCCCAACACTGCGATGCTAATTACTCAATACACCGCACACTGTGATGCTAATTACACATTATGCTGCACACCTTGATGCCCATTACACCCCATACTGTGATGGCAATTACCCAATGCTCCCCACACCGTAATGTCCATTACGCCCCATACCATGATGCCCATTACACCGCACAATGTGATGTCCACAGTGCCAGATATGCCCCCACAGTGCAAGATATTCCGCCACAGTACCAAATACACATATGCCCCCACAGTGCCAGACACAAATGCCGCCACAGTGCCAGATATTCTGCCACAGTGCCAAATACGCATATTCCTCCACAGTGCCAGATATGCCCCCAGAGTGCCAGAGACACATATGCCCCCACAGTGCCAGAGACACATATGCCCCCACAGTGCCAGAGACACATATTCCCCCACAGTGCCAAAGACACATATGCCCCCACAGTGCCAGATATGCCCCCACAGTGCCAGAGACACATATGCCCCCACAGTGCCAGAGACACATATGCCCCCACAGTGCCAAAGACACATATGCCCCCACAGTGCCAGATATGCCCCCACAGTGCCAGAGACACATATGCCCCCACAGTGCCAGAGACACATATGCCCCCACAGTGCCAGATACACATATGCCCCCACAGTGCCAGATATGCCCCCACAGTGCCAAATACACATATGCCCCACAGTGCCACACATATGCCCCCACAGTGCCAAATACACATATGCCCCCACAGTGCCAGATACACATATGCCCCCACAGTGCCAAATACACATATGCCCCACTGTGCCAGATACACATATGCCCCCACAGTGCCAAATACATATATGCCCCCACAGTGCCAGATATGCCCCCCACAGTGCCAGATACACATATGCCCCCACACAGTGCCAGATATGCCCCCACACAGTGCCAGATATGCCCCCACACAGTGCCAGATATGCCCCCACACAGTGCCAGATATGCCCCCACACAGTGCCAGATATGCCCCCACAGTGACAGAAACACATATGCTGGGGTGAGGGAGGGGGGGGGGGGGAGAGCGCTTACCCACGCTAGCTGCGGGCCGTGCTGCGGCTGGATCAGCTTCTCCAGCCCTCCTGCGCTGGCCGCGGCTTCCAGAACACGGCCGCGGCTACAGGAAAATGGCCGCCGGCCTCCTGCACTGAGAACATGTCCTCAGTGCAGGGGGCCGGCGGCCATTTTCCTGTAGCCGCGGCCGTGTTCTGTAAGCCGCGGCCAGTGCAGGAGGGCTGGAGAAGCTGATCCAGCCGCAGCACGGCCCGCAGCCAGTGGGTGGGTAAGCGGCCCGGGGGGCATATGGCACTCTGCCCCCCGGCCCAGCCCGCCCCTGCCTGTAGGCCTCAATGAAGTCCTTCATGAACTCGACATTTTTTTCTGCCATGGTTGAATTTCTGTTCCAAAAAATAAAATAAAAAGGCATATTATTTTCTTGATACACAAAGCACACCATAAACCATTTAATGTACATGTGTTCAGTCTGTGGGCCACTAGATATACTGTAGCTATAGTACAGGAGTTGAAACTCTGTGGGACATAGGATACACGGTCACTACAAGCTCCAGCATACCCATGGCCCACAGATTGAAGTCCCTGTCATAGAAAACTACACATTTTGTTTTAATACTCACCGAAATAAATGTCGATACAGTCCGGAAAATTCGCTGCGCTGCTCCGATCAATCCAACAGCAACGACGGAATATTCTTTCGTTCTGAACGTGGCTTGAAACACAGTGATTGGATGAGCACAGGAATCTCCGCCCCACTCACGTGCTTCGCGTCACACAGACACGGGACATCGAGGAGCCATGTCGGAGGGTCTGGCGCCACCGCATATGGGGGAGGCCAGTACAGCACCTTTGTTTTCCAATTCAGCACTGATAACAACAGATAAAGAAATCGCTGACAACAAGGAGAAAAAAGTGACGCGCGCATCCGCCATGTCATCTGCAGAGGTGGAACTGATGGTCAAAATGCTGGATAGAAGGGACTACGATTGTTCGAGAAAAACATACCCCAAGACAAATTATAGAAAAGAAATTATTATGCAGCGTGTATGCAAGGAGATAAAGGAGAAGTTTGGGAAAAGAAGGTCCAAATACCAGCTCCAAAAACGGTGGTCGGACCTGAAGCACAAGGAGCAGGCCAAGCTCAAGAAAATTCGTGGAATTATTAAAAGAAGTGAGTCCAATGCCCTAGGTGGCTTTATTAATATACTGTCTTGATCCATTACATTTTGTGTGTTTTGCTGACATGTTGCTTGTTTTTACTCAGAGGAAATCCAATCCAGGAGAAGACATGAGGAAGGCAGAGACAGGGCCTCCAACCTAAAAATAAAGAAGGAGAGTACAACAGGTAAGGTTTTGTACCAGCACACCAACAGAACAACACATGTTTTATACACACAACAAGGGGTAGTAATATGTCACTTTACCTTGTCACTATAGATGATATCCAGGCTGCGCAGCCGATGGAAGGGACCACAGAGGGCCACCAAGTGATTGCGATCACCAGCAGTGTAGATGGTGAGTGTATACTGCAAATCATCTTTATGGGATAGTGACGTATCATTTGTGGAAAGGTAAACATTTCTTTATCTGTACTTATTATAGATATCATCGAGATTTCAAATGTCAGTGCAGAGGGGGAGAAGAACACACCATCACCTGACACGTCCAGCGACGAAAGCACAATGCAAGAAAACATGACACAAGTCCATAAATGTCTACAAGAACTAAGCGGGAAAGTCCATACCGTAGCCCAAAAAATTACGAAAATCCAAAAAGGCGTAGCAGTAGTACACTCTTTATATGAAAAAATTTATAACGGTTTGCATTATAAAGTCAAAAAATAGTTTGTGTACTTTATTTTACTTTTTTCTCCTTCTTGTTTATTTGGAGGCCAGCAGCATGCACCTTAAAATGGTGCATGTCATGGCAAGCAGTCCCACGGCAGCAATGCATCACATGTGAGCAGGCCGGGATGTTCCCATGTGATGCGTTGCTGCCGTGGGACCGCTTTCCACTACATACACCACCATGTTCAAATGTGTTTTTATGTTTTTTGGGTGGGTGGGCGTTCCTGCTAAACCTTCACACGTGGCACTTATGTCATGGCAAGCGGTCCCACGGCAGCAATGCATCACATGTGAGCGGGCCGGGATGTTCCCATGTGATGCGTTGCTGCCTTGGGACCGCTTTCCACTACATACACCACCGTGTTCAAATGTGTTTTCATGTTTTTTGGGTGGGTGGGCGTTCCTGCTAAACCTTCACACGTGGCACTTATGTCATGGCAAGCGGTCCCACGGCAGCAATGCATCACATGTGAGCAGGCCGGGATGTTCCCATGTGATGCGTTGCTGCCGTGGGACCGCTTTCCACTACATACACCACCATGTTCAAATGTGTTTTTATGTTTTTTGGGTGGGTGGGCGTTCCTGCTAAACCTTCACACGTGGCACTTATGTCATGGCAAGCGGTCCCACGGCAGCAATGCATCACATGTGAGCAGGCCGGGATGTTCCCATGTGATGCGTTGCTGCCGTGGGACCGCTTTCCACTACATACACCACCATGTTCAAATGTGTTTTTATGTTTTTTGGGTGGGTGGGCGTTCCTGCTAAACCTTCACACGTGGCACTTATGTCATGGCAAGCGGTCCCACGGCAGCAATGCATCACATGTGAGCAGGCCGGGATGTTCCCATGTGATGCGTTGCTGCCGTGGGACCGCTTTCCACTACATACACCACCGTGTTCAAATGTGTTTTTATGTTTTTTGGGTGGGTGGGCGTTCCTGCTAAACCTTCACACGTGGCACTTATGTCATGGCAAGCAGTCCCACGGCAGCAATGCATCACATGTGAGCAGGCCGGGATGTTCCCATGTGAAGCGTTGCTGCCGTGGGACCGCTTTCCACTACATACACCACCATGTTCAAATGTGTTTTTATGTTTTTTGGGTGGGTGGGCGTTCCTGCTACACCTTCAGGCAAGCACCTGTATGTGATACTCTGTTCAGGTCCGACCACCCAAATAAACAAAGTGTTCACAGTATTTTTTGTCAGTATTTCTTAATAAATGTTAAGTGTTTATGCAGAACAATGAACATCACATATCTATCTATCTATCTATCTATCTATCTATCTATCTTCTATAACTATATCTGTCAGGAATGCACACACAACGATTATTTATTTCAAAAGGAATGCACACACAACGAATATTCTTTAACAGCATGGCGCGGAAAGTACGGGGGAGAAGACTTCCTGTTGTTTACATGCTGCGCTGATGGAGGGATGACGCAGCTAGTCAACACCCACATGGGCGTGCTGCTTTTGGGAGGAATGATCGCAGGAACGGGCTGCATATCGATCGAACGTGCGTACACATGTCACTTTTCTTTCGATATGGAGCCGTCCTGTCGGAAGAATATTAAGCAGAAAAGAACCTGCGACTGACCGACCGTGGACGGCCAAGAGCGTTTTTGGCCGTTTATCGATCGCAACGAAGGGATCGGGACAGCGTACACATATATACAATCGAACGGCCGTTCGTCCGCAGATCGGAAGAACGGCCCGACGATTGTACATATGTGTACCCAGCTTAAGACTCCACCTCAGCTCATTGGGTAATGAAAAATTTAGAACAATTGATGGATGAAAGCAGGCAGGCCGGCCATTTTGGGACGCTCATTGGACTTGTTTAATGCAATGCACCTTTGTATATTCACATGCATTCGCTTCATGCTGTAACCACTGTGCATAAAAATTTGGAAACATGGCATACACTGTATCATTTGGTGTCTAAGTCATGTTTCCCATATTTTCCCTTCCCAGATACAAGCCCGTTTGAGTGTTTGGGACACTTTTTAGCTAAAATCATCCTACAGGGCCTAACTGCATATGCTAAAGCCTGCCTATTTTGAATGGTGTAGTGGCCACTGCAACCTCCAAAAATATCAGGACTTACTTCCCCAATAACCTGCTAACTCACCCCTGAAATACATACTTATTCACCCTATTTTGTTCATTGGACTAATTTCTCATTTGCAATGCCCATTTTTGGGGAGCCAGAAATGTGCGTCTTTAAAAGGTGATTTCTACGATACCCCACTTTTGCGCGTCGGATCTCAACTTTTCCCGTAAACGCAGAAAAACCTAAATTTTCAGGAGAAACGAGACAGACATCCCCTCCCTCTGCCACCCACCCGCCCAACTGACAGCCAGCCATTAGACATGCACAGATAGTTCTGAGGGTCTGTCTGTGATGTCATAAAGGGCCTGCTGATCAATGGGCAGCTTTCAAATTGGCTGCTGTATTTGATTGACAGATGGAAGCTGGCAGCTGATTGGCTGTCTAGCCTAAAGTGCTTTACACACCTCCCTGATGGTACCACTGGCTAAGACTCCACCTCAGCTCATTGGGTAATGAAAAATTTAGAACAATTGATGGATGAAAGCAGGCAGGCCGGCCATTTTGGGACGCTCATTGGACTTGTTTAATGCAATGCACCTTTGTATATTCACATGCATTCGCTTAATGCTGTAACCACTGTGCATAAAAATTTGGAAACATGGCATACAGTGTATCATTTGGTGTCTAAGTCATGTTTCCCATATTTTCCCTTTCCAGATACAAGCCCGTTTGAGTGTTTGGGGCACTTTTTAGCTAAAATCATCCTACGGGGCCTAACTGCATATGCTAAAGCCTGCCTATTTTGAATGGTGTAGTGGCCCCTGCAACCTCCAAAAATATCAGGACTTACTTCCCCAATAACCTGCTAACTCACCCCTGAAATTCAAATACGTATTCACCCTATTTTGTTAATTGGACTCATTTCTCATTTGAAATGCCCATTTTTGGGGGGCCAGAAATGTGCGTCTTTAAAAGGAGATTTCTACGATACCCCACTTTTGCGCGTCGGACCTCAACTTTTCCCGTAAACGCAGAAAAACCGCAATTTTCAGGAGAAACGAGACAGACATCCCCTCCCTCTGCCACCCACCCGCCCAACTGACAGCCAGCCATTAGACATGCACAGATAGTTCTGAGGGTCTGTCTGTGATGTCATAAAGGGCCTGCTGATCAATGGGCAGCTTTCTGATTGGCTGCTGTATTTGATTGACAGATGGAAGCTGGCAGCTGATTGGCTGTCTAGCCTAAAGTGCTTTACACACCTCCCTGAGGATACCACTGGCTAAGACTCCACCTCAGCTCATTGGGTAATGAAAAATTTAGAACAATTGATGGATGAAAGCAGGCAGGCAGGCCGGCCATTTTGGGACGCTCAGTGGACTTGTTTAATGCAATGCACCTTTGTATATTCACATGCATTCGCTTCATGCTGTAACCACTGTGCATAAAAATTTGGAAACATGGCATACAGCGTATCATTTGGTGTCTAATTCATGTTTCCCATATTTTCCCTTCCCAGATACAAGCCCGTTTGAGTGTTTGGGGCACTTTTTAGCTAAAATCATCCTACAGGGCCTAACTGCATATGCTAAAGCCTGCCTATTTTCAATGGTGTAGTGGCCCCTGCAACCTCCAAAAATATCAGGACTTACTTCCCCAATAACCTGCTAACTCACCCCTGAAATACATACTTATTCACCCTATTTTGTTCATTGGACTAATTTCTCATTTGCAATGCCCATTTTTGGGGAGCCAGAAATGTGCGTCTTTAAAAGTTGATTTCTACGATACCCCACTTTTGCGCGTCGGATCTCAACTTTTCCCGTAAACGCAGAAAAACCTGAATTTTCAGGAGAAACGAGACAGACATCCCCTCCCTCTGCCACCCACCCGCCCAACTGACAGCCAGCCATTAGACATGCACAGATAGTTCTGAGGGTCTGTCTGTGATGTTATAAAGGGCCTGCTGATCAATGGGCAGCTTTCTGATTGGCTGCTGTATTTGATTGACAGATGGAAGCTGGCAGCTGATTGGCTGTCTAGCCTAAAGTGCTTTACACACCTCCCTGATGGTACCACTGGCTAAGACTCCACCTCAGCTCATTGGGTAATGAAAAATTTAGAACAATTGATGGATGAAAGCAGGCAGGCCGGCCATTTTGGGACGCTCATTGGACTTGTTTAATGCAATGCACCTTTGTATTTTCACATGCATTCGCTTCATGCTGTAACCACTGTCCATAAAAATTTGGAAACATGGCATACAGTGTATCATTTGGTGTCTAAGTCATGTTTCCCATGTTTTTCCTTCCCAGATACTAGCCATTTGAGTGTTTGGGGCACTTTTTAGCTAAAATCATCCTACGGGGCCTAACTGCATATGCTAAAGCCTGCCTATTTTGAATGGTCTAGTGGCCCCTGCAACCTCCAAAAATATCAGGACTTACTTCCCCAATAACCTGCTAACTCACCCCTCAAATACATACTTATTCACCCTATTTTGTTCATTGGACTCATTTCTCATTTGAAATGCCCATTTTTGGGGGGCCATAAATGTGCGTCTTTAAAAGATGGTTTCTACGATACCCCACTTTTGCGCGACGGACCTCAACTTTTCCCGTAAACGCAGAAAAACAGCAATTTTCAGGAGAAACGAGACAGACATCCCCTCCCTCTGCCACCCACCCGCCCAACTGACAGCCAGCCATTAGACATGCACAGATAGTTCTGAGGGTCTGTCTGTGATGTCATAAAGGGCCTGCTGATCAATGGGCAGCTTTCTGATTGGCTGCTGTATTTGATTGACAGATGGAAGCTGGCAGCTGATTGGCTGTCTAGCCTAAAGTGCTTTACACACCTCCCTGATGGTACCACTGGCTAAGACTCCACCTCAGCTCATTGGGTAATGAAAAATTTAGAACAATTGATGGATGAAAGCAGGCAGGCCGGCCATTTTGGGACACTCATTGGACTTGTTTAATGCAATGCACCTTTGTATATTCACATGCATTCGCTTCATGCTGTAACCACTGTGCATAAAAATTTGGAAACATGGCATACAGTGTATCATTTGGTGTCTAAGTCATGTTTCCCATATTTTCCCTTCCCAGATACAAGCGCGTTTGAGTGTTTGGGGCACTTTTTAGCTAAAATCATCCTACAGGGCCTAACTGCATATGCTAAAGCCTGCCTATTTTGAATGGTGTAGTGGCCCCTGCAACCTCCAAAAATATCAGGACTTACTTCCCCAATAACCTGCTAACTCACCCCTGAAATACATACTTATTCACCCTATTTTGTTCATTGGACTCATTTCTCATTTGAAATGCCCATTTTTGGGGAGCCAGAAATGTGCGTCTTTAAAAGGTGATTTCTACGATACCCCACTTTTGCGCGTCGGACCTCAACTTTTCCCGTAAACGCAGAAAAACCGCAATTTTCAGGAGAAACGAGACAGACATCCCCTCCCTCTGCCACCCACCCGCCCAACTGACAGCCAGCCATTAGACATGCACAGATAGTTCTGAGGGTCTGTCTGTGATGTCATAAAGGGCCTGCTGCTCAATGGGCAGCTTTCTGATTGGCTGCTGTATTTGCTTGACAGATGGAAGCTGGCAGCTGATTGGCTGTCTAGCCTAAAGTGCTTTACACACCTCCCTGATGGTACCACTGGCTAAGACTCCACCTCAGCTCATTGGGTAATGAAAAATTTAGAACAATTGATGGATGAAAGCAGGCAGGCCGGCCATTTTGGGACGCTCATTGGACTTGTTTAATGCAATGCACCTTTGTATATTCACATGCATTCGCTTCATGCTGTAACCACTGTGCATAAAAATTTGGAAACATGGCATGCACTGTATCATTTGGTGTCTAAGTCATGTTTCCCATATTTTCCCTTCCCAGATACAAGCCCGTTTGAGTGTTTGGGACACTTTTTAGCTAAAATCATCCTACAGGGCCTAACTGCATATGCTAAAGCCTGCCTATTTTGAATGGTGTAGTGGCCACTGCAACCTCCAAAAATATCAGGACTTACTTCCCCAATAACCTGCTAACTCACCCCTGAAATACATACTTATTCACCCTATTTTGTTCATTGGACTAATTTCTCATTTGCAATGCCCATTTTTGGGGAGCCAGAAATGTGCGTCTTTAAAAGTTGATTTCTACGATACCCCACTTTTGCGCGTCGGATCTCAACTTTTCCCGTAAACGCAGAAAAACCTGAATTTTCAGGAGAAACGAGACAGACATCCCCTCCCTCTGCCACCCACCCGCCCAACTGACAGCCAGCCATTAGACATGCACAGATAGTTCTGAGGGTCTGTCTGTGATGTTATAAAGGGCCTGCTGATCAATGGGCAGCTTTCTGATTGGCTGCTGTATTTGATTGACAGATAGAAGCTGGCAGCTGATTGGCTGTCTAGCCTAAAGTGCTTTACACACCTCCCTGATGGTACCACTGGCTAAGACTCCACCTCAGCTCATTGGGTAATGAAAAATTTAGAACAATTGATGGATGAAAGCAGGCAGGCCGGCCATTTTGGGACACTCATTGGACTTGTTTAATGCAATGCACCTTTGTATATTCACATGCATTCGCTTCATGCTGTAACCACTGTGCATAAAAATTTGGAAACATGGCATACAGTGTATCATTTGGTGTCTAAGTCATGTTTCCCATATTTTCCCATCCCAGATACAAGCCCGTTTGAGTGTTTGGGGCACTTTTTAGCTAAAATCATCCTACAGGGCCTAACTGCATATGCTAAAGCCTGCCTATTTTGAATGGTGTAGTGGCCCCTGCAACCTCCAAAAATATCAGGACTTACTTCCCCAATAACCTGCTAACTCACCCCTGAAATACATACGTATTCACCCTATTTTGTTCATTGGACTCATTTTTCATTTGAAATGCCCATTTTTGGGGAGCCAGAAATGTGCGTCTTTAAAAGGTGATTTCTACGATACCCCACTTTTGCGCGTCGGACCTCAACTTTTCCCGTAAACGCAGAAAAACCGCAATTTTTAGGAGAAACGAGACAGACATCCCCTCCCTCTGCCACCCACCCGCCCAACTGACAGCCAGCCATTAGACATGCACAGATAGTTCTGAGGGTCTGTCTGTGATGTCATAAAGGGCCTGCTGATCAATGGGCAGCTTTCTGATTGGCTGCTGTATTTGCTTGACAGATGGAAGCTGGCAGCTGATTGGCTGTCTAGCCTAAAGTGCTTTACACACCTCCCTGATGGTACCACTGGCTAAGACTCCACCTCAGCTCATTGGGTAATGAAAAATTTAGAACAATTGATGGATGAAAGCAGGCAGGCCGGCCATTTTGGGACACTCATTGGACTTGTTTAATGCAATGCACCTTTGTATATTCACATGCATTCGCTTCATGCTGTAACCACTGTGCATAAAAATTTGGAAACATGGCATACACTGTATCATTTGGTGTCTAAGTCATGTTTCCCATATTTTCCCTTCCCAGATACAAGCCCGTTTGAGTGTTTGGGACACTTTTTAGCTAAAATCATCCTACAGGGCCTAACTGCATATGCTAAAGCCTGCCTATTTTGAATGGTGTAGTGGCCACTGCAACCTCCAAAAATATCAGGACTTACTTCCCCAATAACCTGCTAACTCACCCCTGAAATACATACTTATTCACCCTATTTTGTTCATTGGACTAATTTCTCATTTGCAATGCCCATTTTTGGGGAGCCAGAAATGTGCGTCTTTAAAAGGTGATTTCTACGATACCCCACTTTTGCACGTCGGATCTCAACTTTTCCCGTAAACGCAGAAAAACCTGAATTTTCAGGAGAAACGAGACAGACATCCCCTCCCTCTGCCACCCACCCGCCCAACTGACAGCCAGCCATTAGACATGCACAGATAGTTCTGAGGGTCTGTCTGTGATGTCATAAAGGGCCTGCTGATCAATGGGCAGCTTTCAAATTGGCTGCTGTATTTGATTGACAGATGGAAGCTGGCAGCTGATTGGCTGTCTAGCCTAAAGTGCTTTACACACCTCCCTGATGGTACCACTGGCTAAGACTCCACCTCAGCTCATTGGGTAATGAAAAATTTAGAACAATTGATGGATGAAAGCAGGCAGGCCGGCCATTTTGGGACGCTCATTGGACTTGTTTAATGCAATGCACCTTTGTATATTCACATGCATTCGCTTAATGCTGTAACCAGTGTGCATAAAAATTTGGAAACATGGCATACAGTGTATCATTTGGTGTCTAAGTCATGTTTCCCATATTTTCCCTTTCCAGATACAAGCCCGTTTGAGTGTTTGGGGCACTTTTTAGCTAAAATCATCCTACGGGGCCTAACTGCATATGCTAAAGCCTGCCTATTTTGAATGGTCTAGTGGCCCCTGCAACCTCCAAAAATATCAGGACTTACTTCCCCAATAACCTGCTAACTCACCCCTGAAATACATACTTATTCACCCTATTTTGTTAATTGGACTCATTTCTCATTTGAAATGCCCATTTTTGGGGGGCCAGAAATGTGCGTCTTTAAAAGGTGATTTCTACGATACCCCACTTTTGCGCGTCGGACCTCAACTTTTCCCGTAAACGCAGAAAAACCGCAATTTTCAGGAGAAACGAGACAGACATCCCCTCCCTCTGCCACCCACCCGCCCAACTGACAGCCAGCCATTAGACATGCACAGATAGTTCTGAGGGTCTGTCTGTGATGTCATAAAGGGCCTGCTGATCAATGGGCAGCTTTCTGATTGGCTGCTGTATTTGATTGACAGATGGAAGCTGGCAGCTGATTGGCTGTCTAGCCTAAAGTGCTTTACACACCTCCCTGATGGTACCACTGGCTAAGACTCCACCTCAGCTCATTGGGTAATGAAAAATTTAGAACAATTGATGGATGAAAGCAGGCAGGCCGGCCATTTTGGGACACTCATTGGACTTGTTTAATGCAATGCACCTTTGTATATTCACATGCATTCGCTTCATGCTGTAACCACTGTGCATAAAAATTTGGAAACATGGCATACAGTATATCATTTGGTGTCTAAGTCATGTTTCCCATATTTTCCCTTCCCAGATACAAGCCCGTTTGAGTGTTTGGGGCACTTTTTAGCTAAAATCATCCTACAGGGCCTAACTGCATATGCTAAAGCCTGCCTATTTTGAATGGTGTAGTGGCCCCTGCAACCTCCAAAAATATCAGGACTTACTTCCCCAATAACCTGCTAACTCACCCCTGAAATACATACTTATTCACCCTATTTTGTTCATTGGACTCATTTCTCATTTGAAATGCCCATTTTTGGGGAGCCAGAAATGTGCGTCTTTAAAAGGTGATTTCTACGATACCCCACTTTTGCGCGTCGGACCTCAACTTTTCCCGTAAACGTAGAAAAACCGCAATTTTCAGGAGAAACGAGACAGACATCCCCTCCCTCTGCCACCCACCCGCCCAACTGACAGCCAGCCATTAGACATGCACAGATAGTTCTGAGGGTCTGTCTGTGATGTCATAAAGGGCCTGCTGCTCAATGGGCAGCTTTCTGATTGGCTGCTGTATTTGCTTGACAGATGGAAGCTGGCAGCTGATTGGCTGTCTAGCCTAAAGTGCTTTACACACCTCCCTGATGGTACCACTGGCTAAGACTCCACCTCAGCTCATTGGGTAATGAAAAATTTAGAACAATTGATGGATGAAAGCAGGCAGGCCGGCCATTTTGGGACGCTCATTGGACTTGTTTAATGCAATGCACCTTTGTATATTCACATGCATTCGCTTCATGCTGTAACCACTGTGCATAAAAATTTGGAAACATGGCATGCACTGTATCATTTGGTGTCTAAGTCATGTTTCCCATATTTTCCCTTCCCAGATACAAGCCCGTTTGAGTGTTTGGGACACTTTTTAGCTAAAATCATCCTACAGGGCCTAACTGCATATGCTAAAGCCTGCCTATTTTGAATGGTGTAGTGGCCACTGCAACCTCCAAAAATATCAGGACTTACTTCCCCAATAACCTGCTAACTCACCCCTGAAATACATACTTATTCACCCTATTTTGTTCATTGGACTAATTTCTCATTTGCAATGCCCATTTTTGGGGAGCCAGAAATGTGCGTCTTTAAAAGTTGATTTCTACGATACCCCACTTTTGCGCGTCGGATCTCAACTTTTCCCGTAAACGCAGAAAAACCTGAATTTTCAGGAGAAACGAGACAGACATCCCCTCCCTCTGCCACCCACCCGCCCAACTGACAGCCAGCCATTAGACATGCACAGATAGTTCTGAGGGTCTGTCTGTGATGTTATAAAGGGCCTGCTGATCAATGGGCAGCTTTCTGATTGGCTGCTGTATTTGCTTGACAGATGGAAGCTGGCAGCTGATTGGCTGTCTAGCCTAAAGTGCTTTACACACCTCCCTGATGGTACCACTGGCTAAGACTCCACCTCAGCTCATTGGGTAATGAAAAATTTAGAACAATTGATGGATGAAAGCAGGCAGGCCGGCCATTTTGGGACACTCATTGGACTTGTTTAATGCAATGCACCTTTGTATATTCACATGCATTCGCTTCATGCTGTAACCACTGTGCATAAAAATTTGGAAACATGGCATACACTGTATCATTTGGTGTCTAAGTCATGTTTCCCATATTTTCCCTTCCCAGATACAAGCCCGTTTGAGTGTTTGGGACACTTTTTAGCTAAAATCATCCTACAGGGCCTAACTGCATATGCTAAAGCCTGCCTATTTTGAATGGTGTAGTGGCCACTGCAACCTCCAAAAATATCAGGACTTACTTCCCCAATAACCTGCTAACTCACCCCTGAAATACATACTTATTCACCCTATTTTGTTCATTGGACTAATTTCTCATTTGCAATGCCCATTTTTGGGGAGCCAGAAATGTGCGTCTTTAAAAGGTGATTTCTACGATACCCCACTTTTGCACGTCGGATCTCAACTTTTCCCGTAAACGCAGAAAAACCTGAATTTTCAGGAGAAACGAGACAGACATCCCCTCCCTCTGCCACCCACCCGCCCAACTGACAGCCAGCCATTAGACATGCACAGATAGTTCTGAGGGTCTGTCTGTGATGTCATAAAGGGCCTGCTGATCAATGGGCAGCTTTCAAATTGGCTGCTGTATTTGATTGACAGATGGAAGCTGGCAGCTGATTGGCTGTCTAGCCTAAAGTGCTTTACACACCTCCCTGATGGTACCACTGGCTAAGACTCCACCTCAGCTCATTGGGTAATGAAAAATTTAGAACAATTGATGGATGAAAGCAGGCAGGCCGGCCATTTTGGGACGCTCATTGGACTTGTTTAATGCAATGCACCTTTGTATATTCACATGCATTCGCTTAATGCTGTAACCAGTGTGCATAAAAATTTGGAAACATGGCATACAGTGTATCATTTGGTGTCTAAGTCATGTTTCCCATATTTTCCCTTTCCAGATACAAGCCCGTTTGAGTGTTTGGGGCACTTTTTAGCTAAAATCATCCTACGGGGCCTAACTGCATATGCTAAAGCCTGCCTATTTTGAATGGTCTAGTGGCCCCTGCAACCTCCAAAAATATCAGGACTTACTTCCCCAATAACCTGCTAACTCACCCCTGAAATACATACTTATTCACCCTATTTTGTTAATTGGACTCATTTCTCATTTGAAATGCCCATTTTTGGGGGGCCAGAAATGTGCGTCTTTAAAAGGTGATTTCTACGATACCCCACTTTTGCGCGTCGGACCTCAACTTTTCCCGTAAACGCAGAAAAACCGCAATTTTCAGGAGAAACGAGACAGACATCCCCTCCCTCTGCCACCCACCCGCCCAACTGACAGCCAGCCATTAGACATGCACAGATAGTTCTGAGGGTCTGTCTGTGATGTCATAAAGGGCCTGCTGATCAATGGGCAGCTTTCTGATTGGCTGCTGTATTTGATTGACAGATGGAAGCTGGCAGCTGATTGGCTGTCTAGCCTAAAGTGCTTTACACACCTCCCTGATGGTACCACTGGCTAAGACTCCACCTCAGCTCATTGGGTAATGAAAAATTTAGAACAATTGATGGATGAAAGCAGGCAGGCCGGCCATTTTGGGACACTCATTGGACTTGTTTAATGCAATGCACCTTTGTATATTCACATGCATTCGCTTCATGCTGTAACCACTGTGCATAAAAATTTGGAAACATGGCATACAGTATATCATTTGGTGTCTAAGTCATGTTTCCCATATTTTCCCTTCCCAGATACAAGCCCGTTTGAGTGTTTGGGGCACTTTTTAGCTAAAATCATCCTACAGGGCCTAACTGCATATGCTAAAGCCTGCCTATTTTGAATGGTGTAGTGGCCCCTGCAACCTCCAAAAATATCAGGACTTACTTCCCCAATAACCTGCTAACTCACCCCTGAAATACATACTTATTCACCCTATTTTGTTCATTGGACTCATTTCTCATTTGAAATGCCCATTTTTGGGGAGCCAGAAATGTGCGTCTTTAAAAGGTGATTTCTACGATACCCCACTTTTGCGCGTCGGACCTCAACTTTTCCCGTAAACGTAGAAAAACCGCAATTTTCAGGAGAAACGAGACAGACATCCCCTCCCTCTGCCACCCACCCGCCCAACTGACAGCCAGCCATTAGACATGCACAGATAGTTCTGAGGGTCTGTCTGTGATGTCATAAAGGGCCTGCTGCTCAATGGGCAGCTTTCTGATTGGCTGCTGTATTTGCTTGACAGATGGAAGCTGGCAGCTGATTGGCTGTCTAGCCTAAAGTGCTTTACACACCTCCCTGATGGTACCACTGGCTAAGACTCCACCTCAGCTCATTGGGTAATGAAAAATTTAGAACAATTGATGGATGAAAGCAGACAGGCCGGCCATTTTGGGACGCTCATTGGACTTGTTTAATGCAATGCACCTTTGTATATTCACATGCATTCGCTTCATGCTGTAACCACTGTGCATAAAAATTTGGAAACATGGCATGCACTGTATCATTTGGTGTCTAAGTCATGTTTCCCATATTTTCCCTTCCCAGATACAAGCCCGTTTGAGTGTTTGGGACACTTTTTAGCTAAAATCATCCTACAGGGCCTAACTGCATATGCTAAAGCCTGCCTATTTTGAATGGTGTAGTGGCCACTGCAACCTCCAAAAATATCAGGACTTACTTCCCCAATAACCTGCTAACTCACCCCTGAAATACATACTTATTCACCCTATTTTGTTCATTGGACTAATTTCTCATTTGCAATGCCCATTTTTGGGGAGCCAGAAATGTGCGTCTTTAAAAGTTGATTTCTACGATACCCCACTTTTGCGCGTCGGATCTCAACTTTTCCCGTAAACGCAGAAAAACCTGAATTTTCAGGAGAAACGAGACAGACATCCCCTCCCTCTGCCACCCACCCGCCCAACTGACAGCCAGCCATTAGACATGCACAGATAGTTCTGAGGGTCTGTCTGTGATGTTATAAAGGGCCTGCTGATCAATGGGCAGCTTTCTGATTGGCTGCTGTATTTGATTGACAGATAGAAGCTGGCAGCTGATTGGCTGTCTAGCCTAAAGTGCTTTACACACCTCCCTGATGGTACCACTGGCTAAGACTCCACCTCAGCTCATTGGGTAATGAAAAATTTAGAACAATTGATGGATGAAAGCAGGCAGGCCGGCCATTTTGGGACACTCATTGGACTTGTTTAATGCAATGCACCTTTGTATATTCACATGCATTCGCTTCATGCTGTAACCACTGTGCATAAAAATTTGGAAACATGGCATACAGTGTATCATTTGGTGTCTAAGTCATGTTTCCCATATTTTCCCTTCCCAGATACAAGCCCGTTTGAGTGTTTGGGGCACTTTTTAGCTAAAATCATCCTACAGGGCCTAACTGCATATGCTAAAGCCTGCCTATTTTGAATGGTGTAGTGGCCCCTGCAACCTCCAAAAATATCAGGACTTACTTCCCCAATAACCTGCTAACTCACCCCTGAAATACATACGTATTCACCCTATTTTGTTCATTGGACTCATTTTTCATTTGAAATGCCCATTTTTGGGGAGCCAGAAATGTGCGTCTTTAAAAGGTGATTTCTACGATACCCCACTTTTGCGCGTCGGACCTCAACTTTTCCCGTAAACGCAGAAAAACCGCAATTTTTAGGAGAAACGAGACAGACATCCCCTCCCTCTGCCACCCACCCGCCCAACTGACAGCCAGCCATTAGACATGCACAGATAGTTCTGAGGGTCTGTCTGTGATGTCATAAAGGGCCTGCTGATCAATGGGCAGCTTTCTGATTGGCTGCTGTATTTGCTTGACAGATGGAAGCTGGCAGCTGATTGGCTGTCTAGCCTAAAGTGCTTTACACACCTCCCTGATGGTACCACTGGCTAAGACTCCACCTCAGCTTATTGGGTAATGAAAAATTTAGAACAATTGATGGATGAAAGCAGGCAGGCCGGCCATTTTGGGACACTCATTGGACTTGTTTAATGCAATGCACCTTTGTATATTCACATGCATTCGCTTCATGCTGTAACCACTGTGCATAAAAATTTGGAAACATGGCATACACTGTATCATTTGGTGTCTAAGTCATGTTTCCCATATTTTCCCTTCCCAGATACAAGCCCGTTTGAGTGTTTGGGACACTTTTTAGCTAAAATCATCCTACAGGGCCTAACTGCATATGCTAAAGCCTGCCTATTTTGAATGGTGTAGTGGCCACTGCAACCTCCAAAAATATCAGGACTTACTTCCCCAATAACCTGCTAACTCACCCCTGTAATACATACTTATTCACCCTATTTTGTTCATTGGACTAATTTCTCATTTGCAATGCCCATTTTTGGGGAGCCAGAAATGTGCGTCTTTAAAAGGTGATTTCTACGATACCCCACTTTTGCACGTCGGATCTCAACTTTTCCCGTAAACGCAGAAAAACCTGAATTTTCAGGAGAAACGAGACAGACATCCCCTCCCTCTGCCACCCACCCGCCCAACTGACAGCCAGCCATTAGACATGCACAGATAGTTCTGAGGGTCTGTCTGTGATGTCATAAAGGGCCTGCTGATCAATGGGCAGCTTTCAAATTGACTGCTGTATTTGATTGACAGATGGAAGCTGGCAGCTGATTGGCTGTCTAGCCTAAAGTGCTTTACACACCTCCCTGATGGTACCACTGGCTAGGACTCCACCTCAGCTCATTGGGTAATGAAAAATTTAGAACAATTGATGGATGAAAGCAGGCAGGCCGGCCATTTTGGGACGCTCATTGGACTTGTTTAATGCAATGCACCTTTGTATATTCACATGCATTCGCTTAATGCTGTAACCAGTGTGCATAAAAATTTGGAAACATGGCATACAGTGTATCATTTGGTGTCTAAGTCATGTTTCCCATATTTTCCCTTTCCAGATACAAGCCCGTTTGAGTGTTTGGGGCACTTTTTAGCTAAAATCATCCTACGGGGCCTAACTGCATATGCTAAAGCCTGCCTATTTTGAATGGTCTAGTGGCCCCTGCAACCTCCAAAAATATCAGGACTTACTTCCCCAATAACCTGCTAACTCACCCCTGAAATACATACTTATTCACCCTATTTTGTTAATTGGACTCATTTCTCATTTGAAATGCCCATTTTTGGGGGGCCAGAAATGTGCGTCTTTAAAAGGTGATTTCTACGATACCCCACTTTTGCGCGTCGGACCTCAACTTTTCCCGTAAACGCAGAAAAACCGCAATTTTCAGGAGAAACGAGACAGACATCCCCTCCCTCTGCCACCCACCCGCCCAACTGACAGCCAGCCATTAGACATGCACAGATAGTTCTGAGGGTCTGTCTGTGATGTCATAAAGGGCCTGCTGATCAATGGGCAGCTTTCTGATTGGCTGCTGTATTTGATTGACAGATGGAAGCTGGCAGCTGATTGGCTGTCTAGCCTAAAGTGCTTTACACACCTCCCTGATGGTACCACTGGCTAAGACTCCACCTCAGCTCATTGGGTAATGAAAAATTTAGAACAATTGATGGATGAAAGCAGGCAGGCCGGCCATTTTGGGACACTCATTGGACTTGTTTAATGCAATGCACCTTTGTATATTCACATGCATTCGCTTCATGCTGTAACCACTGTGCATAAAAATTTGGAAACATGGCATACAGTATATCATTTGGTGTCTAAGTCATGTTTCCCATATTTTCCCTTCCCAGATACAAGCCCGTTTGAGTGTTTGGGGCACTTTTTAGCTAAAATCATCCTACAGGGCCTAACTGCATATGCTAAAGCCTGCCTATTTTGAATGGTGTAGTGGCCCCTGCAACCTCCAAAAATATCAGGACTTACTTCCCCAATAACCTGCTAACTCACCCCTGAAATACACACGTATTCACCCTATTTTGTTCATTGGACTCATTTCTCATTTGAAATGCCCATTTTTGGGGAGCCAGAAATGTGCGTCTTTAAAAGGTGATTTCTACGATACCCCACTTTTGCGCGTCGGACCTCAACTTTTCCCGTAAACGCAGAAAAACCGCAATTTTCAGGAGAAACGAGACAGACATCCCCTCCCTCTGCCACCCACCCGCCCAACTGACAGCCAGCCATTAGACATGCACAGATAGTTCTGAGGGTCTGTCTGTGATGTCATAAAGGGCCTGCTGATCAATGGGCAGCTTTCTGATTGGCTGCTGTATTTGCTTGACAGATGGAAGCTGGCAGCTGATTGGCTGTCTAGCCTAAAGTGCTTTACACACCTCCCTGATGGTACCACTGGCTAAGACTCCACCTCAGCTCATTGGGTAATGAAAAATTTAGAACAATTGATGGATGAAAGCAGGCAGGCCGGCCATTTTGGGACGCTCATTGGACTTGTTTAATGCAATGCACCTTTGTATATTCACATGCATTCGCTTCATGCTGTAACCACTGTGCATAAAAATTTGGAAACATGGCATACACTGTATCATTTGGTGTCTAAGTCATGTTTCCCATATTTTCCCTTCCCAGATACAAGCCCGTTTGAGTGTTTGGGACACTTTTTAGCTAAAATCATCCTACAGGGCCTAACTGCATATGCTAAAGCCTGCCTATTTTGAATGGTGTAGTGGCCACTGCAACCTCCAAAAATATCAGGACTTACTTCCCCAATAACCTGCTAACTCACCCCTGAAATACATACTTATTCACCCTATTTTGTTCATTGGACTAATTTCTCATTTGCAATGCCCATTTTTGGGGAGCCAGAAATGTGCGTCTTTAAAAGGTGATTTCTACGATACCCCACTTTTGCGCGTCGGATCTCAACTTTTCCCGTAAACGCAGAAAAACCTGAATTTTCAGGAGAAACGAGACAGACATCCCCTCCCTCTGCCACCCACCCGCCCAACTGACAGCCAGCCATTAGACATGCACAGATAGTTCTGAGGGTCTGTCTGTGATGTCATAAAGGGCCTGCTGATCAATGGGCAGCTTTCAAATTGGCTGCTGTATTTGATTGACAGATGGAAGCTGGCAGCTGATTGGCTGTCTAGCCTAAAGTGCTTTACACACCTCCCTGATGGTACCACTGGCTAAGACTCGACCTCAGCTCATTGGGTAATGAAAAATTTAGAACAATTGATGGATGAAAGCAGGCAGGCCGGCCATTTTGGGACGCTCATTGGACTTGTTTAATGCAATGCACCTTTGTATATTCACATGCATTCGCTTCATGCTGTAACCACTGTGCATAAAAATTTGGAAACATGGCATACAGTGTATCATTTGGTGTCTAAGTCATGTTTCCCATATTTTCCCTTCCCAGATACAAGCCCGTTTGAGTGTTTGGGGCACTTTTTAGCTAAAATCATCCTACAGGGCCTAACTGCATATGCTAAAGCCTGCCTATTTTGAATGGTGTAGTGGCCCCTGCAACCTCCAAAAATATCAGGACTTACTTCCCCAATAACCTGCTAACTCACCCCTGAAATACACACGTATTCACCCTATTTTGTTCATTGGACTCATTTCTCATTTGAAATGCCCATTTTTGGGGAGCCAGAAATGTGCGTCTTTAAAAGGTGATTTCTACGATACCCCACTTTTGCGCGTCGGACCTCAACTTTTCCCGTAAACGCAGAAAAACCGCAATTTTCAGGAGAAACGAGACAAACATCCCCTCCCTCTGCCACCCACCCGCCCAACTGACAGACAGCCATTAGACATGCACAGATAGTTCTGAGGGTCTGTCTGTGATGTCATAAAGGGCCTGCTGATCAATGGGCAGCTTTCTGATTGGCTGCTGTATTTGCTTGACAGATGGAAGCTGGCAGCTGATTGGCTGTCTAGCCTAAAGTGCTTTACACACCTCCCTGATGGTACCACTGGCTAAGACTCCACCTCAGCTCATTGGGTAATGAAAAATTTAGAACAATTGATGGATGAAAGCAGGCAGGCCGGCCATTTTGGGACGCTCATTGGACTTGTTTAATGCAATGCACCTTTGTATATTCACATGCATTCGCTTCATGCTGTAACCACTGTGCATAAAAATTTGGAAACATGGCATACACTGTATCATTTGGTGTCTAAGTCATGTTTCCCATATTTTCCCTTCCCAGACACAAGCCCGTTTGAGTGTTTGGGACACTTTTTAGCTAAAATCATCCTACAGGGCCTAACTGCATATGCTAAAGCCTGCCTATTTTGAATGGTGTAGTGGCCACTGCAACCTCCAAAAATATCAGGACTTACTTCCCCAATATCCTGCTAACTCACCCCTGAAATACATACTTATTCACCCTATTTTGTTCATTGGACTAATTTCTCATTTGCAATGCCCATTTTTGGGGAGCCAGAAATGTGCGTCTTTAAAAGGTGATTTCTACGATACCCCACTTTTGCGCGTCGGATCTCAACTTTTCCCGTAAACGCAGAAAAAACGCAATTTTCAGGAGAAACGAGACAGACATCCCCACCCTCTGCCACCCACCCGCCCAACTGACAGCCAGCCATTAGACATGCACAGATAGTTCTGAGGGTCTGTCTGTGATGTCATAAAGGGCCTGCTGATCAATGGGCAGCTTTCAAATTGGCTGCTGTATTTGATTGACAGATGGAAGCTGGCAGCTGATTGGCTGTCTATCCTAAAGTGCTTTACACACCTCCCTGATGGTACCACTGGCTTAGACTCCACCTCAGCTCATTGGGTAATGAAAAATTTAGAACAATTGATGGATGAAAGCAGGCAGGCCGGCCATTTTGGGACACTCATTGGACTTGTTTAATGCAATGCACCTTTGTATATTCACATGCATTCGCTTCATGCTGTAACCACTGTGCATAAAAATTTGGAAACATGGCATACAGTATATCATTTGGTGTCTAAGTCATGTTTCCCATATTTTCCCTTCCCAGATACAAGCCCGTTTGAGTGTTTGGGGCACTTTTTAGCTAAAATCATCCTACAGGGCCTAACTGCATATGCTAAAGCCTGCCTATTTTGAATGGTGTAGTGGCCCCTGCAACCTCCAAAAATATCAGGACTTACTTCCCCAATAACCTGCTAACTCACCCCTGAAATACACACGTATTCACCCTATTTTGTTCATTGGACTCATTTCTCATTTGAAATGCCCATTTTTGGGGAGCCAGAAATGTGCGTCTTTAAAAGGTGATTTCTACGATACCCCACTTTTGCGCGTCGGACCTCAACTTTTCCCGTAAACGCAGAAAAACCGCAATTTTCAGGAGAAACGAGACAGACATCCCCTCCCTCTGCCACCCACCCGCCCAACTGACAGCCAGCCATTAGACATGCACAGATAGTTCTGAGGGTCTGTCTGTGATGTCATAAAGGGCCTGCTGATCAATGGGCAGCTTTCTGATTGGCTGCTGTATTTGCTTGACAGATGGAAGCTGGCAGCTGATTGGCTGTCTAGCCTAAAGTGCTTTACACACCTCCCTGATGGTACCACTGGCTAAGACTCCACCTCAGCTCATTGGGTAATGAAAAATTTAGAACAATTGATGGATGAAAGCAGGCAGGCCGGCCATTTTGGGACGCTCATTGGACTTGTTTAATGCAATGCACCTTTGTATATTCACATGCATTCGCTTCATGCTGTAACCACTGTGCATAAAAATTTGGAAACATGGCATACACTGTATCATTTGGTGTCTAAGTCATGTTTCCCATATTTTCCCTTCCCAGATACAAGCCCGTTTGAGTGTTTGGGACACTTTTTAGCTAAAATCATCCTACAGGGCCTAACTGCATATGCTAAAGCCTGCCTATTTTGAATGGTGTAGTGGCCACTGCAACCTCCAAAAATATCAGGACTTACTTCCCCAATAACCTGCTAACTCACCCCTGAAATACATACTTATTCACCCTATTTTGTTCATTGGACTAATTTCTCATTTGCAATGCCCATTTTTGGGGAGCCAGAAATGTGCGTCTTTAAAAGGTGATTTCTACGATACTCCACTTTTGCGCGTCGGATCTCAACTTTTCCCGTAAACGCAGAAAAACCTGAATTTTCAGGAGAAACGAGACAGACATCCCCTCCCTCTGCCACCCACCCGCCCAACTGACAGCCAGCCATTAGACATGCACAGATAGTTCTGAGGGTCTGTCTGTGATGTCATAAAGGGCCTGCTGATCAATGGGCAGCTTTCAAATTGGCTGCTGTATTTGATTGACAGATGGAAGCTGGCAGCTGATTGGCTGTCTAGCCTAAAGTGCTTTACACACCTCCCTGATGGTACCACTGGCTAAGACTCGACCTCAGCTCATTGGGTAATGAAAAATTTAGAACAATTGATGGATGAAAGCAGGCAGGCCGGCCATTTTGGGACGCTCATTGGACTTGTTTAATGCAATGCACCTTTGTATATTCACATGCATTCGCTTCATGCTGTAACCACTGTGCATAAAAATTTGGAAACATGGCATACAGTGTATCATTTGGTGTCTAAGTCATGTTTCCCATATTTTCCCTTCCCAGATACAAGCCCGTTTGAGTGTTTGGGGCACTTTTTAGCTAAAATCATCCTACAGGGCCTAACTGCATATGCTAAAGCCTGCCTATTTTGAATGGTGTAGTGGCCCCTGCAACCTCCAAAAATATCAGGACTTACTTCCCCAATAACCTGCTAACTCACCCCTGAAATACACACGTATTCACCCTATTTTGTTCATTGGACTCATTTCTCATTTGAAATGCCCATTTTTGGGGAGCCAGAAATGTGCGTCTTTAAAAGGTGATTTCTACGATACCCCACTTTTGCGCGTCGGACCTCAACTTTTCCCGTAAACGCAGAAAAACCGCAATTTTCAGGAGAAACGAGACAAACATCCCCTCCCTCTGCCACCCACCCGCCCAACTGACAGACAGCCATTAGACATGCACAGATAGTTCTGAGGGTCTGTCTGTGATGTCATAAAGGGCCTGCTGATCAATGGGCAGCTTTCTGATTGGCTGCTGTATTTGCTTGACAGATGGAAGCTGGCAGCTGATTGGCTGTCTAGCCTAAAGTGCTTTACACACCTCCCTGATGGTACCACTGGCTAAGACTCCACCTCAGCTCATTGGGTAATGAAAAATTTAGAACAATTGATGGATGAAAGCAGGCAGGCCGGCCATTTTGGGACGCTCATTGGACTTGTTTAATGCAATGCACCTTTGTATATTCACATGCATTCGCTTCATGCTGTAACCACTGTGCATAAAAATTTGGAAACATGGCATACACTGTATCATTTGGTGTCTAAGTCATGTTTCCCATATTTTCCCTTCCCAGATACAAGCCCGTTTGAGTGTTTGGGACACTTTTTAGCTAAAATCATCCTACAGGGCCTAACTGCATATGCTAAAGCCTGCCTATTTTGAATGGTGTAGTGGCCACTGCAACCTCCAAAAATATCAGGACTTACTTCCCCAATAACCTGCTAACTCACCCCTGAAATACATACTTATTCACCCTATTTTGTTCATTGGACTAATTTCTCATTTGCAATGCCCATTTTTGGGGAGCCAGAAATGTGCGTCTTTAAAAGGTGATTTCTACGATACCCCACTTTTGCGCGTCGGATCTCAACTTTTCCCGTAAACGCAGAAAAACCTGAATTTTCAGGAGAAACGAGACAGACATCCCCTCCCTCTGCCACCCACCCGCCCAACTGACAGCCAGCCATTAGACATGCACAGATAGTTCTGAGGGTCTGTCTGTGATGTCATAAAGGGCCTGCTGATCAATGGGCAGCTTTCAAATTGGCTGCTGTATTTGATTGACAGATGGAAGCTGGCAGCTGATTGGCTGTCTAGCCTAAAGTGCTTTACACACCTCCCTGATGGTACCACTGGCTAAGACTCGACCTCAGCTCATTGGGTAATGAAAAATTTAGAACAATTGATGGATGAAAGCAGGCAGGCCGGCCATTTTGGGACGCTCATTGGACTTGTTTAATGCAATGCACCTTTGTATATTCACATGCATTCGCTTCATGCTGTAACCACTGTGCATAAAAATTTGGAAACATGGCATACAGTGTATCATTTGGTGTCTAAGTCATGTTTCCCATATTTTCCCTTCCCAGATACAAGCCCGTTTGAGTGTTTGGGGCACTTTTTAGCTAAAATCATCCTACAGGGCCTAACTGCATATGCTAAAGCCTGCCTATTTTGAATGGTGTAGTGGCCCCTGCAACCTCCAAAAATATCAGGACTTACTTCCCCAATAACCTGCTAACTCACCCCTGAAATACACACGTATTCACCCTATTTTGTTCATTGGACTCATTTCTCATTTGAAATGCCCATTTTTGGGGAGCCAGAAATGTGCGTCTTTAAAAGGTGATTTCTACGATACCCCACTTTTGCGCGTCGGACCTCAACTTTTCCCGTAAACGCAGAAAAACCGCAATTTTCAGGAGAAACGAGACAAACATCCCCTCCCTCTGCCACCCACCCGCCCAACTGACAGACAGCCATTAGACATGCACAGATAGTTCTGAGGGTCTGTCTGTGATGTCATAAAGGGCCTGCTGATCAATGGGCAGCTTTCTGATTGGCTGCTGTATTTGCTTGACAGATGGAAGCTGGCAGCTGATTGGCTGTCTAGCCTAAAGTGCTTTACACACCTCCCTGATGGTACCACTGGCTAAGACTCCACCTCAGCTCATTGGGTAATGAAAAATTTAGAACAATTGATGGATGAAAGCAGGCAGGCCGGCCATTTTGGGACGCTCATTGGACTTGTTTAATGCAATGCACCTTTGTATATTCACATGCATTCGCTTCATGCTGTAACCACTGTGCATAAAAATTTGGAAACATGGCATACACTGTATCATTTGGTGTCTAAGTCATGTTTCCCATATTTTCCCTTCCCAGACACAAGCCCGTTTGAGTGTTTGGGACACTTTTTAGCTAAAATCATCCTACAGGGCCTAACTGCATATGCTAAAGCCTGCCTATTTTGAATGGTGTAGTGGCCACTGCAACCTCCAAAAATATCAGGACTTACTTCCCCAATAACCTGCTAACTCACCCCTGAAATACATACTTATTCACCCTATTTTGTTCATTGGACTAATTTCTCATTTGCAATGCCCATTTTTGGGGAGCCAGAAATGTGCGTCTTTAAAAGGTGATTTCTACGATACCCCACTTTTGCGCGTCGGATCTCAACTTTTCCCGTAAACGCAGAAAAAACGCAATTTTCAGGAGAAACGAGACAGACATCCCCACCCTCTGCCACCCACCCGCCCAACTGACAGCCAGCCATTAGACATGCACAGATAGTTCTGAGGGTCTGTCTGTGATGTCATAAAGGGCCTGCTGATCAATGGGCAGCTTTCAAATTGGCTGCTGTATTTGATTGACAGATGGAAGCTGGCAGCTGATTGGCTGTCTATCCTAAAGTGCTTTACACACCTCCCTGATGGTACCACTGGCTTAGACTCCACCTCAGCTCATTGGGTAATGAAAAATTTAGAACAATTGATGGATGAAAGCAGGCAGGCCGGCCATTTTGGGACACTCATTGGACTTGTTTAATGCAATGCACCTTTGTATATTCACATGCATTCGCTTCATGCTGTAACCACTGTGCATAAAAATTTGGAAACATGGCATACAGTATATCATTTGGTGTCTAAGTCATGTTTCCCATATTTTCCCTTCCCAGATACAAGCCCGTTTGAGTGTTTGGGGCACTTTTTAGCTAAAATCATCCTACAGGGCCTAACTGCATATGCTAAAGCCTGCCTATTTTGAATGGTGTAGTGGCCCCTGCAACCTCCAAAAATATCAGGACTTACTTCCCCAATAACCTGCTAACTCACCCCTGAAATACACACGTATTCACCCTATTTTGTTCATTGGACTCATTTCTCATTTGAAATGCCCATTTTTGGGGAGCCAGAAATGTGCGTCTTTAAAAGGTGATTTCTACGATACCCCACTTTTGCGCGTCGGACCTCAACTTTTCCCGTAAACGCAGAAAAACCGCAATTTTCAGGAGAAACGAGACAGACATCCCCTCCCTCTGCCACCCACCCGCCCAACTGACAGCCAGCCATTAGACATGCACAGATAGTTCTGAGGGTCTGTCTGTGATGTCATAAAGGGCCTGCTGATCAATGGGCAGCTTTCTGATTGGCTGCTGTATTTGCTTGACAGATGGAAGCTGGCAGCTGATTGGCTGTCTAGCCTAAAGTGCTTTACACACCTCCCTGATGGTACCACTGGCTAAGACTCCACCTCAGCTCATTGGGTAATGAAAAATTTAGAACAATTGATGGATGAAAGCAGGCAGGCCGGCCATTTTGGGACGCTCATTGGACTTGTTTAATGCAATGCACCTTTGTATATTCACATGCATTCGCTTCATGCTGTAACCACTGTGCATAAAAATTTGGAAACATGGCATACACTGTATCATTTGGTGTCTAAGTCATGTTTCCCATATTTTCCCTTCCCAGATACAAGCCCGTTTGAGTGTTTGGGACACTTTTTAGCTAAAATCATCCTACAGGGCCTAACTGCATATGCTAAAGCCTGCCTATTTTGAATGGTGTAGTGGCCACTGCAACCTCCAAAAATATCAGGACTTACTTCCCCAATAACCTGCTAACTCACCCCTGAAATACATACTTATTCACCCTATTTTGTTCATTGGACTAATTTCTCATTTGCAATGCCCATTTTTGGGGAGCCAGAAATGTGCGTCTTTAAAAGGTGATTTCTACGATACCCCACTTTTGCGCGTCGGATCTCAACTTTTCCCGTAAACGCAGAAAAACCTGAATTTTCAGGAGAAACGAGACAGACATCCCCTCCCTCTGCCACCCACCCGCCCAACTGACAGCCAGCCATTAGACATGCACAGATAGTTCTGAGGGTCTGTCTGTGATGTCATAAAGGGCCTGCTGATCAATGGGCAGCTTTCAAATTGGCTGCTGTATTTGATTGACAGATGGAAGCTGGCAGCTGATTGGCTGTCTAGCCTAAAGTGCTTTACACACCTCCCTGATGGTACCACTGGCTAAGACTCGACCTCAGCTCATTGGGTAATGAAAAATTTAGAACAATTGATGGATGAAAGCAGGCAGGCCGGCCATTTTGGGACGCTCATTGGACTTGTTTAATGCAATGCACCTTTGTATATTCACATGCATTCGCTTCATGCTGTAACCACTGTGCATAAAAATTTGGAAACATGGCATACAGTGTATCATTTGGTGTCTAAGTCATGTTTCCCATATTTTCCCTTCCCAGATACAAGCCCGTTTGAGTGTTTGGGGCACTTTTTAGCTAAAATCATCCTACAGGGCCTAACTGCATATGCTAAAGCCTGCCTATTTTGAATGGTGTAGTGGCCCCTGCAACCTCCAAAAATATCAGGACTTACTTCCCCAATAACCTGCTAACTCACCCCTGAAATACACACGTATTCACCCTATTTTGTTCATTGGACTCATTTCTCATTTGAAATGCCCATTTTTGGGGAGCCAGAAATGTGCGTCTTTAAAAGGTGATTTCTACGATACCCCACTTTTGCGCGTCGGACCTCAACTTTTCCCGTAAACGCAGAAAAACCGCAATTTTCAGGAGAAACGAGACAAACATCCCCTCCCTCTGCCACCCACCCGCCCAACTGACAGACAGCCATTAGACATGCACAGATAGTTCTGAGGGTCTGTCTGTGATGTCATAAAGGGCCTGCTGATCAATGGGCAGCTTTCTGATTGGCTGCTGTATTTGCTTGACAGATGGAAGCTGGCAGCTGATTGGCTGTCTAGCCTAAAGTGCTTTACACACCTCCCTGATGGTACCACTGGCTAAGACTCCACCTCAGCTCATTGGGTAATGAAAAATTTAGAACAATTGATGGATGAAAGCAGGCAGGCCGGCCATTTTGGGACGCTCATTGGACTTGTTTAATGCAATGCACCTTTGTATATTCACATGCATTCGCTTCATGCTGTAACCACTGTGCATAAAAATTTGGAAACATGGCATACACTGTATCATTTGGTGTCTAAGTCATGTTTCCCATATTTTCCCTTCCCAGACACAAGCCCGTTTGAGTGTTTGGGACACTTTTTAGCTAAAATCATCCTACAGGGCCTAACTGCATATGCTAAAGCCTGCCTATTTTGAATGGTGTAGTGGCCACTGCAACCTCCAAAAATATCAGGACTTACTTCCCCAATAACCTGCTAACTCACCCCTGAAATACATACTTATTCACCCTATTTTGTTCATTGGACTAATTTCTCATTTGCAATGCCCATTTTTGGGGAGCCAGAAATGTGCGTCTTTAAAAGGTGATTTCTACGATACCCCACTTTTGCGCGTCGGATCTCAACTTTTCCCGTAAACGCAGAAAAAACGCAATTTTCAGGAGAAACGAGACAGACATCCCCACCCTCTGCCACCCACCCGCCCAACTGACAGCCAGCCATTAGACATGCACAGATAGTTCTGAGGGTCTGTCTGTGATGTCATAAAGGGCCTGCTGATCAATGGGCAGCTTTCAAATTGGCTGCTGTATTTGATTGACAGATGGAAGCTGGCAGCTGATTGGCTGTCTATCCTAAAGTGCTTTACACACCTCCCTGATGGTACCACTGGCTTAGACTCCACCTCAGCTCATTGGGTAATGAAAAATTTAGAACAATTGATGGATGAAAGCAGGCAGGCCGGCCATTTTGGGACGCTCATTGGACTTGTTTAATGCAATGCACCTTTGTATATTCATATGCATTCGCTTAATGCTGTAACCACTGTGCATAAAAATTTGGAAACATGGCATACAGTGTATCATTTGGTGTCTAAGTCATGTTTCCCATATTTTCCCTTTCCAGATACAAGCCCGTTTGAGTGTTTGGGGCACTTTTTAGCTAAAATCATCCTACGGGGCCTAACTGCATATGCTAAAGCCTGCCTATTTTGAATGGTCTAGTGGCCCCTGCAACCTCCAAAAATATCAGGACTTACTTCCCCAATAACCTGCTAACTCACCCCTGAAATACATACTTATTCACCCTATTTTGTTAATTGGACTCATTTCTCATTTGAAATGCCCATTTTTGGGGGGCCAGAAATGTGCGTCTTTAAAAATTGATTTCTACGATACCCCACTTTTGTGCATCGGACCTCAACTTTTCCCGTAAACGCAGAAAAACCGCAATTTTCAGGAGAAACGAGACAGACATCCCCTCCCTCTGCCACCCACCCGCCCAACTGACAGCCAGCCATTAGACATGCACAGATAGTTCTGAGGGTCTGTCTGTGATGTCATAAAGGGCCTGCTGATCAATGGGCAGCTTTCTGATTGGCTGCTGTATTTGATTGACAGATGGAAGCTGGCAGCTGATTGGCTGTCTAGCCTAAAGTGCTTTACACACCTCCCTGATGGTACCACTGGCTAAGACTCCACCTCAGCTCATTGGGTAATGAAAAATTTAGAACAATTGATGGATGAAAGCAGGCAGGCCGGCCATTTTGGGACGCTCAGTGGACTTGTTTAATGCAACGCACCTTTGTATATTCACATGCATTTGCTTCATGCTGTAACCACTGTGCATAAAAATTTGGAAACATGGCATACAGTGTATCTTTTGGTGTCTAAGGCATGTTTCCCATATTTTCCCTTCCCAGATACAAGCCCGTTTGAGTGTTTGGGGCACTTTTTAGCTAAAATAATCCTACAGGGCCTAACTGCATATGCTAAAACCTGCCTATTTTGAATGGTGTAGTGGCCCCTGCAACCTCCAAAAATATCAGGACTTACTTCCCCAATAACCTGCTAACTCACCCCTGAAATACATACTTATTCACCCTATTTTGTTCATTGGACTCATTTCTCATTTGAAATGCCCATTTTTGGTGAGCCAGAAATGTGCGTCTTTAAAAGTTGATTTCTATGATACCCCACTTTTGCGCGTCGGACCTCAACTTTTCCCGTAAACGCAGAAAAACCGCAATTTTCAGGAGAAACGAGACAGACATCCCCTCCCTCTGCCACCCACCCGCCCAACTGAAAGCCAGCCATTAGACATGCACAGATAGTTCTGAGGGTCTGTCTGTGATGTCATAAAGGGCCTGCTGATCAATGGGCAGCTTTCTGATTGGCTGCTGTATTTGATTGACAGATGGAAGCTGGCAGCTGATTGGCTGTCTAGCCTAAAGTGCTTTACACACCTCCCTGATGGTACCACTGGCTAAGACTCCACCTCAGCTCATTGGGTAATGAAAAATTTAGAACAATTGATGGATGAAAGCAGGCAGGCAGGCCATTTTGGGACGCTCATTGGACTTGTTTAATGCAATGCACCTCTGTATATTCACATGCATTCGCTTAATGCTGTAACCACTGTGCATAAAAATTTGGAAACATGGCATACAGTGTATCATTTGGTGTCTAAGTCATGTTTCCCATATTTTCCCTTCCCAGATACAAGCCCGTTTGGGACACTTTTTAGCTAAAATCATCCTACAGGCCTAACTGCATATGCTAAAGCCTGCCTATTTTGAATGGTGTAGTGGCCCCTGCAACCTCCAAAAATATCAGCACTTACTTCCCCAATAACCTGCTAACTCACCCCTGAAATACATACTTATTCACCCTATTTTGTTCATTGGACTAATTTCTCATTTGAAATGCCCATTTTTGGGGAGCCAGAAATGTGCGTCTTTAAAAGGTGATTTCTACGATACCCCACTTTTGCCCGTCGGATCTCAACTTTTCCCGTAAACGCAGAAAAACCGCAATTTTCAGGAGAAACGAGACAGACATCCCCTCCAGTGGCGTAACAATAGCACCGCAGCCCCCGCGGTCGCGGGGAGGCGCGGTGTAAGTGCGGGCGCCGGGTGGCTGCGGTGCTATTGTAATGCCTGCCTGCTCCCCCGCCTCCCCCATATGCACCGCAGCTTTACCTGTCAGCGCTGCGGTGGTCCCGGCTCCCGACCTGGCTTCATTCTGAGCCTATGGAGACGGACCACTATAAAATGTCCGCCCCCATACAGCGACAGTTCTCTGAAACTGTCTGCTGTATGGGGGCAGACATTTTGTTATGGCCCGTTCTTCATATCAGAATGAAGCCAGGACGGGAGCCGGGACCACCGCAGCGCTGACAGGCATCCCAGCTCCCACCCGCACCGATGACAGCCCGGCTCCCACCCGCTGCCCGCATCGCTGACAGCCGGACTCCTATGTATGTAAGTATGGCTGGTGGGCGAGCGGGCTGGTGGGCGGCCGGGGGGGGGGGGGGCGCAAGGAAACTTTTGGCGGGGGGGCTCAAGATTTGAAGTTACGCCACTGATCCCCTCCCTCTGCCACCCACCCGCCCAACTGAAAGCCAGCCATTAGACATGCACAGATAGTTCTGAGGGTCTGTCTGTGATGTCATAAAGGGCCTGCTGATCAATGGGCAGCTTTCTGATTGGCTGCTGTATTTGATTGACAGATGGAAGCTGGCAGCTGATTGGCTGTCTAGCCTAAAGTGCTTTACACACCTCCCTGATGGTACCACTGGCTAAGACTCCACCTCAGCTCATTGGGTAATGAAAAATTTAGAACAATTGATGGATAAAAGCAGGCAGGCCGGCCATTTTGGGACGCTCATTGGACTTGTTTCATGCAATGCACCTTTGTATTTTCACATGCATTCGCTTCATGCTGTAACCACTGTGCATAAAAATTTGGAAACATGGCATACAGTGTATCATTTGGTGTCTAAGTCATGTTTCCCATGTTTTTCCTTCCCAGATACAGTACTAGCCATTTGAGTGTTTGGTGCACTTTTTAGCTGAAATCATCGGTACTCTTTACCTAGAAGGTCGCCCGTCGCGGGCATCGCTGGTACATTTATGTATGGCCGCGACGCGACCGACGCGATGCCCGCGATTTCCCATTGAAACCAATGTTAAACATGGAAATCGTGTCGGTCGCGTCGCGGCCGGCCATAAATGTACCCGCGATGCCCGCGACGTGATGCTCCCGATTTCCCATAGGAATCAATGTTAAAAGGCGCGATGGACCCGATTTTACTGTTAAATGGCTCAATCCACCCGATTTGGCCATAGGAATCAATGTTAAATGGGCCACAGAGCCCATTAACCCTTAAATGTCCCCCCAAATTTTTAACGCCACCCCACGATCCACGTCAACCCGAAGCGTGGCGAGCGCAGCGAGCCCGCGAGGGGCGGCGGTACGCATCCTCCGACCTTTTCATGCCCTACTATCCACTAGGGCGTGGTGTGAGAATATAATAGTGTGGTGAGCGCAGCGAGCCACCGCGCCCGAAGCGTGGAGAGCGCAGCGAGCCCCGCGAGGGGACGCGGATACCTTCACAGTTATGCGCGTCCCCTCGCGGGCTTCACAGGTGTCCGTGGCGAGGCGGACACCTGTGAAGCCCGCGAGGGGACGCGTCTACCTGTGAAGGTATCCGCGGCCCCTCGCGGGGCTCGCTGCGCTCGCCACGCTTCGGGCTCGGTGGCTCGCTGCGCTCGCCACACTATTATATTCTCACACCACGCCCTAGTGGATAGTAGGGCATGAAAAGGTCGGAGGACGCGTACCGCCACCCCTCGCGGGCTCGCTGCGCTCGCCACGCTTCGGGTTGGCGTGGATCGTGGGGTGGCGTTAAAAATTTGGGGGGACATTTAAGGGTTAATTTGGCCTATTTGGCCCCAAATCGGGTCCATTGAGGCATTTAACAGTAAAATCGCGGTCAATCTGCCGTTTTAACATTGTTCCCTATGGGAAAATCGCGGTGATCGCGGTCATCGCGGGCATCGCGACCATCCCGATTTACCCGCGATGCCCGCGATGACCGCGATGACCGCGATTTTTACCCCCGACGACCGCGATTTCAATCGCTGGCGCCCTTCTAGGTAAAGAGTACCAAATCATCCTACGGGGCCTAACTGCATATGCTAAAGCCTGCCTATTTTGAATGGTCTAGTGGCCCCTGCAACCTCCAAAAATATCAGGACTTACTTCCCCAATAACCTGCTAACTCACCCCTGAAATACATACTTATTCACCCTATTTTGTTAATTGGACTCATTTCTCATTTAAAATGCCAGTTTTTGGGGGGCCAGAAATGTGCGTCTTTAACCCCTTCCTGACACAGCCAGTTTTTGCCTTCCTGACAGAGCCCATTTTTTTCAAATCTGACATGTATCACTTAAGTGGGGATAACTTTTTTTTGCTTTTACTTATCCCAGTGATTTTGAGATTGTTTTCTCGTGACACATTGTACTTCAAGTTAGTGGTAAATTTGGGTCGATACAGTCTGTGTTTTTTTGTGAAAAATACCAAAATGTTGCAAAAAAATGGAAAATTTAGCAATTTGCAAAATGTTAAATTTTCTGCTTGTGAGACAAATAATCATACCACTCAAAATAGTTAATAACTAACATAGACCATATGTCTACTTTATGTTTCCATCATTATTTCAACTTCGTTTTACATTTTTTGGACACTAGTAGGCTTAAAATATGAATAGCAAATTCTCAAATTTTCAAGAAAATTTCAAACACTGATTTTTTTAGGGACCAGTTCAGTTCTGATGAGACTTTGAGGGACTTGTATGTGAGACACCCCCATAAATGATGCCATTTCAAAAACTGCACCCCTCACAGTATTCAAAACAGCATTTTGGAAGTTTGTTAACCCTTTAGGTGTTTCACAGGAATTAAAACAAAGTGTAGGTGAAATTTCAAAATTTCATTTTTTTTGCAGATTTGCAATTTTAATACATTTTTCTAAGGAACACAGTACATTTTACTAGAGAAATGTGACTAAAAATTGATTCCCCCAATTCTTTTGTTTTCATAAATATCCTATATGTGGCCCTAGTGTGCACGTTGACCAAACCACAGGCTTCATAATAGAAGGAGCACCTACTTGATTTTGGAGCCTCCTTTTTATGAGATTATTTTTTAGGCACCATGTAGGTTTCTAGGCACCATAAGATGCTAAAAGTTAGGAACCCCCCCACAAGTGACCCCATTTTGCAAACTACACCCCTCAGGGAATTCATCTAGGGGTATAATGTACATTTCAAAACCCCAGGGGTTTCACCAATTGTGGTACAACTGGGCAGTGAAAATGAAAAATTAAATTTTTTACACAAAAATGCAGTTCTGGCTCAAAATTTTTCATTTTCACAAGGAATGAAGGAGACAAAGCACCCCAAAATCTGTGCCCCAATTTCTCCCGAGTACGGCAATGCCTCACATGTGACCAAAAAATACCATTTGGGTGCATGGCAGGACCCAGAAGGGAAGGAGTGATTTTTGTATTTTGCAGCTCAGATTCTGGTGGAATTTTGGTGGGTGCTATGTCGCATTAGCAAGACCCCCAAAGCACCAATACAGTGGAAGCCCCCCACAAGTGACCCCATTTTGCAAACTACACCCCTCTGGGAATTCATCTAGGGGTATAATGTACATTTCAAACCCCCAGGGGTTTCACCAATTGTGGTACAACTGGGCAGTGAAAATGAAAAATTAAATTTTTTACACAAAAATGCAGTTCTGGCTTAAAAATTTTCATTTTCACAATTAATGAAGGAGACAAAGCACCCCAAAATCTGTGCCGCAATTTCTCCCGAGTACGGCAATGCCTCACATGTGACCAAAAAATACCATTTGGGTGCATGGCAGGACTCAGAAGGGAAGGAGTGATTTTTGTATTTTGCAGCTCAGATTCTGGTGGAATTTTGGTGGGTGCTATGTCGCATTAGCAAGACCCCCAAAGCACCAATACAGTGGAACCCCCCCACAAGTGACCCCATTTTGCAAACTACACCCCTCAGGGAATTCATCTAGGGGTATAGTGTACATTTCAAACCCCCAGGGGTTTCACCAATTTTGATACAACTGGGCTGTGCAAATGAAAAATTACATTTTTTTACACAAAAATGCAGTTCTGGCTCAAAATTTTTCATTTTCATAAGGGATGAAGGAGAAAAAGCTCCCCAAAATCTGTGCCCCAATTTCTCCCGAGTACGGCAATGCTTCAAGTGTGACCAAAAAATGGCAGGACTCAGAAGGGAAGGAGTGATATTTGGATTTTGCAGCACAGATTCTGGTGGAATTTTGGTGGATGCTATGTCGCATTAGCAAGACCCCCAAAGCACCAATACAGTGGAACCCCCCCACAAGTGACCCCATTTTGCAAACTACACCCCTCAGGGAATTCATCTAGGGGTATAGTGTACATTTCAAACCCCCAGGGGTTTCACCAATTTTGATACAACTGGGCTGTGCAAATGAAAAATTAAATTTTTTTACACAAAAATGCAGTTCTGGCTCAAAATTTTTCATTTTCATAAGGTATGAAGGAGAAAAAGCACCCCAAAATCTGTGCCCCAATTTCTCCCGAGTACGGCAATGCCTCACATGTGACCAAAAAATACCAGTTGGGTGCATGGCAGGACTCAGAAGGGAAGGAGTGATTTTTGGATTTTGCGGCTCAGATTCTGGTGGAATGAATGGTGGGTGCTATGTGGCATTAGCAAGACCCCCGAAGCACGGTGAAATGATAAACCTAATAATCCATAGATGTGTGGTATATTTTAAAACACTCCTTTATACATAGGCCGGGTTTGTCGGGGCAAGTGTCACACTGGAAAATAGTTTGCTTTCTTATTCCCTTTTTATAGCAAACTTTGCACCTTTTTTGTGTCCTGCCCTTTTTTCCAGTGGAGGGGATTTCATCAGGAAAATGCTGCCCTGGTACAATACGGGGGCCAGTACTAGAAGTACTGGGGCCCTCTGCCTGCTGGTTCCCAAATATTAGGCTCTTTATGACTTCCTCTTGAAAGTGCATAAATGTCCCCCTCTGGCTGGTAGAACGGAATAGCACGTAAGCGTTATACAGTGCCATCTGGATGATATACACGGCCAGCTTCTTGTACCAGATTTTTGTTTTCCGCAGGGCACTGTACGGCTTCAGTACCTGATCTGAAAGATCCACTCCACCCATGTACTTATTGTAATCCAGGATACAATTAGGTTTTGAGGTGTGGGTACTGGTACCTCGTACAGGGACGGAGGTGGTACTGTCTCTGTGAATTGTTGTCAGTATAAGGACATCCCTCTTGTCCTTATATTTGACCAACAACATATTTTCGGTGCATATTCCCCTGCTTTCACCCCTTCTCATTACTTGGGCAATGTGCGTTTTTGGGAGGCCTCTTTGGTTCTTGCGCACAGTACCGCAAGCTGCTGTACCTCTTGAACCAAGTGCCTTAAACAGGGGGATGCTAGTGTAAAAGTTATCCACATAGAGGTGATAACCTTTATCCAGGAAGGGGTGCACTAAATCCCAGACAATTTTTCCACTAACACCTACGAGGGAGGGGGGGCATTCTGGCGGTTCAATTCTTGAATCCTTCCCTTCATATACCCTAAACCTGTGAGTGTACCCTGAGGTGCTTTCACACAGCTTATACATTTTTATGCCATACCTTGCCCTCTTACTGGGAAGGTACTGGCGGAATTTAACCCTTCCTTTAAAATGTATAAGGGACTCGTCTATGCAAATGAATTTATCTGGGATGTACATCTCTGGAAATTTGGCACTGAAATGATCAATGACCGGCCTGACTTTGAATAGCCGGTCAAAGGTGGGATCATCTCTGGGTGGGCACTGTGCATTATCGTTGTAATGCAAAAATTTAAGGATTAACTCAAAACGAGTCCGGGTCATGGCCATACGGTAAAGTGGGGTGCTGTACAGAACATCTGTACTCCAATATTGCCTAATTTCTGGCTTTTTTACTATGCCCATATGAAACACCAGACCCCAAAACGTCATCATCTCTACTGCATCTACAGGGGTCCACCTAGCAAATGATGACGTGGGGTTTTGAGCAATAAACTGCTGGGCATATAAATTAGTTTGGTCCACCATTAAATTTATAAAATCATCAGAGAAAAATAATTTGAAAAAGTCAATTTCTCTGAGACCTGTGGAATCAAATTGGATTCCTGGGATGGCCAAAAACTCAGGAACCTGGGGCTCAAAATTGTCTGGTGGTGGGGTCCATACGAGATCAATTATTGGGGGGGGGGTCTCAGCTGCTCTACGGGGGCGTATTTGAGGGGGTCCCTCATCACTAGAGGAGGAAGAGGAGCTTAAGATGAATCCTTCAAATTCCCCGCTTGCCTCACTGGCTGTGTCAGAGTCAGAGGCAAGCATGGCATATGCCTCCTCCGCTGAATACATTCTTCTGGATGACTGGGATGACATTTGGGATGACATTTGGGATGCCATTTTTATTTTTGTGTTTCTGGTAGTGAAATGTTTCAACACGTGTATAGTGTAGGGGGGGTACAAACTTTATTTCAACCCGGGGGGGTATGTAGTGTGTAGTGTGTATGTAGTGCAGAAAAAAAAAAAAAAAAAAGGTCCTGCGCCAAAAATTGAGCACAGATGTTGGTCAGTAACGTCCGTCACTGAACAGCGCTCAAAGGCAACAGGAATTTGATAAAAAAAAAAAAAAATAGATCAACCCTGTGCCGAAAAAGCTGATCAGTGATGTACGTCACTGATCAGCGCACAGTGGCCACAGGACACCCACAAAATCACAGTGTGTGTAAAAAAAAAATTAAAAAAAGACCCCACAGCACCCTCAAAAAAAAAAAAAAAAGGTGATCAGTGATGCGACACTGATTACCAGTGAGGGGCAGCAGGTGCACAACCTTTGGTGCAACTGACAGTGCAACTGGCAGCAACTGACAGGTATATATAAAAAAAAAAACCCTGCACCCCCAAAAAGTTGCTGATCAGCACAGATATACTGATCAGCACAAAAGGGGGGGTAGCAGACACAAAATATAGCATTCTCTATCACTCTCTGTCACTATCTCTCTCTATCTCTCTATCTCTCACTATCTATCACTATCTAACACTCTATGACACTGCAGCAGCAGCACTGACAGTTATATATATAAAAAAAGCCCCTGCACCCCCAAAAAGTTGCTGTTCAGCACAGATATACTGATCAGCACAAAAGGGGGGTAGCAGACACAAAATATAGCACTCTCTATCACTCTCTGTCACTATCTCTCTCTATCTCTCTATCTCTCACTATCTATCACTCTATGGCACTGCAGCAGCAGCACTGCACCCCCAAAAAGTTGCTGATCAGTTAATTTATACTGATCAGCACAAAAGGGGGGGCAGCAGTCAGTTGCACACGCAGCACAGCTGTATATATATATAAAAAAAACCCAGCACCCCCAAAAAGTTGCTGATCAGCACAGATATACTGATCAGCACAACAGGGGGGGGGGCAGCAGACACAAAATATAGCACTCTCTGTCACTATCTCTCTCTATCTCTCTCTATCTCTCTCTATCTCTCTCTCTCTATCTCTCTATCTATAACTCTATCACAATGCAGCAGCAGCAGCACAACACAGGAAGTCACAAGAAGTCAGATCCAGGAAGCATCCAGCACGCTACAAGCAGTGATCAGGTGATCAGGTAAGTATTTGCAAGGATCAGGTCAGTATATCACGGTAGATAGGCACGGTGACCGCACTGCACGCAATTCCAGACCGGAATGGCGTCTGCAGTGCAGTCACCGTTAGTTTAAATCACCCTCCATGGCTGTGATTGGTCCGTCGGTCCGACGGACCAATCACGGCCTTTGGGGGCGGGTGGGGTGAGGTGGGGTGACACCAGTGTCACCCTTACACCCCGTGGTGATTGGTGCTGTACTTTACAGCACCAATCACCACCGATCCCTGTGTCACCGGCGAACGTTATTCGCCGGTACACAGAAAACGCTGTAATTGGCTGTTCACATTTGAACAGCCAATCACAGCGATCGCCGACGGGGGGGAGGCATCGCCACTCCCCCTGGGCATGCAGGGACATGTCTGCTGTCAGGGACAGCAGACATGTTTAAACTGTCACCGCGTCTATAGACGCGGTGACAGTTTAAAGCCATGACGTACATTTATGCCATGCGTCGGAAAGTACATCCCGGTCATGACGTAAATGTACGTCAAATGTCGGGAAGGGGTTAAAAGGTGATTTCTACGATACCCCACTTTTGCGCGTCGGACCTCAACTTTTCCCGTAAACGCAGAAAAACCGCAATTTTCAGGAGAAACGAGACAGACATCCCCTCCCTCTGCCACCCACCCGCCCAACTGACAGCCAGCCATTAGACATGCACAGATAGTTCTGAGGGTCTGTCTGTGATGTCATAAAGGGCCTGCTGATCAATGGGCAGCTTACTGATTGGCTGCTGTATTTGATTGACAGATGGAAGCTGGCAGCTGATTGGCTGTCTAGCCTAAAGTGCTTTACACACCTCCCCGATGGTACCACTGGCTAAGACTCCACCTCAGCTCATTGGGTAATGAAAAATTTAGAACAATTGATGGATGAAAGCAGGCAGGCCGGCCATTTTGGGACGCTCATTGGACTTGTTTAATGCAATGCACCTTTGTATATTCACATGCATTCGCTTAATGCTGTAACCACTGTGCATAAAAATTTGGAAACATGGCATACAGTGTATCATTTGGTGTCTAAGTCATGTTTCCCATATTTTCCCTTTCCAGATACAAGCCCGTTTGAGTGTTTGGGGCACTTTTTAGCTAAAATCATCCTACGGGGCCTAACTGCATATGGTAAAGCCTGCCTATTTTGAATGGTGTAGTGGCCCCTGCAACCTCCAAAAATTTCAGGACTTACTTCCCCAATAACCTGCTAACTCACCCCTGAAATACATACTTAATCACCCTATTTTGTTCATTGGACTCATTTCTAATTGGAAATGCCCATTTTTGGGGGGCCATAAATGTGCGTCTTTAAAAGGTGATTTTTACGATACCCCACTTTTGCGCGTCGGACCTCAACTTTTCCCGTAAACGCAGAAAAACCGCAATTTTCAGGAGAAACGAGACAGACATCCCCTCCCTCTGCCACCCACCCGCCCAACTTACAGCCAGCCATTAGACATGCACAGATAGTTCTGAGGGTCTGTCTGTGATGTCATAAAGGGCCTGCTGATCAATGGGCAGCTTTCAAATTGGCTGCTGTATTTGATTGACAGATGGAAGCTGGCAGCTGATTGGCTGTCTAGCCTAAAGTGCTTTACACACCTCCCTGATGGTACCACTGGCTAAGACTCCACCTCAGCTCATTGGGTAATGAAAAATTTAGAACAATTGATGGATGAAAGCAGGCAGGCCGGCCATTTAGGGACGCTCATTGGACTTGTTTAATGCAATGCACCTTTGTATTTTCACATGCATTCGCTTCATGCTGTAACCACTGTGCATAAAAATTTGGAAACATGGCATACAGTGTATCATTTGGTGTCTAAGTCATGTTTCCCATGTTTTTCCTTCCCAGATACTAGCCATTTGAGTGTTTGGAGCACTTTTTAGCTAAAATCCTCCTACGGGGCCTAACTGCATATGCTAAAGCCTGCCTATTTTGAATGGTCTAGTGGCCCCTGCAACCTCCAAAAATATCAGGACTTACTTCCCCAATAACCTGCTAACTCACCCCTGAAATACATACTTATTCACCCTATTTTGTTAATTGGACTCATTTCTCATTTAAAATGCCAGTTTTTGGGGGGCCAGAAATCTGCGTCTTTAAAAGGTGATTTCTACGACACCCCACTTTTGCGCGTCGGACCTCAACTTTTCCCGTAAACGCAGAAAAGCCGCAATTTTCAGGAGAAACGAGACAGACATCCCCTCCCTCTGCCACCCACCCGCCCACTTGACAGCCAGCCAATAGACATGCACAGATAGTTCTGAGGGTCTGTCTGTGATGTCATAAAGGGCCTGCTGATCAATGGGCAGCTTTCTGATTGGCTGCTGTATTTGATTGACAGATGGAAGCTGGCAGCTGATTGGCTGTCTAGCCTAAAGTGCTTTACACACCTCCCTGATGATACCACTGGCTAAGACTCCACCTCAGCTCATTGGGTAATGAAAAATATAGAACAATTGATGGATGAAAGCAGGCAGGCCGGCCATTTTGGGACGCTCATTGGACTTGTTTAATGCAATGCATCTTTGTATTTTCACATGCATTCGCTTCATGCTGTAACCACTGTGCATAAAAATTTGGAAACATGGCATACAGTGTATCATTTGGTGTCTAAGTCATGTTTCCCATATTTTCCCTTCCCAGATACAAGCCCGTTTGAGTGTTTGGGGCACTTTTTAGCTAAAATCATCCTACGGGGCCTAACTGCATATGCTAAAGCCTTCCTTTTTTTGAATGGTGTAGTTGCCCCTGCAACCTCCAAAAATATTAGGACTTACTTCCCCAATAACCTGCTAACTCACCCCTGAAATACATACTTATTCAACCTATTTTGTTCATTGGACTCATTTCTCATTTGAAATGCCAGTTTTTGGGGGGCCAGAAATCTGCGTCTTTAAAAGGTGATTTCTACGATACCCCACTTTTGCGCGTCGGACCTCAACTTTTCCCGTAAACGCAGAAAAGCCGCAATTTTCAGGAGAAACGAGACAGACATCCCCTCCCTCTGCCACCCACCCGCCCACTTGACAGCCAGCCAATAGACATGCACAGATAGTTCTGAGGGTCTGTCTGTGATGTCATAAAGGGCCTGCTGATCAATGGGCAGCTTTCTGATTGGCTGCTGTATTTGATTGACAGATGGAAGCTGGCAGCTGATTGGCTGTCTAACCTAAAGTGCTTTACACACCTCCCTGATGATACCACTGGCTAAGACTCCACCTCAGCTCATTGGGTAATGAAAAATATAGAACAATTGATGGATGAAAGCAGGCAGGCCGGCCATTTTGGGACGCTCATTGGACTTGTTTAATGCAATGCACCTTTGTATTTTCACATGCATTCGCTTCATGCTGTAACCACTGTGCATAAAAATTTGGAAACATGGCATACAGTGTATCATTTGGTGTCTAAGTCATATTTCCCATATTTTCCCTTCCCAGATACAAGCCCGTTTGAGTGTTTGGGGCACTTTTTAGCTAAAATCATCCTACGGGGCCTAACTGCATATGCTAAAGCCTTCCTTTTTTTGAATGGTGTAGTTGCCCCTGCAACCTCCAAAAATATTAGGACTTACTTCCACAATAACCTGCTAACTCACCCCTGAAATACATACTTATTCAACCTATTTTGTTCATTGGACTCATTTCTCATTTGAAATGCCCATATTTGGGGGGCCAGAAATGTGCGTCTTTAAAAGGTGATTTCTACGATACCCCACTTTTGCGCGTCGGACCTCAACTTTTCCCGTAAACGCAGAAAAACCGCAATTTTCAGGAGAAACGAGACAGACATCCCCTCCCTCTGCCACCCACCCGCCCAACTGACAGCCAGCCATTAGACATGCACAGATAGTTCTGAGGGTCTGTCTGTGATGTCATAAAGGGCCCTCTAATCAATGGGCAGCTTTCTGATTGGCTGCTGTATTTGATTGACAGATGGAAGCTGGCAGCTGATTGGCTGTCTAGCCTAAAGTGCTTTACACACCTCCCTGATGATACCACTGGCTAAGACTCCACCTCAGCTCATTGGGTAATGAAAAATATAGAACAATTGATGGATGAAAGCAGGCAGGCCGGCCATTTTGGGACGCTCATTGGACTTGTTTAATGCAATGCACCTTTGTATTTTCACATGCATTCGCTTCATGCTGTAACCACTGTGCATAAAAATTTGGAAACATGGCATACAGTGTATCATTTGGTGTCTAAGTCATGTTTCCCATATTTTCCCTTCCCAGATACAAGCCCGTTTGAGTGTTTGGGGCACTTTTTAGCTAAAATCATCCTACGGGGCCTAACTGCATATGCTAAAGCCTTCATTTTTTTGAATGGTGTAGTTGCCCCTGCAACCTCCAAAAATATTAGGACTTACTTCCACAATAACCTGCTAACTCACCCCTGAAATACATACTTATTCAACCTATTTTGTTCATTGGACTCATTTCTCATTTGAAATGCCCATATTTGGGGGGCCAGAAATGTGCGTCTTTAAAAGGTGATTTCTACGATACCCCACTTTTGCGCGTCGGACCTCAACTTTTCCCGTAAACGCAGAAAAACCGCAATTTTCAGGAGAAACGAGACAGACATCCCCTCCCTCTGCCACCCACCCGCCCAACTGACAGCCAGCCATTAGACATGCACAGATAGTTCTGAGGGTCTGTCTGTGATGTCATAAAGGGCCCTCTAATCAATGGGCAGCTTTCTGATTGGCTGCTGTATTTGATTGACAGATGGAAGCTGGCAGCTGATTGGCTGTCTAGCCTAAAGTGCTTTACACACCTCCTTGATGGTACCACTGGCTAAGACTCCACCTCAGCTCATTGGGTAATGAAAAATTTAGAACAATTGATGGATGAAAGCAGGCAGGCCGGCCATTTTGGGACGCTCAGTGGACTTGTTTAATGCAATGCACCTTTATGTATTCACATGCATTCGCTTCATGCTGTAACCACTGTGCATAAAAATTTGGAAACATGGCATACAGTGTATCATTTGGTGTCTAAGTCATGTTTCCCATATTTTCCCTTCCCAGATACAAGCCCGTTTGAGTGTTTGGGGCACTTTTTAGCTAAAATCATCCTACGGGGCCTAACTGCATATGCTAAAGCCTTCCTTTTTTTGAATGGTGTAGTTGCCCCTGCAACCTCCAAAAATATTAGGACTTACTTCCCCAATAACCTGCTAACTCACCCCTGAAATACATACTTATTCACCCTATTTTGTTCATTGGACTCATTTCTCATTTGAAATGCCCATTTTTGGGGGGGCAGAAATGTGCGTCTTTAAAAGGTGATTTCTACGATACCCCACTTTTGCGCGTCGGACCTCAACTTTTCCCGTAAACGCAGAAAAACCACAATTTTCAGGAGAAACGAGACAGACATCCCCTCCCTCTGCCACCCACCCGCCCAACTGAAAGCCAGCCATTAGACATGCACAGATAGTTCTGAGGGTCTGTCTGTGATGTCATAAAGGGCCTGCTGATCAATGGGCAGCTTTCTGATTGGCTGCTGTATTTGATTGACAGATGGAAGCTGGCAGCTGATTGGCTGTATAGCCTAAAGTGCTTTACACACCTCCCTGATGGTACCACTGGCTAAGACTCCACCTCAGCTCATTGGGTAATGAAAAATTTAGAACAATTGATGGATGAAAGCAGGCAGGCCGGCCATTTAGGGACGCTCATTGGACTTGTTTAATGCAATGCACCTTTGTATTTTCACATGCATTCGCTTCATGCTGTAACCACTGTGCATAAAAATTTGGAAACATGGCATACAGTGTATCATTGGTGTCTAAGTCATGTTTCCCATATTTTCCCTTCCCAGATACAAGCCCGTTTGAGTGTTTGGGGCACTTTTTAGCTAAAATCATCCTACGGGGCCTAACTGCATATGCTAAAGCCTTCCTTTTTTTGAATGGTGTAGTTGCCCCTGCAACCTCCAAAAATATTAGAACTTACTTCCCCAATAACCTGCTAACTCACCCCTGAAATACATACTTATTCACCCTATTTTGTTCATTGGACTAATTTCTCATTTGAAATGCCCATTTTTGGGGAGCCAGAAATGTGCGTCTGTAAAAGGTGATTTCTACGATACCCCACTTTTGCGCGTCGGATCTCAACTTTTCCCGTAAACGCAGAAAAACCGCAATTTTCAGGAGAAACGAGACAGACATCCCCTCCCTCTGCCACCCACCCGCCCAACTGACAGCCAGCCATTAGACATGCACAGATAGTTCTGAGGGTCTGTCTGTGATGTCATAAAGGGCCTGCTGATCAATTGGCAGCTTTCTGATTGGCTGCTGTATTTGATTGACAGATGGAAGCTGGCAGCTGATTGGCTGTCTAGCCTAAAGTGCTTTACACACCTCCCTGATGGTACCACTGGCTAAGACTCCACCTCAGCTCATTGGGTAATGAAAAATTTAGAACAATTGATGGATGAAAGCAGGAAGGCCGGCCATTTTGGGACGCTCAGTGGACTTGTTTAATGCAATGCACCTTTGTATATTCACATGCATTCGCTTCATGCTGTAACCACTGTGCATAAAAATTTGGAAACATGGCATACAGCGTATCATTTGGTGTCTAAGTCATGTTTCCCATATTTTCCCTTCCCAGATACAAGCCCGTTTGAGTGTTTGGGACACTTTTTAGCTAAAATCATCCTACAGGGCCTAACTGCATATGCTAAAGCCTGCCTATTTTGAATGGTCTAGTGGCCCCTGCAACCTCCAAAAATATCAGGACTTATATCCCCAATAACCTGCTAACTCACCCCTGAAATACATACTTATTCACCCTATTTGTTCATTGGACTCATTTCTCATTTGAAATGCCCATTTTTGGGGGGCCAGAAATGTGCGTCTTTAAAAGGTGATTTCTACGATACCCCACTTTTGCGCGTCATACCTCAACTTTTCCCGTAAACGCAGAAAAACCGCAATTTTCAGGAGAAACGAGACAGACATCCCCTCCCTCTGCCACCCACCCGCCCAACTGACAGCCAGCCATTAGACATGCACAGATAGTTCTGAGGGTCTGTCTGTGATGTCATAAAGGGCCTGCTGATCAATGGGCAGCTTTCTGATTGGCTGCTGTATTTGATTGACAGATGGAAGCTGGCAGCTGATTGGCTGTCTAGCCTAAAGTGCTTTACACACCTCCCTGATGGTACCACTGGCTAAGACTCCACCTCAGCTCATTGAGTAATGAAAAATTTAGAACAATTGATGGATGAAAGCAGGCAGGCCGGCCATTTTGGGATGGTCAGTGGACTTGTTTAATGCAATGAAGCTTTGTATATTCACATGCATTCGCTTCATGCTGTAACCACTGTGCATACAAATTTGGAAACATGGCATACAGTGTATCATTTGGTGTCTAAGTCATGTTTCCCATGTTTTTCCTTCCCAGAAACTAGCCTGTTTGAGTGTTTGGGGCACTTTTTAGCTAAAATCATCCTACGGGGCCTAACTGCATATGGTAAAGCCTGCCTATTTTGAATGGTCTAGTGGCCCCTGCAACCTCCAAAAATATCAGGACTTACTTCCCCAATAACCTGCTAACTCACCCCTGAAATACATACTTATTCACCCTATTTTGTTCATTGGACTCATTTCTCATTTGAAATGCCCATTTTTGGGGGGCCAGAAATGTGCGTCTTTAAAAGTTGGTTTCTACGATACCCCACTTTTGCGCGTCGGACCTCAACTTTTCCCGTAAATGCAGAAAAACCGCAATTTTCAGGAGAAACGAGACAGACATCCCCTCCCTCTGCCACCCACCCGCCCAACTGACAGCCAGCCATTAGACATGCACAGATAGTTCTGAGGGTCTGTCTGTGATGTCATAAAGGGCCTGCTGATCAATGGGCAGCTTTCTGATTGGCTGCTGTATTTGATTGACAGATGGAAGCTGGCAGCTGATTGGCTGTCTAGCCTAAAGTGCTTTACACACCTCCCTGATGGTACCACTGGCTAAGACTCCACCTCAGCTCATTGGGTAATGAAAAATTTAGAACAATTGATGGATGAAAGCAGGCAGGCCGGCCATTTTGGGACACTCATTGGACTTGTTTAATGCAATGCACCTTTGTATATTCACATGCATTCGCTTCATGCTGTAACCACTGTGCATAAAAATTTGGAAACATGGCATACAGTGTATCATTTGGTGTCTAAGTCATGTTTCCCATATTTTCCCTTCCCAGATACAAGCCCGTTGGAGTGTTTGGGGCACTTTTTAGCTAAAATCATCCTACGGGGCCTAACTGCATATGCTAAAGCCTGCCTATTTTGAATGGTGTAGTTGCCCCTGCAACCTCCAAAAATATTAGGACTTACTTCCCCAATAACCTGCTAACTCACCCCTGAAATACAAACTTATTCACCCTATTTTGTTCATTGGACTAATTTCTCATTTGAAATGCCCATTTTTGGGGAGCCAGAAATGTGCGTCTGTAAAAGGTGATTTCTACGATACCCCACTTTTGCGCGTCGGATCTCAACTTTTCCCGTAAACGCAGAAAAACCGCAATTTTCAGGAGAAACGAGACAGACATCCCCTCCCTCTGCCACCCACCCGCCCAACTGACAGCCAGCCATTAGACATGCACAGATAGTTCTGAGGGTCTGTCTGTGATGTCATAAAGGGCCTGCTGATCAATGGGCAGCTTTCTGATTGGCTGCTGTATTTGATTGACAGATGGAAGCTGGCAGCTGATTGGCTGTCTAGCCTAAAGTGCTTTACACACCTCCCTGATGGTACCACTGGCTAAGACTCCACCTCAGCTCATTGGGTAATGAAAAATTTAGAACAATTGATGGATGAAAGCAGGCAGGCCGGCCATTTTGGGACGCTCAGTGGACTTGTTTAATGCAATGCACCTTTGTATATTCACATGCATTCGCTTCATGCTGTAACCACTGTGCATAAAAATTTGGAAACATGGCATACAGCGTATCATTTGGTGTCTAAGTCATGTTTCCCATATTTTCCCTTCCCAGATACAAGCCCGTTTGAGTGTTTGGGACACTTTTTAGCTAAAATCATCCTACAGGGCCTAACTGCATATGCTAAAGCCTGCCTATTTTGAATGGTCTAGTGGCCCCTGCAACCTCCAAAAATATCAGGACTTATATCCCCAATAACCTGCTAACTCACCCCTGAAATACATATTTATTCACCCTATTTGTTCATTGGACTCATTTCTCATTTGAAATGCCCATTTTTGGGGGGCCAGAAATGTGCATCTTTAAAAGGTGATTTCTACGATACCCCACTTTTGCGCGTCAGACCTCAACTTTTCCCGTAAACGCAGAAAAACCGCAATTTTCAGGAGAAACGAGACAGACATCCCCTCCCTCTGCCACCCACCCGCCCAACTGACAGCCAGCCATTAGACATGCACAGATAGTTCTGAGGGTCTGTCTGTGATGTCATAAAGGGCCTGCTGATCAATGGGCAGCTTTCTGATTGGCTGCTGTATTTGATTGACAGATGGAAGCTGGCAGCTGATTGGCTGTCTAGCCTAAAGTGCTTTACACACCTCCCTGATGGTACCACTGGCTAAGACTCCACCTCAGCTCATTGAGTAATGAAAAATTTAGAACAATTGATGGATGAAAGCAGGCAGGCCGGCCATTTTGGGATGGTCAGTGGACTTGTTTAATGCAATGAAGCTTTGTATATTCACATGCATTCGCTTCATGCTGTAACCACTGTGCATAAAAATTTGGAAACATGGCATACAGTGTATCATTTGGTGTCTAAGTCATGTTTCCCATGTTTTTCCTTCCCAGATACTAGCCCGTTTGAGTGTTTGGGGCACTTTTTAGCTAAAATCATCCTACGGGGCCTAACTGCATATGGTAAAGCCTGCCTATTTTGAATGGTCTAGTGGCCCCTGCAACCTCCAAAAATATCAGGACTTACTTCCCCAATAACCTGCTAACTCACCCCTGAAATACATACTTATTCACCCTATTTTGTTCATTGGACTCATTTCTCATTTGAAATGCCCATTTTTGGGGGGCCAGAAATGTGCGTCTTTAAAAGTTGGTTTCTACGATACCCCACTTTTGCGCGTCGGACCTCAACTTTTCCCGTAAATGCAGAAAAACCGCAATTTTCAGGAGAAACGAGACAGACATCCCCTCCCTCTGCCACCCACCCGCCCAACTGACAGCCAGCCATTAGACATGCACAGATAGTTCTGAGGGTCTGTCTGTGATGTCATAAAGGGCCTGCTGATCAATGGGCAGCTTTCTGATTGGCTGCTGTATTTGATTGACAGATGGAAGCTGGCAGCTGATTGGCTGTCTAGCCTAAAGTGCTTTACACACCTCCCTGATGGTACCACTGGCTAAGACTCCACCTCAGCTCATTGGGTAATGAAAAATTTAGAACAATTGATGGATGAAAGCAGGCAGGCCGGCCATTTTGGGACACTCATTGGACTTGTTTAATGCAATGCACCTTTGTATATTCACATGCATTCGCTTCATGCTGTAACCACTGTGCATAAAAATTTGGAAACATGGCATACAGTGTATCATTTGGTGTCTAAGTCATGTTTCCCATATTTTCCCTTCCCAGATACAAGCCCGTTGGAGTGTTTGGGGCACTTTTTAGCTAAAATCATCCTACGGGGCCTAACTGCATATGCTAAAGCCTGCCTATTTTGAATGGTGTAGTGGCCCCTGCAACCTCCAAAAATATCAGGACTTACTTCCCCAATAACCTGCTAACTCACCCCTGAATTACATACTTATTCACCCTATTTTGTTCATTGGACTCATTTCTCATTTGAAATGCCCATTTTTGAGGCGCCAGAAATGTGCGTCTTTAAAAGGTGATTTCTACGATACCCCACTTTTGCGCGTCGGACCTCAACTTTTACCGTAAACGCAGAAAAACCGCAATTTTCAGGAGAAACGAGACAGACATCCCCTCCCTCTGCCACCCACCCGCCCAACTGAAAGCCAGCCATTAGACATGCACAGATAGTTCTGAGGGTCTGTCTGTGATGTCATAAAGGGCCTGCTGATCAATGGGCAGCTTTCTGATTGGCTGCTGTATTTGATTGACAGATGGAAGCTGGCAGCTGATTGGCTGTCTAGCCTAAAGTGCTTTACACACCTCCCTGATGGTACCACTGGCTAAGACTCCACCTCAGCTCATTGGGTAATGAAAAATTTAGAACAATTGATGGATGAAAGCAGGCAGGCCGGCCATTTTGGGACGCTCAGTGGACTTGTTTAATGCAATGCACCTTTGTATATTCACATGCATTTGCTTCATGCTGTAACCACTGTGCATAAAAATTTGGAAACATGGCATACAGTGTATCATTAGGTGTCTAAGTCATGTTTCCCATATTTTCCCTTCCCAGATACAAGCCCGTTTGGGACACATTTTAGCTAAAATCATCCTACAGGGCCTAACTGCATATGCTAAAGCCTGCCTATTTTGAATGGTGTAGTGGCCCCTGCAACCTCCAAAAATATCAGGACTTACTTCCCCAATAACCTGCTAACTCACCCCTGAAATACATACTTATTCACCCTATTTTGTTCATTGGACTAATTTCTCATTTGAAATGCCCATTTTTGGGGATCCAGAAATGTGCATCTTTAAAAGGTGATTTCTACGATACCCCACTTTTGCCCGTCGGATCTCAACTTTTCCCGTAAACGCAGAAAAACCGCAATTTTCAGGAGAAACGAGACAGACATCCCCTCCCTCTGCCACCCACCCGCCCAACTGAAAGCCAGCCATTAGACATGCACAGATAGTTCTGAGGGTCTGTCTGTGATGTCATAAAGGGCCTGCTGATCAATGGGCAGCTTTCTGATTGGCTGCTGTATTTGATTGACAGATGGAAGCTGGCAGCTGATTGGCTGTCTAGCCTAAAGTGCTTTACACACCTCCCTGATGGTACCACTGGCTAAGACTCCACCTCAGCTCATTGGGTAATGAAAAATTTAGAACAATTGATGGATGAAAGCAGGCAGGCCGGCCATTTTGGGACACTCATTGGACTTGTTTAATGCAATGCACCTTTGTATATTCACATGCATTCGCTTCATGCTGTAACCACTGTGCATAAAAATTTGGAAACATGGCATACAGTGTATCATTTGGTGTCTAAGTCATGTTTCCCATATTTTCCCTTCCCAGATACTAGCCCGTTTGAGTGTTTGGGGCACTTTTTAGCTAAAATCATCCTACAGGGCCTAACTGCATATGCTAAAGCCTGCCTATTTTGAATGGTGTAGTGGCCACTGCAACCTCCAAAAATATCAGGACTTACTTCCCCAATAACCTGCTAACTCACCCCTGAAATACATACTTATTCACCCTATTTTGTTCATTGGACTAATTTGTCATTTGAAATGCCCATTTTTGGGGAGCCAGAAATGTGCGTCTGTAAAAGGTGATTTCTACGATACCCCACTTTTGCGCGTTGGATCTCAACTTTTCCCGTAAACGCAGAAAAACCGCAATTTTCAGGAGAAACGAGACAGACATCCCCTCCCTCTGCCACCCACCCGCCCAACTGAAAGCCAGCCATTAGAAATGCACAGATAGTTCTGAGGGTCTGTCTGTGATGTCATAAAGGGCCTGCTGATCAATGGGCAGCTTTCTGATTGGCTGCTGTATTTGATTGACAGATGGAAGCTGGCAGCTGATTGGCTGTCTAGCCTAAAGTGCTTTACACACCTCCCTGATGGTACCACTGGCTAAGACTCCACTTCAGCTCATTGGGTAATGAAAAATTTAGAACAATTGATGGATGAAAGCAGGCAGGCCGGCCATTTTGGGATGCTCAGTGGACTTGTTTAATTCAATGCACCTTTGTATATTCACATGCATTCGCTTCATGCTGTAACCACTGTGCATAAAAATTTGGAAACATGGCATACAGCGTATCATTTGGTGTCTAAGTCATGTTTCCCATATTTTCCCTTCCCAGATACAAGCCCGTTTGAGTGTTTGGGACACTTTTTAGCTAAAATCATCCTACAGGGCCTAACTGCATATGCTAAAGCCTGCCTATTTTGAATGGTGTAGTGGCCACTGCAACCTCCAAAAATATCAGGACTTACTTCCCCAATAACCTGCTAACTCACCCCTGAAATACATACTTATTCACCCTATTTTGTTCATTGGACTAATTTGTCATTTGAAATGCCCATTTTTGGGGAGCCAGAAATGTGCGTCTGTAAAAGGTGATTTCTACGATACCCCACTTTTGCGCGTTGGATCTCAACTTTTCCCGTAAACGCAGAAAAACCGCAATTTTCAGGAGAAACGAGACAGACATCCCCTCCCTCTGCCACCCACCCGCCCAACTGACAGCCAGCCATTAGACATGCACAGATAGTTCTGAGGGTCTGTCTGTGATGTCATAAAGGGCCTGCTGATCAATGGGCAGCTTTCTGATTGGCTGCTGTATTTGATTGACAGATGGAAGCTGGCAGCTGATTGGCTGTCTAGCCTAAAGTGCTTTACACACCTCCCTGATGGTACCACTGGCTAAGACTCCACCTCATCTCATTGGGTAATGAAAAATTTAGAACAATTGATGGATGAAAGCAGGCAGGCCGGCCATTTTGGGACGCTCAGTGGACTTGTTTAATGCAATGCACCTTTGTATATTCACATGCATTCGCTTCATGCTGTAACCACTGTGCATAAAAATTTGGAAACATGGCATACAATGTATCATTTGGTGTCTAAGTCATGTTTCCCATATTTTCCCTTCCCAGATACAAGCCCGTTTGAGTGTTTGGGGCACTTTTTAGCTAAAATCATCCTACGGGGCCTAACTGCATATGCTAAAGCCTTCCTTTTTTTGAATGGTGTAGTTGCCCCTGCAACCTCCAAAAATATTAGGACTTACTTCCACAATAACCTGCTAACTCACCCCTAAAATACATACTTATTCACCCTATTTTGTTCATTGGACTTATTTCTCATTTGAAATGCCCATTTTTGGGGGGCCAGAAATATGCGTCTTTAAAAGGTGATTTCTACGATACCCCACTTTTGCGCGTCGGACCTCAACTTTTCCCGTAAACGCAGAAAAAACGCAATTTACAGGAGAAACGAGACAGACATCCCCTCCCTCTGCCACCCACCCGCCCAACTGAAAGCCAGCCATTAGACATGCACAGATAGTTCTGAGGGTCTGTCTGTGATGTCATAAAGGGCCTGCTGATTAATGGGCAGCTTTCTGATTGGCTGCTGTATTTGATTGACAGATGGAAGCTGGCAGCTGATTGGCTGTCTAGCCTAAAGTGCTTTACACACCTCCCTGATGGTACCACTGGCTAAGACTCCACCTCAGCTCATTGGGTAATGAAAAATTTAGAACAATTGATGGATGAAAGCAGGCAGGCCGGCCATTTTGGGACGCTCAGTGGACTTGTTTAATGCAATGCACCTTTGTATATTCACATGCATTCGCTTCATGCTGTAACCACTGTGCATAAAAATTTGGAAACATGGCATACAGCGTATCATTTGGTGTCTAAGTCATGTTTCCCATATTTTCCCTTCCCAGATACAAGCCCGTTTGAGTGTTTGGGACACTTTTTAGCTAAAATCATCCTACAGGGCCTAACTGCATATGCTAAAGCCTGCCTATTTTGAATGGTGTAGTGGCCACTGCAACCTCCAAAAATATCAGGACTTACTTCCCCAATAACCTGCTAACTCACCCCTGAAATACATACTTATTCACCCTATTTTGTTCATTGGACTAATTTCTCATTTGAAATGCCCATTTTTGGGGAGCCAGAAATGTGCGTCTGTAAAAGGTGATTTCTACGATACCCCACTTTTGCGCGTCGGATCTCAACTTTTCCCGTAAACGCAGAAAAACCGCAATTTTCAGGAGAAACGAGACAGACATCCTCTCCCTCTTCCACCCACCCGCCCAACTGACAGCCAGCCATTAGACATGCACAGATAGTTCTGAGGGTCTGTCTGTGATGTCATAAAGGGCCTGCTGATCAATGGGCAGCTTTCTGATTGGCTGCTGTATTTGATTGACAGATGGAAGCTGGCAGCTGATTGGCTGTCTAGCCTAAAGTGCTTTACACACCTCCCTGATGGTACCACTGGCTAAGACTCCACCTCAGCTCATTGGGTAATGAAAAATTTAGAACAATTGATGGATGAAAGCAGGCAGGCCGGCCATTTTGGGACGCTCAGTGGACTTGTTTAATGCAATGCACCTTTGTATATTCACATGCATTCGCTTCATGCTGTAACCATTGTGCATAAAAATTTGGAAACATGGCATACAGTGTATCATTTGGTGTCTAAGTCATGTTTCCCATATTTTCCCTTCCCAGATACAAGCCCGTTTGAGTGTTTGGGGCACTTTTTAGCTAAAATCATCCTACGGAGCCTAACTGCATATGCTAAAGCCTTCCTTTTTTTGAATGGTGTAGTTGCCCCTGCAACCTCCAAAAATATTAGGACTTACTTCCACAATAACCTGCTAACTCACCCCTAAAATACATACTTATTCACCCTATTTTGTTCATTGGACTTATTTCTCATTTGAAATGCCCATTTTTGGGGGGCCAGAAATGTGCGTCTTTAAAAGATGATTTCTACGATACCCCACTTTTGCGCGTCGGACCTCAACTTTTCCCGTAAACGCAGAATAAACGCAATTTACAGGAGAAACGAGACAGACATCCCCTCCCTCTGCCACCCACCCGCCCAACTGAAAGCCAGCCATTAGACATGCACAGATAGTTCTGAGGGTCTGTCTGTGATGTCATAATGGGCCCTCTAATCAATGGGCAGCTTTCTGATTGGCTGCTGTATTTGATTGACAGATAGAAGCTGGCAGCTGATTGGCTGTCTAGCCTAAAGTGCTTTTCACACCTCCCTGATGGTACCACTGGCTAAGACTCCACCTCAGCTCATTGGGTAATGAAAAATTTAGAACAATTGATGGATGAAAGCAGGCAGGCCATTTTGGGACGCTCAGTGGACTTGTTTAATGCAATGCACCTTTGTATATTCACATGCATTCGCTTCATGCTGTAACCACTGTGCATAAAAATTTGGAAACATGGCATACAGTGTATCATTTGGTGTCTAAGTCATGTTTCCCATATTTTCCCTTCCCAGATACAAGCCCGTTTGAGTGTTTGGGGCACTTTTTAGCTAAAATCATCCTACGGGGCCTAACTGCATATGCTAAAGCCTTACTTTTTTTGAATGGTGTAGTTGCCCCTGCAACCTCCAAAAATATTAGGACTTACTTCCACAATAACCTGCTAACTCACCCCTGAAATACATACTTATTCACCCTATTTTGTTCATTGGACTCATTTCTCATTTGAAATGCCCATTTTTGAGGCGCCAGAAATGTGCGTCTTTAAAAGGTGATTTCTACGATACCCCACTTTTGCGCGTCGGACCTCAACTTTTACCGTAAACGCAGAAAAAACGCAATTTACAGGAGAAACGAGACAGACATCCCCTCCCTCTGCCACCCACCCGCCCAACTGAAAGCCAGCCATTAGACATGCACAGATAGTTCTGAGGGTCTGTCTGTGATGTCATAAAGGGCCCTCTAATCAATGGGCAGCTTTCTGATTGGCTGCTGTATTTGATTGACAGATGGAAGCTGGCAGCTGATTGGCTGTCTAGCCTAAAGTGCTTTACACACCTCCCTGATGGTACCACTGGCTAAGACTCCACCTCAGCTCATTGGGTAATGAAAAATTTAGAACAATTGATGGATGAAAGCAGGCAGGCCGGCCATTTTGGGACGCTCAGTGGACTTGTTTAATGCAATGCACCTTTGTATATTCACATGCATTCGCTTCATGCTGTAACCACTGTGCATAAAAATTTGGAAACATGGCATACAGCGTATCATTTGGTGTCTAAGTCATGTTTCCCATATTTTCCCGTCCCAGATACAAGCCGGTTTGAGTGTTTGGGACACTTTTTAGCTAAAATCATCCTACAGGGCCTAACTGCATATGCTAAAGCCTGCCTATTTTGAATGGTGTAGTGGCCACTGCAACCTCCAAAAATATCAGGAATTACTTCCCCAATAACCTGCTAACTCACCCCTGAAATACATACTTATTCACCCTATTTTGTTCATTGGACTAATTTCTCATTTGAAATGCCCATTTTTGGGGAGCCAGAAATGTGCGTCTGTAAAAGGTGATTTCTACGATACCCCACTTTTGCGCGTCGGATCTCAACTTTTCCCGTAAACGCAGAAAAACCGCAATTTTCAGGAGAAACGAGACAGACATCCCCTCCCTCTGCCACCCACCCGCCCAACTGACAGCCAGCCATTAGACATGCACAGATAGTTCTGAGGGTCTGTCTGTGATGTCATAAAGGGCCTGCTGATCAATGGGCAGCTTTCTGATTGGCTGCTGTATTTGATTGACAGATGGAAGCTGGCAGCTGATTGGCTGTCTAGCCTAAAGTGCTTTACACACCTCCCTGATGGTACCACTGGCTAAGACTCCACCTCAGCTCATTGGGTAATGAAAAATTTAGAACAATTGATAGATGAAAGCAGGCAGGCCGGCCATTTTGGGACGCTCAGTGGACTTGTTTAATGCAATGCACCTTTGTATATTCACATGCATTCGCTTCATGCTGTAACCACTGTGCATAAAAATTTGGAAACATGGCATACAGTGTATCATTTGGTGTCTAAGTCATGTTTCCCATATTTTCCCTTCCCAGATACAAGCCCGTTTGAGTGTTTGGGGCACTTTTTAGCTAAAATCATCCTACGGGGCCTAACTGCATATGCTAAAGCCTTCCTTTTTTTGAATGGTGTAGTTGCCCCTGCAACCTCCAAAAATATTAGGACTTACTTCCACAATAACCTGCTAACTCACCCCTAAAATACATACTTATTCACCCTATTTTGTTCATTGGACTTATTTCTCATTTGAAATGCCCATTTTTGGGGGGCCAGAAATGTGCGTCTTTAAAAGGTGATTTCTACGATACCCCACTTTTGCGCGTCGGACCTCAACTTTTCCCGTAAACGCAGAAAAAACGCAATTTACAGGAGAAACGAGACAGACATCCCCTCCCTCTGCCACCCACCCGCCCAACTGAAAGCCAGCCATTAGACATGCACAGATAGTTCTGAGGGTCTGTCTGTGATGTCATAAAGGGCCCTCTAATCAATGGGCAGCTTTCTGATTGGCTGCTTTATTTGATTGACAGATGGAAGCTGGCAGCTGATTGGCTGTCTAGCCTAAAGTGCTTTACACACCTCCCTGATGGTACCACTGGCTAAGACTCCACCTCAGCTCATTGGGTAATGAAAAATTTAGAACAATTGATGGATGAAAGCAGGCAGGCCATTTTGGGACGCTCAGTGGACTTGTTTAATGCAATGCACCTTTGTATATTCACATGCATTCGCTTCATGCTGTAACCACTGTGCATAAAAATTTGGAAACATGGCATACAGTGTATCATTTGGTGTCTAAGTCATGTTTCCCATATTTTCCCTTCCCAGATACAAGCCCGTTTGAGTGTTTGGGACACTTTTTAGCTAAAATCATCCTACAGGGCCTAACTGCATATGCTAAAGCCTGCCTATTTTGAATGGTGTAGTGGCCACTGCAACCTCCAAAAATATCAGGACTTACTTCCCCAATAACCTGCTAACTCACCCCTGAAATACATACTTATTCACCCTATTTTGTTCATTGGACTAATTTCTCATTTGAAATGCCCATTTTTGGGGAGCCAGAAATGTGCGTCTGTAAAAGGTGATTTCTACGATACCCCACTTTTGCGCGTCGGATCTCAACTTTTCCCGTAAACGCAGAAAAAACGCAATTTTCAGGAGAAACGAGACAGACATCCCCTCCCTCTGCCACCCACCCACCCAACTGACAGCCAGCCATTAGACATGCACAGATAGTTCTGAGGGTCTGTCTGTGATGTCATAAAGGGCCTGCTGATCGATGGGCAGCTTTCTGATTGGCTGCTGTATTTGATTGACAGATGGAAGCTGGCAGCTGATTGGCTATCTAGCCTAAAGTGCTTTACACACCTCCCTGATGGTACCACTGGCTAAGACTCCACCTCAGCTCATTGGGTAATGAAAAATTTAGAACAATTGATGGATGAAAGCAGGCAGGCCGGCCATTTTGGGACGCTCAGTGGACTTGTTTAATGCAATACACCTTTGTATATTCACATGCATTCGCTTCATGCTGTAACCACTGTGCATAAAAATTTGGAAACATGGCATACAGCGTATCATTTGGTGTCTAAGTCATGTTTCCCATATTTTCCCTTCCCAGATACAAGCCCGTTTGAGTGTTTGGGACACTTTTTAGCTAAAATCATCCTACAGGGCCTAACTGCATATGCTAAAGCCTGCCTATTTTGAATGGTGTAGTGGCCCCTGCAACCTCCAAAAATATCAGGACTTACTTCCCCAATAACCTGCTAACTCACCCCTGAAATACATACTTATTCACCCTATTTGTTCATTGGACTCATTTCTCATTTGAAATGCCCATTTTTGGGGGGCCAGAAATGTGCGTCTTTAAAAGGTGATTTCTACGATACCCCACTTTTGCGCGTCAGACCTCAACTTTTCCCGTAAACGCAGAAAAAACGCAATTTTCAGGAGAAACGAGACAGACATCCCCTCCCTCTGCCACCCACCCGCCCAACTGACAGCCAGCCATTAGACATGCACAGATAGTTCTGAGGGTCTGTCTGTGATGTCATAAAGGGCCTGCTGATCAATGGGCAGCTTTCTGATTGGCTGCTGTATTTGATTGACAGATGGAAGCTGGCAGCTGATTGGCTGTCTAGCCTAAAGTGCTTTACACACCTCCCTGATGGTACCACTGGCTAAGACTCCACCTCAGCTCATTGAGTAATGAAAAATTTAGAACAATTGATGGATGAAAGCAGGCAGGCCGGCCATTTTGGGATGGTCAGTGGACTTGTTTAATGCAATGCACCTTTGTATATTCACATGCATTCGCTTCATGCTGTAACCACTGTGCATAAAAATTTGGAAACATGGCATACAGTGTATCATTTGGTGTCTAAGTCATGTTTCCCATATTTTCCCTTTCCAGATACAAGCCCGTTTGAGTGTTTGGGGCACTTTTTAGCTAAAATCATCCTACGGGGCCTAACTGCATATGCTAAAGCCTGCCTATTTTGAATGGTCTAGTGGCCCCTGCAACCTCCAAAAATATCAGGACTTACTTCCCCAATAACCTGCTAACTCACCCCTGAAATACATACTTATTCACCCTATTTTGTTAATTGGACTCATTTCTCATTTGAAATGCCCATTTTTGGGGGGCCAGAAATGTGCGTCTTTAAAAGGTGATTTCTACGATACCCCACTTTTGCGCGTCGGACCTCAACTTTTCCCGTAAACGCAGAAAAAACGCAATTTTCAGGAGAAACGAGACAGACATCCCCTCCCTCTGCCACCCACCCGCCCAACTGACAGCCAGCCATTAGACATGCACAGATAGTTCTGAGGGTCTGTCTGTGATGTCATAAAGGGCCTGCTGATCAATGGGCAGCTTTCTGATTGGCTGCTGTATTTGATTGACAGATGGAAGCTGGCAGCTGATTGGCTGTCTAGCCTAAAGTGCTTTACACACCTCCCTGATGGTACCACTGGCTAAGACTCCACCTCAGCTCATTGGGTAATGAAAAATTTAGAACAATTGATGGATGAAAGCAGGCAGGCCGGCCATTTTGGGACGCTCATTGGACTTGTTTAATGCAATGCACCTTTGTATATTCACATGCATTCGCTTAATGCTGTAACCACTGTGCATAAAAATTTGGAAACATGGCATACAGTGTATCATTTGGTGTCTAAGTCATGTTTCCCATATTTTCCCTTTCCAGATACAAGCCCGTTTGAGTGTTTGGGACACTTTTTAGCTAAAATCATCCTACAGGGCCTAACTGCATATGCTAAAGCCTGCCTATTTTGAATGGTGTAGTGGCCACTGCAACCTCCAAAAATATCAGGACTTACTTCCCCAATAACCTGCTAACTCACCCCTGAAATACATACTTATTCACCCTATTTTGTTCATTGGACTAATTTCTCATTTGAAATGCCCATTTTTGGGGAGCCAGAAATGTGCGTCTGTAAAAGGTGATTTCTACGATACCCCACTTTTGCGCGTCGGATCTCAACTTTTCCCGTAAACGCAGAAAAACCGCAATTTCAGGAGAAGCGAGACAGACATCCCCTCCCTCTGCCACCCACCCGCCCAACTGACAGCCAGCCATTAGACATGCACAGATAGTTCTGAGGGTCTGTCTGTGATGTCATAAAGGGCCTGCTGATCATTTGGCAGCTTTCTGATTGGCTGCTGTATTTGATTGACAGATGGAAGCTGGCAGCTGATTGGCTGTCTAGCCTAAAGTGCTTTACACACCTCCCTGATGGTACCACTGGCTAAGACTCCACCTCAGCTCATTGGGTAATGAAAAATTTAGAACAATTGATGGATGAAAGCAGGAAGGCCGGCCATTTTGGGACGCTCAGTGGACTTGTTTAATGCAATGCACCTTTGTATATTCACATGCATTCGCTTCATGCTGTAACCACTGTGCATACAAATTTGGAAACATGGCATACAGCGTATCATTTGGTGTCTAAGTCATGTTTCCCATATTTTCCCTTCCCAGATACAAGCCCGTTTGAGTGTTTGGGACACTTTTTAGCTAAAATCATCCTACAGGGCCTAACTGCATATGCTAAAGCCTGCCTATTTTGAATGGTCTAGTGGCCCCTGCAACCTCCAAAAATATCAGGACTTATATCCCCAATAACCTGCTAACTCACCCCTGAAATACATACTTATTCACCCTATTTGTTCATTGGACTCATTTCTCATTTGAAATGCCCATTTTTGGGGGGCCAGAAATGTGCGTCTTTAAAAGGTGATTTCTACGATACCCCACTTTTGCGCGTCAGACCTCAACTTTTCCCGTAAACGCAGAAAAAACGCAATTTTCAGGAGAAACGAGACAGACATCCCCTCCCTCTGCCACCCACCCGCCCAACTGACAGCCAGCCATTAGACATGCACAGATAGTTCTGAGGGTCTGTCTGTGATGTCATAAAGGGCCTGCTGATCAATGGGCAGCTTTCTGATTGGCTGCTGTATTTGATTGACAGATGGAAGCTGGCAGCTGATTGGCTGTCTAGCCTAAAGTGCTTTACACACCTCCCTGATGGTACCACTGGCTAAGACTCCACCTCAGCTCATTGGGTAATAAAAAATTTAGAACAATTGATGGATGAAAGCAGGCAGGCCGGCCATTTTGGGATGGTCAGTGGACTTGTTTAATGCAATGCACCTTTGTATATTCACATGCATTCGCTTCATGCTGTAACCACTGTGCATAAAAATTTGGAAACATGGCATACAGTGTATCATTTGGTGTCTAAGTCATGTTTCCCATATTTTCCCTTTCCAGATACAAGCCCGTTTGAGTGTTTGGGGCACTTTTTAGCTAAAATCATCCTACGGGGCCTAACTGCATATGCTAAAGCCTGCCTATTTTGAATGGTCTAGTGGCCCCTGCAACCTCCAAAAATATCAGGACTTACTTCCCCAATAACCTGCTAACTCACCCCTGAAATACATACTTATTCACCCTATTTTGTTCATTGGACTCATTTCTCATTTGAAATGCCCATTTTTGGGGGGCCAGAAATGTGCGTCTTTAAAAGGTGATTTCTACGATACCCCACTTTTGCGCGTCGGACCTCAACTTTTCCCGTAAACGCAGAAAAAACGCAATTTTCAGGAGAAACGAGACAGACATCCCCTCCCTCTGCCACCCACCCGCCCAACTGACAGCCAGCCATTAGACATGCACAGATAGTTCTGAGGGTCTGTCTGTGATGTCATAAAGGGCCTGCTGATCAATGGGCAGCTTTCTGATTGGCTGCTGTATTTGATTGACAGATGGAAGCTGGCAGCTGATTGGCTGTCTAGCCTAAAGTGGTTTACACACCTCCCTGATGGTACCACTGGCTAAGACTCCACCTCAGCTCATTGGGTAATGAAAAATTTAGAACAATTGATGGATGAAAGCAGGCAGGCCGGCCATTTTGGGACGCTCATTGGACTTGTTTAATGCAATGCACCTTTGTATATTCACATGCATTCGCTTAATGCTGTAACCACTGTGCATAAAAATTTGGAAACATGGCATACAGTGTATCATTTGGTGTCTAAGTCATGTTTCCCATATTTTCCCTTTCCAGATACAAGCCCGTTTGAGTGTTTGGGACACTTTTTAGCTAAAATCATCCTACAGGGCCTAACTGCATATGCTAAAGCCTGCCTATTTTGAATGGTGTAGTGGCCACTGCAACCTCCAAAAATATCAGGACTTACTTCCCCAATAACCTGCTAACTCACCCCTGAAATACATACTTATTCACCCTATTTTGTTCATTGGACTAATTTCTCATTTGAAATGCCCATTTTTGGGGAGCCAGAAATGTGCGTCTGTAAAAGGTGATTTCTACGATACCCCACTTTTGCGCGTCGGATCTCAACTTTTCCCGTAAACGCAGAAAAACCGCAATTTTCAGGAGAAGCGAGACAGACATCCCCTCCCTCTGCCACCCACCCGCCCAACTGACAGCCAGCCATTAGACATGCACAGATAGTTCTGAGGGTCTGTCTGTGATGTCATAAAGGGCCTGCTGATCATTTGGCAGCTTTCTGATTGGCTGCTGTATTTGATTGACAGATGGAAGCTGGCAGCTGATTGGCTGTCTAGCCTAAAGTGCTTTACACACCTCCCTGATGGTACCACTGGCTAAGACTCCACCTCAGCTCATTGGGTAATGAAAAATTTAGAACAATTGATGGATGAAAGCAGGAAGGCCGGCCATTTTGGGACGCTCAGTGGACTTGTTTAATGCAATGCACCTTTGTATATTCACATGCATTCGCTTCATGCTGTAACCACTGTGCATACAAATTTGGAAACATGGCATACAGCGTATCATTTGGTGTCTAAGTCATGTTTCCCATATTTTCCCTTCCCAGATACAAGCCCGTTTGAGTGTTTGGGACACTTTTTAGCTAAAATCATCCTACAGGGCCTAACTGCATATGCTAAAGCCTGCCTATTTTGAATGGTCTAGTGGCCCCTGCAACCTCCAAAAATATCAGGACTTATATCCCCAATAACCTGCTAACTCACCCCTGAAATACATACTTATTCACCCTATTTGTTCATTGGACTCATTTCTCATTTGAAATGCCCATTTTTGGGGGGCCAGAAATGTGCGTCTTTAAAAGGTGATTTCTACGATACCCCACTTTTGCGCGTCAGACCTCAACTTTTCCCGTAAACGCAGAAAAAACGCAATTTTCAGGAGAAACGAGACAGACATCCCCTCCCTCTGCCACCCACCCGCCCAACTGACAGCCAGCCATTAGACATGCACAGATAGTTCTGAGGGTCTGTCTGTGATGTCATAAAGGGCCTGCTGATCAATGGGCAGCTTTCTGATTGGCTGCTGTATTTGATTGACAGATGGAAGCTGGCAGCTGATTGGCTGTCTAGCCTAAAGTGCTTTACACACCTCCCTGATGGTACCACTGGCTAAGACTCCACCTCAGCTCATTGGGTAATAAAAAATTTAGAACAATTGATGGATGAAAGCAGGCAGGCCGGCCATTTTGGGATGGTCAGTGGACTTGTTTAATGCAATGCACCTTTGTATATTCACATGCATTCGCTTCATGCTGTAACCACTGTGCATAAAAATTTGGAAACATGGCATACAGTGTATCATTTGGTGTCTAAGTCATGTTTCCCATATTTTCCCTTTCCAGATACAAGCCCGTTTGAGTGTTTGGGGCACTTTTTAGCTAAAATCATCCTACGGGGCCTAACTGCATATGCTAAAGCCTGCCTATTTTGAATGGTCTAGTGGCCCCTGCAACCTCCAAAAATATCAGGACTTACTTCCCCAATAACCTGCTAACTCACCCCTGAAATACATACTTATTCACCCTATTTTGTTAATTGGACTCATTTCTCATTTGAAATGCCCATTTTTGGGGGGCCAGAAATGTGCGTCTTTAAAAGGTGATTTCTACGATACCCCACTTTTGCGCGTCGGACCTCAACTTTTCCCGTAAACGCAGAAAAAACGCAATTTTCAGGAGAAACGAGACAGACATCCCCTCCCTCTACCACCCACCCGCCCAACTGACAGCCAGCCATTAGACATGCACAGATAGTTCTGAGGGTCTGTCTGTGATGTCATAAAGGGCCTGCTGATCAATGGGCAGCTTTCTGATTGGCTGCTGTATTTGATTGACAGATGGAAGCTGGCAGCTGATTGGCTGTCTAGCCTAAAGTGGTTTACACACCTCCCTGATGGTACCACTGGCTAAGACTCCACCTCAGCTCATTGGGTAATGAAAAATTTAGAACAATTGATGGATGAAAGCAGGCAGGCCGGCCATTTTGGGACGCTCATTGGACTTGTTTAATGCAATGCACCTTTGTATATTCACATGCATTCGCTTAATGCTGTAACCACTGTGCATAAAAATTTGGAAACATGGCATACAGTGTATCATTTGGTGTCTAAGTCATGTTTCCCATATTTTCCCTTTCCAGATACAAGCCCGTTTGAGTGTTTGGGACACTTTTTAGCTAAAATCATCCTACAGGGCCTAACTGCATATGCTAAAGCCTGCCTATTTTGAATGGTGTAGTGGCCACTGCAACCTCCAAAAATATCAGGACTTACTTCCCCAATAACCTGCTAACTCACCCCTGAAATACATACTTATTCACCCTATTTTGTTCATTGGACTAATTTCTCATTTGAAATGCCCATTTTTGGGGAGCCAGAAATGTGCGTCTGTAAAAGGTGATTTCTACGATACCCCACTTTTGCGCGTCGGATCTCAACTTTTCCCGTAAACGCAGAAAAACCGCAATTTTCAGGAGAAGCGAGACAGACATCCCCTCCCTCTGCCACCCACCCGCCCAACTGACAGCCAGCCATTAGACATGCACAGATAGTTCTGAGGGTCTGTCTGTGATGTCATAAAGGGCCTGCTGATCATTTGGCAGCTTTCTGATTGGCTGCTGTATTTGATTGACAGATGGAAGCTGGCAGCTGATTGGCTGTCTAGCCTAAAGTGCTTTACACACCTCCCTGATGGTACCACTGGCTAAGACTCCACCTCAGCTCATTGAGTAATGAAAAATTTAGAACAATTGATGGATGAAAGCAGGCAGGCCGGCCATTTTGGGATGGTCAGTGGACTTGTTTAATGCAATGCACCTTTGTATATTCACATGCATTCGCTTCATGCTGTAACCACTGTGCATAAAAATTTGGAAACATGGCATACAGTGTATCATTTGGTGTCTAAGTCATGTTTCCCATATTTTCCCTTTCCAGATACAAGCCCGTTTGAGTGTTTGGGGCACTTTTTAGCTAAAATCATCCTACGGGGCCTAACTGCATATGCTAAAGCCTGCCTATTTTGAATGGTCTAGTGGCCCCTGCAACCTCCAAAAATATCAGGACTTACTTCCCCAATAACCTGCTAACTCACCCCTGAATTACATACTTATTCACCCTATTTTGTTCATTGGACTCATTTCTCATTTGAAATGCCCATTTTTGGGGGGCCAGAAATGTGCGTCTTTAAAAGGTGATTTCTACGATACCCCACTTTTGCGCGTCGGACCTCAACTTTTCCCGTAAACGCAGAAAAAACGCAATTTTCAGGAGAAACGAGACAGACATCCCCTCCCTCTGCCACCCACCCGCCCAACTGACAGCCAGCCATTAGACATGCACAGATAGTTCTGAGGGTCTGTCTGTGATGTCATAAAGGGCCTGCTGATCAATGGGCAGCTTTCTGATTGGCTGCTGTATTTGATTGACAGATGGAAGCTGGCAGCTGATTGGCTGTCTAGCCTAAAGTGCTTTACACACCTCCCTGATGGTACCACTGGCTAAGACTCCACCTCAGCTCATTGAGTAATGAAAAATTTAGAACAATTGATGGATGAAAGCAGGCAGGCCGGCCATTTTGGGATGGTCAGTGGACTTGTTTAATGCAATGAAGCTTTGTATATTCACATGCATTCGCTTCATGCTGTAACCACTGTGCATAAAAATTTGGAAACATGGCATACAGTGTATCATTTGGTGTCTAAGTCATGTTTCCCATGTTTTTCCTTCCCAGATACTAGCCCGTTTGAGTGTTTGGGGCACTTTTTAGCTAAAATCATCCTACGGGGCCTAACTGCATATGGTAAAGCCTGCCTATTTTGAATGGTCTAGTGGCCCCCGCAACCTCCAAAAATATCAGGACTTACTTCCCCAATAACCTGCTAACTCACCCCTGAAATACATACTTATTCACCCTATTTTGTTCATTGGACTCATTTCTCATTTGAAATGCCCATTTTTGGGGGGCCAGAAATGTGCGTCTTTAAAAGGTGGTTTCTACGATACCCCACTTTTGCGCGTCGGACCTCAACTTTTCCCATAAACGCAGAAAAACCGCAATTTTCAGGAGAAACGAGACAGACATCCCCTCCCTCTGCCACCCACCCGCCCAACTGACAGCCAGCCATTAGACATGCACAGATAGTTCTGAGGGTCTGTCTGTGATGTCATAAAGGGCCTGCTGATCAATGGGCAGCTTTCTGATTGGCTGCTGTATTTGATTGACAGATGGAAGCTGGCAGCTGATTGGCTGTCTAGCCTAAAGTGCTTTACACACCTCCCTGATGGTACCACTGGCTAAGACTCCACCTCAGCTCATTGGGTAATGAAAAATTTAGAATAATTGATGGATGAAAGCAGGCAGGCCGGCCATTTTGGGACACTCATTGGACTTGTTTAATGCAATGCACCTTTGTATATTCACATGCATTCGCTTCATGCTGTTACCACTGTGCATAAAAATTTGGAAACATGGCATACAGTGTATCATTTGGTGTCTAAGTCATGTTTCCCATATTTTCCCTTCCCAGATACAAGCCCGTTGGAGTGTTTGGGGCACTTTTTAGCTAAAATCATCCTACGGGGCCTAACTGCATATGCTAAAGCCTGCCTATTTTGAATGGTGTAGTGGCCCCTGCAACCTCCAAAAATATCAGGACTTACTGCCCCAATAACCTGCTAACTCACCCCTGAAATACATACTTATTCACCCTATTTTGTTCATTGGACTCATTTCTCATTTGAAATGCCCATTTTTGAGGCGCCAGAAATGTGCGTCTTTAAAAGGTGATTTCTACGATACCCCACTTTTGCGCGTCGGACCTCAACTTTTCCCGTAAACGCAGAAAAACCGCAATTTTCAGGAGAAACGAGACAGACATCCCCTCCCTCTGCCACCCACCCGCCCAACTGAAAGCCAGCCATTAGACATGCACAGATAGTTCTGAGAGTCTGTCTGTGATGTCATAAAGGGCCTGCTGATCAATGGGCAGCTTTCTGATTGGCTGCTGTATTTGATTGACAGATGGAAGCTGGCAGCTGATTGGCTGTCTAGCCTAAAGTGCTTTACACACCTCCCTGATGGTACCACTGGCTAAGACTCCACCTCAGCTCATTGGGTAATGAAAAATTTAGAACAATTGATGGATGAAAGCAGGCAGGCCGGCCATTTTGGGACGCTCAGTGGGCTTGTTTAATGCAATGCACCTTTGTATATTCACATGCATTTGCTTCATGCTGTAACCACTGTGCATAAAAATTTGGAAACATGGCATACAGTGTATCATTTGGTGTCAAAGTCATGTTTCCCATATTTTCCCTTCCCAGATACAAGCCCGTTTGGGACACTTTTTAGCTAAAATCATCCTACAGGGCCTAACTGCATATGCTAAAGCCTGCCTATTTTGAATGGTGTAGTGGCCCCTGCAACCTCCACAAATATCAGGACTTACTTCCCCAATAACCTGCTAACTCACCCCTGAAATACATACTTATTCACCTTATTTTGTTAATTGGACTCATTTCTCATTTGAAATGCCCATTTTTGGGGGGCCAGAAATGTGCGTCTTTAAAAGGTGATTTCTACGATACCCCACTTTTGCGCGTCGGATCTCAACTTTTCCCGTAAACGCAGAAAAACCGCAATTTTCAGGAGAAACGAGACAGACATCCCCTCCCTCTGCCACCCACCCGCCCAACTGACAGCCAGCCATTAGACATGCACAGATAGTTCTGAGGGTCTGTCTGTGATGTCATAAAGGGCCTGCTGATCAATGGGCAGCTTTCTGATTGGCTGCTGTATTTGATTGACAGATGGAAGCTGGCAGCTGATTGGCTGTCTAGCCTAAAGTGCTTTACACACCTCCCTGATGGTACCACTGGCTAAGACTCCACCTCAGCTCATTGGGTAATAAAAAATTTAGAACAATTGATGGATGAAAGCAGGCAGGCCGGCCATTTTGGGATGGTCAGTGGACTTGTTTAATGCAATGCACCTTTGTATATTCACATGCATTCGCTTCATGCTGTAACCACTGTGCATAAAAATTTGGAAACATGGCATACAGTGTATCATTTGGTGTCTAAGTCATGTTTCCCATATTTTCCCTTTCCAGATACAAGCCCGTTTGAGTGTTTGGGGCACTTTTTAGCTAAAATCATCCTACGGGGCCTAACTGCATATGCTAAAGCCTGCCTATTTTGAATGGTCTAGTGGCCCCTGCAACCTCCAAAAATATCAGGACTTACTTCCCCAATAACCTGCTAACTCACCCCTGAAATACATACTTATTCACCCTATTTTGTTAATTGGACTCATTTCTCATTTGAAATGCCCATTTTTGGGGGGCCAGAAATGTGCGTCTTTAAAAGGTGATTTCTACGATACCCCACTTTTGCGCGTCGGACCTCAACTTTTCCCGTAAACGCAGAAAAAACGCAATTTTCAGGAGAAACGAGACAGACATCCCCTCCCTCTGCCACCCACCCGCCCAACTGACAGCCAGCCATTAGACATGCACAGATAGTTCTGAGGGTCTGTCTGTGATGTCATAAAGGGCCTGCTGATCAATGGGCAGCTTTCTGATTGGCTGCTGTATTTGATTGACAGATGGAAGCTGGCAGCTGATTGGCTGTCTAGCCTAAAGTGGTTTACACACCTCCCTGATGGTACCACTGGCTAAGACTCCACCTCAGCTCATTGGGTAATGAAAAATTTAGAACAATTGATGGATGAAAGCAGGCAGGCCGGCCATTTTGGGACGCTCATTGGACTTGTTTAATGCAATGCACCTTTGTATATTCACATGCATTCGCTTAATGCTGTAACCACTGTGCATAAAAATTTGGAAACATGGCATACAGTGTATCATTTGGTGTCTAAGTCATGTTTCCCATATTTTCCCTTTCCAGATACAAGCCCGTTTGAGTGTTTGGGACACTTTTTAGCTAAAATCATCCTACAGGGCCTAACTGCATATGCTAAAGCCTGCCTATTTTGAATGGTGTAGTGGCCACTGCAACCTCCAAAAATATCAGGACTTACTTCCCCAATAACCTGCTAACTCACCCCTGAAATACATACTTATTCACCCTATTTTGTTCATTGGACTCATTTCTCATTTGAAATGCCCATTTTTGGGGGGCCAGAAATGTGCGTCTTTAAAAGGTGGTTTCTACGATACCCCACTTTTGCGCGTCGGACCTCAACTTTTCCCATAAACGCAGAAAAACCGCAATTTTCAGGAGAAACGAGACAGACATCCCCTCCCTCTGCCACCCACCCGCCCAACTGACAGCCAGCCATTAGACATGCACAGATAGTTCTGAGGGTCTGTCTGTGATGTCATAAAGGGCCTGCTGATCAATGGGCAGCTTTCTGATTGGCTGCTGTATTTGATTGACAGATGGAAGCTGGCAGCTGATTGGCTGTCTAGCCTAAAGTGCTTTACACACCTCCCTGATGGTACCACTGGCTAAGACTCCACCTCAGCTCATTGGGTAATGAAAAATTTAGAATAATTGATGGATGAAAGCAGGCAGGCCGGCCATTTTGGGACACTCATTGGACTTGTTTAATGCAATGCACCTTTGTATATTCACATGCATTCGCTTCATGCTGTTACCACTGTGCATAAAAATTTGGAAACATGGCATACAGTGTATCATTTGGTGTCTAAGTCATGTTTCCCATATTTTCCCTTCCCAGATACAAGCCCGTTGGAGTGTTTGGGGCACTTTTTAGCTAAAATCATCCTACGGGGCCTAACTGCATATGCTAAAGCCTGCCTATTTTGAATGGTGTAGTGGCCCCTGCAACCTCCAAAAATATCAGGACTTACTGCCCCAATAACCTGCTAACTCACCCCTGAAATACATACTTATTCACCCTATTTTGTTCATTGGACTCATTTCTCATTTGAAATGCCCATTTTTGAGGCGCCAGAAATGTGCGTCTTTAAAAGGTGATTTCTACGATACCCCACTTTTGCGCGTCGGACCTCAACTTTTCCCGTAAACGCAGAAAAACCGCAATTTTCAGGAGAAACGAGACAGACATCCCCTCCCTCTGCCACCCACCCGCCCAACTGACAGCCAGCCATTAGACATGCACAGATAGTTCTGAGGGTCTGTCTGTGATGTCATAAAGGGCCTGCTGATCAATGGGCAGCTTTCTGATTGGCTGCTGTATTTGATTGACAGATGGAAGCTGGCAGCTGATTGGCTGTCTAGCCTAAAGTGGTTTACACACCTCCCTGATGGTACCACTGGCTAAGACTCCACCTCAGCTCATTGGGTAATGAAAAATTTAGAACAATTGATGGATGAAAGCAGGCAGGCCGGCCATTTTGGGACGCTCATTGGACTTGTTTAATGCAATGCACCTTTGTATATTCACATGCATTCGCTTAATGCTGTAACCACTGTGCATAAAAATTTGGAAACATGGCATACAGTGTATCATTTGGTGTCTAAGTCATGTTTCCCATGTTTTTCCTTCCCAGATACTAGCCCGTTTGAGTGTTTGGGGCACTTTTTAGCTAAAATCATCCTACGGGGCCTAACTGCATATGGTAAAGCCTGCCTATTTTGAATGGTCTAGTGGCCCCCGCAACCTCCAAAAATATCAGGACTTACTTCCCCAATAACCTGCTAACTCACCCCTGAAATACATACTTATTCACCCTATTTTGTTCATTGGACTCATTTCTCATTTGAAATGCCCATTTTTGGGGGGCCAGAAATGTGCGTCTTTAAAAGGTGGTTTCTACGATACCCCACTTTTGCGCGTCGGACCTCAACTTTTCCCATAAACGCAGAAAAACCGCAATTTTCAGGAGAAACGAGACAGACATCCCCTCCCTCTGCCACCCACCCGCCCAACTGACAGCCAGCCATTAGACATGCACAGATAGTTCTGAGGGTCTGTCTGTGATGTCATAAAGGGCCTGCTGATCAATGGGCAGCTTTCTGATTGGCTGCTGTATTTGATTGACAGATGGAAGCTGGCAGCTGATTGGCTGTCTAGCCTAAAGTGCTTTACACACCTCCCTGATGGTACCACTGGCTAAGACTCCACCTCAGCTCATTGGGTAATGAAAAATTTAGAATAATTGATGGATGAAAGCAGGCAGGCCGGCCATTTTGGGACACTCATTGGACTTGTTTAATGCAATGCACCTTTGTATATTCACATGCATTCGCTTCATGCTGTTACCACTGTGCATAAAAATTTGGAAACATGGCATACAGTGTATCATTTGGTGTCTAAGTCATGTTTCCCATATTTTCCCTTCCCAGATACAAGCCCGTTGGAGTGTTTGGGGCACTTTTTAGCTAAAATCATCCTACGGGGCCTAACTGCATATGCTAAAGCCTGCCTATTTTGAATGGTGTAGTGGCCCCTGCAACCTCCAAAAATATCAGGACTTACTGCCCCAATAACCTGCTAACTCACCCCTGAAATACATACTTATTCACCCTATTTTGTTCATTGGACTCATTTCTCATTTGAAATGCCCATTTTTGAGGCGCCAGAAATGTGCGTCTTTAAAAGGTGATTTCTACGATACCCCACTTTTGCGCGTCGGACCTCAACTTTTCCCGTAAACGCAGAAAAACCGCAATTTTCAGGAGAAACGAGACAGACATCCCCTCCCTCTGCCACCCACCCGCCCAACTGAAAGCCAGCCATTAGACATGCACAGATAGTTCTGAGAGTCTGTCTGTGATGTCATAAAGGGCCTGCTGATCAATGGGCAGCTTTCTGATTGGCTGCTGTATTTGATTGACAGATGGAAGCTGGCAGCTGATTGGCTGTCTAGCCTAAAGTGCTTTACACACCTCCCTGATGGTACCACTGGCTAAGACTCCACCTCAGCTCATTGGGTAATGAAAAATTTAGAACAATTGATGGATGAAAGCAGGCAGGCCGGCCATTTTGGGACGCTCAGTGGGCTTGTTTAATGCAATGCACCTTTGTATATTCACATGCATTTGCTTCATGCTGTAACCACTGTGCATAAAAATTTGGAAACATGGCATACAGTGTATCATTTGGTGTCAAAGTCATGTTTCCCATATTTTCCCTTCCCAGATACAAGCCCGTTTGGGACACTTTTTAGCTAAAATCATCCTACAGGGCCTAACTGCATATGCTAAAGCCTGCCTATTTTGAATGGTGTAGTGGCCCCTGCAACCTCCACAAATATCAGGACTTACTTCCCCAATAACCTGCTAACTCACCCCTGAAATACATACTTATTCACCTTATTTTGTTAATTGGACTCATTTCTCATTTGAAATGCCCATTTTTGGGGGGCCAGAAATGTGCGTCTTTAAAAGGTGATTTCTACGATACCCCACTTTTGCGCGTCGGATCTCAACTTTTCCCGTAAACGCAGAAAAACCGCAATTTTCAGGAGAAACGAGACAGACATCCCCTCCCTCTGCCACCCACCCGCCCAACTGACAGCCAGCCATTAGACATGCACAGATAGTTCTGAGGGTCTGTCTGTGATGTCATAAAGGGCCTGCTGATCAATGGGCAGCTTTCTGATTGGCTGCTGTATTTGATTGACAGATGGAAGCTGGCAGCTGATTGGCTGTCTAGCCTAAAGTGCTTTACACACCTCCCTGATGGTACCACTGGCTAAGACTCCACCTCAGCTCATTGGGTAATAAAAAATTTAGAACAATTGATGGATGAAAGCAGGCAGGCCGGCCATTTTGGGATGGTCAGTGGACTTGTTTAATGCAATGCACCTTTGTATATTCACATGCATTCGCTTCATGCTGTAACCACTGTGCATAAAAATTTGGAAACATGGCATACAGTGTATCATTTGGTGTCTAAGTCATGTTTCCCATATTTTCCCTTTCCAGATACAAGCCCGTTTGAGTGTTTGGGGCACTTTTTAGCTAAAATCATCCTACGGGGCCTAACTGCATATGCTAAAGCCTGCCTATTTTGAATGGTCTAGTGGCCCCTGCAACCTCCAAAAATATCAGGACTTACTTCCCCAATAACCTGCTAACTCACCCCTGAAATACATACTTATTCACCCTATTTTGTTAATTGGACTCATTTCTCATTTGAAATGCCCATTTTTGGGGGGCCAGAAATGTGCGTCTTTAAAAGGTGATTTCTACGATACCCCACTTTTGCGCGTCGGACCTCAACTTTTCCCGTAAACGCAGAAAAAACGCAATTTTCAGGAGAAACGAGACAGACATCCCCTCCCTCTGCCACCCACCCGCCCAACTGACAGCCAGCCATTAGACATGCACAGATAGTTCTGAGGGTCTGTCTGTGATGTCATAAAGGGCCTGCTGATCAATGGGCAGCTTTCTGATTGGCTGCTGTATTTGATTGACAGATGGAAGCTGGCAGCTGATTGGCTGTCTAGCCTAAAGTGGTTTACACACCTCCCTGATGGTACCACTGGCTAAGACTCCACCTCAGCTCATTGGGTAATGAAAAATTTAGAACAATTGATGGATGAAAGCAGGCAGGCCGGCCATTTTGGGACGCTCATTGGACTTGTTTAATGCAATGCACCTTTGTATATTCACATGCATTCGCTTAATGCTGTAACCACTGTGCATAAAAATTTGGAAACATGGCATACAGTGTATCATTTGGTGTCTAAGTCATGTTTCCCATATTTTCCCTTTCCAGATACAAGCCCGTTTGAGTGTTTGGGACACTTTTTAGCTAAAATCATCCTACAGGGCCTAACTGCATATGCTAAAGCCTGCCTATTTTGAATGGTGTAGTGGCCACTGCAACCTCCAAAAATATCAGGACTTACTTCCCCAATAACCTGCTAACTCACCCCTGAAATACATACTTATTCACCCTATTTTGTTCATTGGACTAATTTCTCATTTGAAATGCCCATTTTTGGGGAGCCAGAAATGTGCGTCTGTAAAAGGTGATTTCTACGATACCCCACTTTTGCGCGTCGAATCTCAACTTTTCCCGTAAACGCAGAAAAACCGCAATTTTCAGGAGAAGCGAGACAGACATCCCCTCCCTCTGCCACCCACCCGCCCAACTGACAGCCAGCCATTAGACATGCACAGATAGTTCTGAGGGTCTGTCTGTGATGTCATAAAGGGCCTGCTGATCATTTGGCAGCTTTCTGATTGGCTGCTGTATTTGATTGACAGATGGAAGCTGGCAGCTGATTGGCTGTCTAGCCTAAAGTGCTTTACACACCTCCCTGATGGTACCACTGGCTAAGACTCCACCTCAGCTCATTGGGTAATGAAAAATTTAGAACAATTGATGGATGAAAGCAGGAAGGCCGGCCATTTTGGGACGCTCAGTGGACTTGTTTAATGCAATGCACCTTTGTATATTCACATGCATTCGCTTCATGCTGTAACCACTGTGCATACAAATTTGGAAACATGGCATACAGCGTATCATTTGGTGTCTAAGTCATGTTTCCCATATTTTCCCTTCCCAGATACAAGCCCGTTTGAGTGTTTGGGACACTTTTTAGCTAAAATCATCCTACAGGGCCTAACTGCATATGCTAAAGCCTGCCTATTTTGAATGGTCTAGTGGCCCCTGCAACCTCCAAAAATATCAGGACTTATATCCCCAATAACCTGCTAACTCACCCCTGAAATACATACTTATTCACCCTATTTGTTCATTGGACTCATTTCTCATTTGAAATGCCCATTTTTGGGGGGCCAGAAATGTGCGTCTTTAAAAGGTGATTTCTACGATACCCCACTTTTGCGCGTCAGACCTCAACTTTTCCCGTAAACGCAGAAAAAACGCAATTTTCAGGAGAAACGAGACAGACATCCCCTCCCTCTGCCACCCACCCGCCCAACTGACAGCCAGCCATTAGACATGCACAGATAGTTCTGAGGGTCTGTCTGTGATGTCATAAAGGGCCTGCTGATCAATGGGCAGCTTTCTGATTGGCTGCTGTATTTGATTGACAGATGGAAGCTGGCAGCTGATTGGCTGTCTAGCCTAAAGTGCTTTACACACCTCCCTGATGGTACCACTGGCTAAGACTCCACCTCAGCTCATTGGGTAATAAAAAATTTAGAACAATTGATGGATGAAAGCAGGCAGGCCGGCCATTTTGGGATGGTCAGTGGACTTGTTTAATGCAATGCACCTTTGTATATTCACATGCATTCGCTTCATGCTGTAACCACTGTGCATAAAAATTTGGAAACATGGCATACAGTGTATCATTTGGTGTCTAAGTCATGTTTCCCATATTTTCCCTTTCCAGATACAAGCCCGTTTGAGTGTTTGGGGCACTTTTTAGCTAAAATCATCCTACGGGGCCTAACTGCATATGCTAAAGCCTGCCTATTTTGAATGGTCTAGTGGCCCCTGCAACCTCCAAAAATATCAGGACTTACTTCCCCAATAACCTGCTAACTCACCCCTGAAATACATACTTATTCACCCTATTTTGTTAATTGGACTCATTTCTCATTTGAAATGCCCATTTTTGGGGGGCTAGAAATGTGCGTCTTTAAAAGGTGATTTCTACGATACCCCACTTTTGCGCGTCGGACCTCAACTTTTCCCGTAAACGCAGAAAAAACGCAATTTTCAGGAGAAACGAGACAGACATCCCCTCCCTCTGCCACCCACCCGCCCAACTGAAAGCCAGCCATTAGACATGCACAGATAGTTCTGAGGGTCTGTCTGTGATGTCATAAAGGGCCTGCTGATCAATGGGCAGCTTTCTGATTGGCTGCTGTATTTGATTGACAGATGGAAGCTGGCAGCTGATTGGCTGTCTAGCCTAAAGTGGTTTACACACCTCCCTGATGGTACCACTGGCTAAGACTCCACCTCAGCTCATTGGGTAATGAAAAATTTAGAACAATTGATGGATGAAAGCAGGCAGGCCGGCCATTTTGGGACGCTCATTGGACTTGTTTAATGCAATGCACCTTTGTATATTCACATGCATTCGCTTCATGCTGTAACCACTGTGCATACAAATTTGGAAACATGGCATACAGTGTATCATTTGGTGTCTAAGTCATGTTTCCCATATTTTCCCTTTCCAGATACAAGCCCGTTTGAGTGTTTGGGACACTTTTTAGCTAAAATCATCCTACAGGGCCTAACTGCATATGCTAAAGCCTGCCTATTTTGAATGGTGTAGTGGCCACTGCAACCTCCAAAAATATCAGGACTTACTTCCCCAATAACCTGCTAACTCACCCCTGAAATACATACTTATTCACCCTATTTTGTTCATTGGACTAATTTCTCATTTGAAATGCCCATTTTTGGGGAGCCAGAAATGTGCGTCTGTAAAAGGTGATTTCTACGATACCCCACTTTTGCGCGTCGGATCTCAACTTTTCCCGTAAACGCAGAAAAACCGCAATTTTCAGGAGAAGCGAGACAGACATCCCCTCCCTCTGCCACCCACCCGCCCAACTGACAGCCAGCCATTAGACATGCACAGATAGTTCTGAGGGTCTGTCTGTGATGTCATAAAGGGCCTGCTGATCATTTGGCAGCTTTCTGATTGGCTGCTGTATTTGATTGACAGATGGAAGCTGGCAGCTGATTGGCTGTCTAGCCTAAAGTGCTTTACACACCTCCCTGATGGTACCACTGGCTAAGACTCCACCTCAGCTCATTGGGTAATGAAAAATTTAGAACAATTGATGGATGAAAGCAGGAAGGCCGGCCATTTTGGGACGCTCAGTGGACTTGTTTAATGCAATGCACCTTTGTATATTCACATGCATTCGCTTCATGCTGTAACCACTGTGCATACAAATTTGGAAACATGGCATACAGCGTATCATTTGGTGTCTAAGTCATGTTTCCCATATTTTCCCTTCCCAGATACAAGCCCGTTTGAGTGTTTGGGACACTTTTTAGCTAAAATCATCCTACAGGGCCTAACTGCATATGCTAAAGCCTGCCTATTTTGAATGGTCTAGTGGCCCCTACAACCTCCAAAAATATCAGGACTTATATCCCCAATAACCTGCTAACTCACCCCTGAAATACATACTTATTCACCCTATTTGTTCATTGGACTCATTTCTCATTTGAAATGCCCATTTTTGGGGGGCCAGAAATGTGCGTCTTTAAAAGGTGATTTCTACGATACCCCACTTTTGCGCGTCAGACCTCAACTTTTCCCGTAAACGCAGAAAAACCGCAATTTTCAGGAGAAACGAGACAGACATCCCCTCCCTCTGCCACCCACCCGCCCAACTGACAGCCAGCCATTAGACATGCACAGATAGTTCTGAGGGTCTGTCTGTGATGTCATAAAGGGCCTGCTGATCAATGGGCAGCTTTCTGATTGGCTGCTGTATTTGATTGACAGATGGAAGCTGGCAGCTGATTGGCTGTCTAGCCTAAAGTGCTTTACACACCTCCCTGATGGTACCACTGGCTAAGACTCCACCTCAGCTCATTGAGTAATGAAAAATTTAGAACAATTGATGGATGAAAGCAGGCAGGCCGGCCATTTTGGGATGGTCAGTGGACTTGTTTAATGCAATGAAGCTTTGTATATTCACATGCATTCGCTTCATGCTGTAACCACTGTGCATAAAAATTTGGAAACATGGCATACAGTGTATCATTTGGTGTCTAAGTCATGTTTCCCATGTTTTTCCTTCCCAGATACTAGCCCGTTTGAGTGTTTGGGGCACTTTTTAGCTAAAATCATCCTACGGGGCCTAACTGCATATGGTAAAGCCTGCCTATTTTGAATGGTCTAGTGGCCCCCGCAACCTCCAAAAATATCAGGACTTACTTCCCCAATAACCTGCTAACTCACCCCTGAAATACATACTTATTCACCCTATTTTGTTCATTGGACTCATTTCTCATTTGAAATGCCCATTTTTGGGGGGCCAGAAATGTGCGTCTTTAAAAGGTGGTTTCTACGATACCCCACTTTTGCGCGTCGGACCTCAACTTTTCCCATAAACGCAGAAAAACCGCAATTTTCAGGAGAAACGAGACAGACATCCCCTCCCTCTGCCACCCACCCGCCCAACTGACAGCCAGCCATTAGACATGCACAGATAGTTCTGAGGGTCTGTCTGTGATGTCATAAAGGGCCTGCTGATCAATGGGCAGCTTTCTGATTGGCTGCTGTATTTGATTGACAGATGGAAGCTGGCAGCTGATTGGCTGTCTAGCCTAAAGTGCTTTACACACCTGCCTGATGGTACCACTGGCTAAGACTCCACCTCAGCTCATTGAGTAATGAAAAATTTAGAACAATTGATGGATGAAAGCAGGCAGGCCGGCCATTTTGGGATGGTCAGTGGACTTGTTTAATGCAATGAAGCTTTGTATATTCACATGCATTCGCTTCATGCTGTAACCACTGTGCATAAAAATTTGGAAACATGGCATACAGTGTGTCATTTGGTGTCTAAGTCATGTTTCCCATGTTTTTCCTTCCCAGATACTAGCCCGTTTGAGTGTTTGGGGCACTTTTTAGCTAAAATCATCCTACGGGGCCTAACTGCATATGGTAAAGCCTGCCTATTTTGAATGGTCTAGTGGCCCCCGCAACCTCCAAAAATATCAGGACTTACTTCCCCAATAACCTGCTAACTCACCCCTGAAATACATACTTATTCACCCTATTTTGTTCATTGGACTCATTTCTCATTTGAAATGCCCATTTTTGGGGGGCCAGAAATGTGCGTCTTTAAAAGGTGGTTTCTACGATACCCCACTTTTGCGCGTCGGACCTCAACTTTTCCCATAAACGCAGAAAAACCGCAATTTTCAGGAGAAACGAGACAGACATCCCCTCCCTCTGCCACCCACCCGCCCAACTGACAGCCAGCCATTAGACATGCACAGATAGTTCTGAGGGTCTGTCTGTGATGTCATAAAGGGCCTGCTGATCAATGGGCAGCTTTCTGATTGGCTGCTGTATTTGATTGACAGATGGAAGCTGGCAGCTGATTGGCTGTCTAGCCTAAAGTGCTTTACACACCTCCCTGATGGTACCACTGGCTAAGACTCCACCTCAGCTCATTGGGTAATGAAAAATTTAGAACAATTGATGGATGAAAGCAGGCAGGCCGGCCATTTTGGGACACTCATTGGACTTGTTTAATGCAATGCACCTTTGTATATTCACATGCATTCGCTTCATGCTGTTACCACTGTGCATAAAAATTTGGAAACATGGCATACAGTGTATCATTTGGTGTCTAAGTCATGTTTCCCATATTTTCTCTTCCCAGATACAAGCCCGTTGGAGTGTTTGGGGCACTTTTTAGCTAAAATCATCCTACGGGGCCTAACTGCATATGCTAAAGCCTGCCTATTTTGAATGGTGTAGTGGCCCCTGCAACCTCCAAAAATATCAGGACTTACTTCCCCAATAACCTGCTAACTCACCCCTGAAATACATACTTATTCACCCTATTTTGTTCATTGAACTCATTTCTCATTTGAAATGCCCATTTTTGAGGCGCCAGAAATGTGCGTCTTTAAAAGGTGATTTCTACGATACCCCACTTTTGCGCGTCGGACCTCAACTTTTCCCGTAAACGCAGAAAAACCGCAATTTTCAGGAGAAACGAGACAGACATCCCCTCCCTCTGCCACCCACCCGCCCAACTGAAAGCCAGCCATTAGACATGCACAGATAGTTCTGAGAGTCTGTCTGTGATGTCATAAAGGGCCTGCTGATCAATGGGCAGCTTTCTGATTGGCTGCTGTATTTGATTGACAGATGGAAGCTGGCAGCTGATTGGCTGTCTAGCCTAAAGTGCTTTACACACCTCCCTGATGGTACCACTGGCTAAGACTCCACCTCAGCTCATTGGGTAATGAAAAATTTAGAACAATTGATGGATGAAAGCAGGCAGGCCGGCCATTTTGGGACGCTCAGTGGGCTTGTTTAATGCAATGCACCTTTGTATATTCACATGCATTTGCTTCATGCTGTAACCACTGTGCATAAAAATTTGGAAACATGGCATACAGTGTATCATTTGGTGTCAAAGTCATGTTTCCCATATTTTCCCTTCCCAGATACAAGCCCGTTTGGGACACTTTTTAGCTAAAATCATCCTACAGGGCCTAACTGCATATGCTAAAGCCTGCCTATTTTGAATGGTGTAGTGGCCCCTGCAACCTCCACAAATATCAGGACTTACTTCCCCAATAACCTGCTAACTCACCCCTGAAATACATACTTATTCACCCTATTTTGTTCATTGGACTAATTTCTCATTTGAAATGCCCATTTTTGGGGAGCCAGAAATGTGCGTCTTTAAAAGGTGATTTCTACGATACCCCACTTTTGCGCGTCGGACCTCAACTTTTCCCGTAAACGCAGAAAAACCGCAATTTTCAGGAGAAACGAGACAGACATCCCCTCCCTCTGCCACCCACCCGCCCAACTGAAAGCCAGCCATTAGACATGCACAGATAGTTCTGAGAGTCTGTCTGTGATGTCATAAAGGGCCTGCTGATCAATGGGCAGCTTTCTGATTGGCTGCTGTATTTGATTGACAGATGGAAGCTGGCAGCTGATTGGCTGTCTAGCCTAAAGTGCTTTACACACCTCCCTGATGGTACCACTGGCTAAGACTCCACCTCAGCTCATTGGGTAATGAAAAATTTAGAACAATTGATGGATGAAAGCAGGCAGGCCGGCCATTTTGGGACGCTCAGTGGGCTTGTTTAATGCAATGCACCTTTGTATATTCACATGCATTTGCTTCATGCTGTAACCACTGTGCATAAAAATTTGGAAACATGGCATACAGTGTATCATTTGGTGTCAAAGTCATGTTTCCCATATTTTCCCTTCCCAGATACAAGCCCGTTTGGGACACTTTTTAGCTAAAATCATCCTACAGGGCCTAACTGCATATGCTAAAGCCTGCCTATTTTGAATGGTGTAGTGGCCCCTGCAACCTCCACAAATATCAGGACTTACTTCCCCAATAACCTGCTAACTCACCCCTGAAATACATACTTATTCACCCTATTTTGTTCATTGTACTAATTTCTCATTTGAAATGCCCATTTTTGGGGAGCCAGAAATGTGCGTCTGTAAAAGGTGATTTCTACGATACCCCACTTTTGCGCGTCGGATCTCAACTTTTCCCGTAAACGCAGAAAAACCGCAATTTTCAGGAGAAACGAGACAGACATCCCCTCCCTCTGCCACCCACCCGCCCAACTGACAGCCAGCCATTAGACATGCACAGATAGTTCTGAGGGTCTGTCTGTGATGTCATAAAGGGCCTGCTGATCAATGGGCAGCTTTCTGATTGGCTGCTGTATTTGATTGACAGATGGAAGCTGGCAGCTGATTGGCTGTCTAGCCTAAAGTGCTTTACACACCTCCCTGATGGTACTACTGGCTAAGACTCCACCTCAGCTCATTGAGTAATGAAAAATTTAGAACAATTGATGGATGAAAGCAGGCAGGCCGGCCATTTTGGGATGGTCAGTGGACTTGTTTAATGCAATGAAGCTTTGTATATTCACATGCATTCGCTTCATGCTGTAACCACTGTGCATAAAAATTTGGAAACATGGCATACAGTGTATCATTTGGTGTCTAAGTCATGTTTCCCATGTTTTTCCTTCCCAGATACTAGCCCGTTTGAGTGTTTGGGGCACTTTTTAGCTAAAATCATCCTACGGGGCCTAACTGCATATGGTAAAGCCTGCCTATTTTGAATGGTCTAGTGGCCCCCGCAACCTCCAAAAATATCAGGACTTACTTCCCCAATAACCTGCTAACTCACCCCTGAAATACATACTTATTCACCCTATTTTGTTCATTGGACTCATTTCTCATTTGAAATGCCCATTTTTGGGGGGCCAGAAATGTGCGTCTTTAAAAGGTGGTTTCTACGATACCCCACTTTTGCGCGTCGGACCTCAACTTTTCCCATAAACGCAGAAAAACCGCAATTTTCAGGAGAAACGAGACAGACATCCCCTCCCTCTGCCACCCACCCGCCCAACTGACAGCCAGCCATTAGACATGCACAGATAGTTCTGAGGGTCTGTCTGTGATGTCATAAAGGGCCTGCTGATCAATGGGCAGCTTTCTGATTGGCTGCTGTATTTGATTGACAGATGGAAGCTGGCAGCTGATTGGCTGTCTAGCCTAAAGTGCTTTACACACCTGCCTGATGGTACCACTGGCTAAGACTCCACCTCAGCTCATTGAGTAATGAAAAATTTAGAACAATTGATGGATGAAAGCAGGCAGGCCGGCCATTTTGGGATGGTCAGTGGACTTGTTTAATGCAATGAAGCTTTGTATATTCACATGCATTCGCTTCATGCTGTAACCACTGTGCATAAAAATTTGGGAACATGGCATACAGTGTATCATTTGGTGTCTAAGTCATGTTTCCCATGTTTTTCCTTCCCAGATACTAGCCCGTTTGAGTGTTTGGGGCACTTTTTAGCTAAAATCATCCTACGGGGCCTAACTGCATATGGTAAAGCCTGCCTATTTTGAATGGTCTAGTGGCCCCCGCAACCTCCAAAAATATCAGGACTTACTTCCCCAATAACCTGCTAACTCACCCCTGAAATACATACTTATTCACCCTATTTTGTTCATTGGACTCATTTCTCATTTGAAATGCCCATTTTTGGGGGGCCAGAAATGTGCGTCTTTAAAAGGTGGTTTCTACGATACCCCACTTTTGCGCGTCGGACCTCAACTTTTCCCATAAACGCAGAAAAACCGCAATTTTCAGGAGAAACGAGACAGACATCCCCTCCCTCTGCCACCCACCCGCCCAACTGACAGCCAGCCATTAGACATGCACAGATAGTTCTGAGGGTCTGTCTGTGATGTCATAAAGGGCCTGCTGATCAATGGGCAGCTTTCTGATTGGCTGCTGTATTTGATTGACAGATGGAAGCTGGCAGCTGATTGGCTGTCTAGCCTAAAGTGCTTTACACACCTCCCTGATGGTACCACTGGCTAAGACTCCACCTCAGCTCATTGGGTAATGAAAAATTTAGAACAATTGATGGATGAAAGCAGGCAGGCCGGCCATTTTGGGACACTCATTGGACTTGTTTAATGCAATGCACCTTTGTATATTCACATGCATTCGCTTCATGCTGTTACCACTGTGCATAAAAATTTGGAAACATGGCATACAGTGTATCATTTGGTGTCTAAGTCATGTTTCCCATATTTTCTCTTCCCAGATACAAGCCCGTTGGAGTGTTTGGGGCACTTTTTAGCTAAAATCATCCTACGGGGCCTAACTGCATATGCTAAAGCCTGCCTATTTTGAATGGTGTAGTGGCCCCTGCAACCTCCAAAAATATCAGGACTTACTTCCCCAATAACCTGCTAACTCACCCCTGAAATACATACTTATTCACCCTATTTTGTTCATTGAACTCATTTCTCATTTGAAATGCCCATTTTTGAGGCGCCAGAAATGTGCGTCTTTAAAAGGTGATTTCTACGATACCCCACTTTTGCGCGTCGGACCTCAACTTTTCCCGTAAACGCAGAAAAACCGCAATTTTCAGGAGAAACGAGACAGACATCCCCTCCCTCTGCCACCCACCCGCCCAACTGAAAGCCAGCCATTAGACATGCACAGATAGTTCTGAGAGTCTGTCTGTGATGTCATAAAGGGCCTGCTGATCAATGGGCAGCTTTCTGATTGGCTGCTGTATTTGATTGACAGATGGAAGCTGGCAGCTGATTGGCTGTCTAGCCTAAAGTGCTTTACACACCTCCCTGATGGTACCACTGGCTAAGACTCCACCTCAGCTCATTGGGTAATGAAAAATTTAGAACAATTGATGGATGAAAGCAGGCAGGCCGGCCATTTTGGGACGCTCAGTGGGCTTGTTTAATGCAATGCACCTTTGTATATTCACATGCATTTGCTTCATGCTGTAACCACTGTGCATAAAAATTTGGAAACATGGCATACAGTGTATCATTTGGTGTCAAAGTCATGTTTCCCATATTTTCCCTTCCCAGATACAAGCCCGTTTGGGACACTTTTTAGCTAAAATCATCCTACAGGGCCTAACTGCATATGCTAAAGCCTGCCTATTTTGAATGGTGTAGTGGCCCCTGCAACCTCCACAAATATCAGGACTTACTTCCCCAATAACCTGCTAACTCACCCCTGAAATACATACTTATTCACCCTATTTTGTTCATTGGACTAATTTCTCATTTGAAATGCCCATTTTTGGGGAGCCAGAAATGTGCGTCTTTAAAAGGTGATTTCTACGATACCCCACTTTTGCGCGTCGGACCTCAACTTTTCCCGTAAACGCAGAAAAACCGCAATTTTCAGGAGAAACGAGACAGACATCCCCTCCCTCTGCCACCCACCCGCCCAACTGAAAGCCAGCCATTAGACATGCACAGATAGTTCTGAGAGTCTGTCTGTGATGTCATAAAGGGCCTGCTGATCAATGGGCAGCTTTCTGATTGGCTGCTGTATTTGATTGACAGATGGAAGCTGGCAGCTGATTGGCTGTCTAGCCTAAAGTGCTTTACACACCTCCCTGATGGTACCACTGGCTAAGACTCCACCTCAGCTCATTGGGTAATGAAAAATTTAGAACAATTGATGGATGAAAGCAGGCAGGCCGGCCATTTTGGGACGCTCAGTGGGCTTGTTTAATGCAATGCACCTTTGTATATTCACATGCATTTGCTTCATGCTGTAACCACTGTGCATAAAAATTTGGAAACATGGCATACAGTGTATCATTTGGTGTCAAAGTCATGTTTCCCATATTTTCCCTTCCCAGATACAAGCCCGTTTGGGACACTTTTTAGCTAAAATCATCCTACAGGGCCTAACTGCATATGCTAAAGCCTGCCTATTTTGAATGGTGTAGTGGCCCCTGCAACCTCCACAAATATCAGGACTTACTTCCCCAATAACCTGCTAACTCACCCCTGAAATACATACTTATTCACCCTATTTTGTTCATTGTACTAATTTCTCATTTGAAATGCCCATTTTTGGGGAGCCAGAAATGTGCGTTTGTAAAAGGTGATTTCTACGATACCCCACTTTTGCGCGTCGGATCTCAACTTTTCCCGTAAACGCAGAAAAACCGCAATTTTCAGGAGAAACGAGACAGACATCCCCTCCCTCTGCCACCCACCCGCCCAACTGACAGCCAGCCATTAGACATGCACAGATAGTTCTGAGGGTCTGTCTGTGATGTCATAAAGGGCCTGCTGATCAATGGGCAGCTTTCTGATTGGCTGCTGTATTTGATTGACAGATGGAAGCTGGCAGCTGATTGGCTGTCTAGCCTAAAGTGCTTTACACACCTCCCTGATGGTACTACTGGCTAAGACTCCACCTCAGCTCATTGAGTAATGAAAAATTTAGAACAATTGATGGATGAAAGCAGGCAGGCCGGCCATTTTGGGATGGTCAGTGGACTTGTTTAATGCAATGCACCTTTGTATATTCACATGCATTCGCTTCATGCTGTAACCACTGTGCATAAAAATTTGGAAACATGGCATACAGTGTATCATTTGGTGTCTAAGTCATGTTTCCCATATTTTCCCTTTCCAGATACAAGCCCGTTTGAGTGTTTGGGGCACTTTTTAGCTAAAATCATCCTACGGGGCCTAACTGCATATGCTAAAGCCTGCCTATTTTGAATGGTCTAGTGGCCCCTGCAACCTCCAAAAATATCAGGACTTACTTCCCCAATAACCTGCTAACTCACCCCTGAAATACATACTTATTCACCTTATTTTGTTAATTGGACTCATTTCTCATTTGAAATGCCCATTTTTGGGGGGCCAGAAATGTGCGTCTTTAAAAGGTGATTTCTACGATACCCCACTTTTGCGCGTCGGACCTCAACTTTTCCCGTAAACGCAGAAAAAACGCAATTTTCAGGAGAAACGAGACAGACATCCCCTCCCTCTGCCACCCACCCGCCCAACTGACAGCCAGCCATTAGACATGCACAGATAGTTCTGAGGGTCTGTCTGTGATGTCATAAAGGGCCTGCTGATCAATGGGCAGCTTTCTGATTGGCTGCTGTATTTGATTGACAGATGGAAGCTGGCAGCTGATTGGCTGTCTAGCCTAAAGTGGTTTACACACCTCCCTGATGGTACCACTGGCTAAGACTCCACCTCAGCTCATTGGGTAATGAAAAATTTAGAACAATTGATGGATGAAAGCAGGCAGGCCGGCCATTTTGGGACGCTCATTGGACTTGTTTAATGCAATGCACCTTTGTATATTCACATGCATTCGCTTAATGCTGTAACCACTGTGCATAAAAATTTGGAAACATGGCATACAGTGTATCATTTGGTGTCTAAGTCATGTTTCCCATATTTTCCCTTTCCAGATACAAGCCCGTTTGAGTGTTTGGGACACTTTTTAGCTAAAATCATCCTACAGGGCCTAACTGCATATGCTAAAGCCTGCCTATTTTGAATGGTGTAGTGGCCACTGCAACCTCCAAAAATATCAGGACTTACTTCCCCAATAACCTGCTAACTCACCCCTGAAATACATACTTATTCACCCTATTTTGTTCATTGGACTAATTTCTCATTTGAAATGCCCATTTTTGGGGAGCCATAAATGTGCGTCTGTAAAAGATGATTTCTACGATACCCCACTTTTGCGCGTCGGATCTCAACTTTTCCCGTAAACGCAGAAAAACCGCAATTTCAGGAGAAGCGAGACAGACATCCCCTCCCTCTGCCACCCACCCGCCCAACTGACAGCCAGCCATTAGACATGCACAGATAGTTCTGAGGGTCTGTCTGTGATGTCATAAAGGGCCTGCTGATCATTTGGCAGCTTTCTGATTGGCTGCTGTATTTGATTGACAGATGGAAGCTGGCAGCTGATTGGCTGTCTAGCCTAAAGTGCTTTACACACCTCCCTGATGGTACCACTGGCTAAGACTCCACCTCAGCTCATTGGGTAATGAAAAATTTAGAACAATTGATGGATGAAAGCAGGAAGGCCGGCCATTTTGGGACGCTCAGTGGACTTGTTTAATGCAATGCACCTTTGTATATTCACATGCATTCGCTTCATGCTGTAACCACTGTGCATACAAATTTGGAAACATGGCATACAGCGTATCATTTGGTGTCTAAGTCATGTTTCCCATATTTTCCCTTCCCAGATACAAGCCCGTTTGAGTGTTTGGGACACTTTTTAGCTAAAATCATCCTACAGGGCCTAACTGCATATGCTAAAGCCTGCCTATTTTGAATGGTCTAGTGGCCCCTGCAACCTCCAAAAATATCAGGACTTATATCCCCAATAACCTGCTAACTCACCCCTGAAATACATACTTATTCACCCTATTTGTTCATTGGACTCATTTCTCATTTGAAATGCCCATTTTTGGGGGGCCAGAAATGTGCGTCTTTAAAAGGTGATTTCTACGATACCCCACTTTTGCGCGTCAGACATCAACTTTTCCCGTAAACGCAGAAAAAACGCAATTTTCAGGAGAAACGAGACAGACATCCCCTCCCTCTGCCACCCACCCGCCCAACTGACAGCCAGCCATTAGACATGCACAGATAGTTCTGAGGGTCTGTCTGTGATGTCATAAAGGGCCTGCTGATCAATGGGCAGCTTTCTGATTGGCTGCTGTATTTGATTGACAGATGGAAGCTGGCAGCTGATTGGCTGTCTAGCCTAAAGTGCTTTACACACCTCCCTGATGGTACCACTGGCTAAGACTCCACCTCAGCTCATTGGGTAATAAAAAATTTAGAACAATTGATGGATGAAAGCAGGCAGGCCGGCCATTTTGGGATGGTCAGTGGACTTGTTTAATGCAATGCACCTTTGTATATTCACATGCATTCGCTTCATGCTGTAACCACTGTGCATAAAAATTTGGAAACATGGCATACAGTGTATCATTTGGTGTCTAAGTCATGTTTCCCATATTTTCCCTTTCCAGATACAAGCCCGTTTGAGTGTTTGGGGCACTTTTTAGCTAAAATCATCCTACGGGGCCTAACTGCATATGCTAAAGCCTGCCTATTTTGAATGGTCTAGTGGCCCCTGCAACCTCCAAAAATATCAGGACTTACTTCCCCAATAACCTGCTAACTCACCCCTGAAATACATACTTATTCACCCTATTTTGTTAATTGGACTCATTTCTCATTTGAAATGCCCATTTTTGGGGGGCCAGAAATGTGCGTCTTTAAAAGGTGATTTCTACGATACCCCATTTTTGCGCGTCGGACCTCAACTTTTCCCGTAAACGCAGAAAAAACGCAATTTTCAGGAGAAACGAGACAGACATCCCCTCCCTCTGCCACCCACCCGCCCAACTGACAGCCAGCCATTAGACATGCACAGATAGTTCTGAGGGTCTGTCTGTGATGTCATAAAGGGCCTGCTGATCAATGGGCAGCTTTCTGATTGGCTGCTGTATTTGATTGACAGATGGAAGCTGGCAGCTGATTGGCTGTCTAGCCTAAAGTGGTTTACACACCTCCCTGATGGTACCACTGGCTAAGACTCCACCTCAGCTCATTGGGTAATGAAAAATTTAGAACAATTGATGGATGAAAGCAGGCAGGTCGGCCATTTTGGGACGCTCATTGGACTTGTTTAATGCAATGCACCTTTGTATATTCACATGCATTCGCTTAATGCTGTAACCACTGTGCATACAAATTTGGAAACATGGCATACAGTGTATCATTTGGTGTCTAAGTCATGTTTCCCATATTTTCCCTTTCCAGATACAAGCCCGTTTGAGTGTTTGGGACACTTTTTAGCTAAAATCATCCTACAGGGCCTAACTGCATATGCTAAAGCCTGCCTATTTTGAATGGTGTAGTGGCCACTGCAACCTCCAAAAATATCAGGACTTACTTCCCCAATAACCTGCTAACTCACCCCTGAAATACATACTTATTCACCCTATTTTGTTCATTGGACTAATTTCTCATTTGAAATGCCCATTTTTGGGGAGCCAGAAATGTGCGTCTGTAAAAGGTGATTTCTACGATACCCCACTTTTGCGCGTCGGATCTCAACTTTTCCCGTAAACGCAGAAAAACCGCAATTTTCAGGAGAAGCGAGACAGACATCCCCTCCCTCTGCCACCCACCCGCCCAACTGACAGCCAGCCATTAGACATGCACAGATAGTTCTGAGGGTCTGTCTGTGATGTCATAAAGGGCCTGCTGATCATTTGGCAGCTTTCTGATTGGCTGCTGTATTTGATTGACAGATGGAAGCTGGCAGCTGATTGGCTGTCTAGCCTAAAGTGCTTTACACACCTCCCTGATGGTACCACTGGCTAAGACTCCACCTCAGCTCATTGGGTAATGAAAAATTTAGAACAATTGATGGATGAAAGCAGGAAGGCCGGCCATTTTGGGACGCTCAGTGGACTTGTTTAATGCAATGCACCTTTGTATATTCACATGCATTCGCTTCATGCTGTAACCACTGTGCATACAAATTTGGAAACATGGCATACAGCGTATCATTTGGTGTCTAAGTCATGTTTCCCATATTTTCCCTTCCCAGATACAAGCCCGTTTGAGTGTTTGGGACACTTTTTAGCTAAAATCATCCTACAGGGCCTAACTGCATATGCTAAAGCCTGCCTATTTTGAATGGTCTAGTGGCCCCTGCAACCTCCAAAAATATCAGGACTTATATCCCCAATAACCTGCTAACTCACCCCTGAAATACATACTTATTCACCCTATTTGTTCATTGGACTCATTTCTCATTTGAAATGCCCATTTTTGGGGGGCCAGAAATGTGCGTCTTTAAAAGGTGATTTCTACGATACCCCACTTTTGCGCGTCAGACCTCAACTTTTCCCGTAAACGCAGAAAAACCGCAATTTTCAGGAGAAACGAGACAGACATCCCCTCCCTCTGCCACCCACCCGCCCAACTGACAGCCAGCCATTAGACATGCACAGATAGTTCTGAGGGTCTGTCTGTGATGTCATAAAGGGCCTGCTGATCAATGGGCAGCTTTCTGATTGGCTGCTGTATTTGATTGACAGATGGAAGCTGGCAGCTGATTGGCTGTCTAGCCTAAAGTGCTTTACACACCTCCCTGATGGTACCACTGGCTAAGACTCCACCTCAGCTCATTGAGTAATGAAAAATTTAGAACAATTGATGGATGAAAGCAGGCAGGCCGGCCATTTTGGGATGGTCAGTGGACTTGTTTAATGCAATGAAGCTTTGTATATTCACATGCATTCGCTTCATGCTGTAACCACTGTGCATAAAAATTTGGAAACATGGCATACAGTGTATCATTTGGTGTCTAAGTCATGTTTCCCATGTTTTTCCTTCCCAGATACTAGCCCGTTTGAGTGTTTGGGGCACTTTTTAGCTAAAATCATCCTACGGGGCCTAACTGCATATGGTAAAGCCTGCCTATTTTGAATGGTCTAGTGGCCCCCGCAACCTCCAAAAATATCAGGACTTACTTCCCCAATAATCTGCTAACTCACCCCTGAAATACATACTTATTCACCCTATTTTGTTCTTTGTACTCATTTCTCATTTGAAATGCCCATTTTTGGGGGGCCAGAAATGTGCGTCTTTAAAAGGTGGTTTCTACGATACCCCACTTTTGCGCGTCGGACCTCAACTTTTCCCATAAACGCAGAAAAACCGCAATTTTCAGGAGAAACGAGACAGACATCCCCTCCCTCTGCCACCCACCCGCCCAACTGACAGCCAGCCATTAGACATGCACAGATAGTTCTGAGGGTCTGTCTGTGATGTCATAAAGGGCCTGCTGATCAATGGGCAGCTTTCTGATTGGCTGCTGTATTTGATTGACAGATGGAAGCTGGCAGCTGATTGGCTGTCTAGCCTAAAGTGCTTTACACACCTCCCTGATGGTACCACTGGCTAAGACTCCACCTCAGCTCATTGGGTAATGAAAAATTTAGAACAATTGATGGATGAAAGCAGGCAGGCCGGCCATTTTGGGACACTCATTGGACTTGTTTAATGCAATGCACCTTTGTATATTCACATGCATTCGCTTCATGCTGTTACCATTGTGCATAAAAATTTGGAAACATGGCATACAGTGTATCATTTGGTGTCTAAGTCATGTTTCCCATATTTTCCCTTCCCAGATACAAGCCCGTTGGAGTGTTTGGGGCACTTTTTAGCTAAAATCATCCTACGGGGCCTAACTGCATATGCTAAAGCCTGCCTATTTTGAATGGTGTAGTGGCCCCTGCAACCTCCAAAAATATCAGGACTTACTTCCCCAATAACCTGCTAACTCACCCCTGAAATACATACTTATTCACCCTATTTTGTTCATTGGACTCATTTCTCATTTGAAATGCCCATTTTTGAGGCGCCAGAAATGTGCGTCTTTAAAAGGTGATTTCTACGATACCCCACTTTTGCGCGTCGGACCTCAACTTTTCCCGTAAACGCAGAAAAACCGCAATTTTCAGGAGAAACGAGACAGACATCCCCTCCCTCTGCCACCCACCCGCCCAACTGAAAGCCAGCCATTAGACATGCACAGATAGTTCTGAGGGTCTGTCTGTGATGTCATAAAGGGCCTGCTGATCAATGGGCAGCTTTCTGATTGGCTGCTGTATTTGATTGACAGATGGAAGCTGGCAGCTGATTGGCTGTCTAGCCTAAAGTGCTTTACACACCTCCCTGATGGTACCACTGGCTAAGACTCCACCTCAGCTCATTGGGTAATGAAAAATTTAGAACAATTGATGGATGAAAGCAGGCAGGCCGGCCATTTTGGGACGCTCAGTGGGCTTGTTTAATGCAATGCACCTTTGTATATTCACATGCATTTGCTTCATGCTGTAACCACTGTGCATAAAAATTTGGAAACATGGCATATAGTGTATCATTTGGTGTCAAAGTCATGTTTCCCATATTTTCCCTTCCCAGATACAAGCCCGTTTGGGACACTTTTTAGCTAAAATCATCCTACAGGGCCTAACTGCATATGCTAAAGCCTGCCTATTTTGAATGGTGTAGTGGCCCCTGCAACCTCCACAAATATCAGGACTTACTTCCCCAATAACCTGCTAACTCACCCCTGAAATACATACTTATTCACCCTATTTTGTTCATTGGACTAATTTCTCATTTGAAATGCCCATTTTTGGGGAGCCAGAAATGTGCGTCTTTAAAAGGTGATTTCTACGATACCCCACTTTTGCGCGACGGACCTCAACTTTTCCCGTAAACGCAGAAAAACCGCAATTTTCAGGAGAAACGAGACAGACATCCCCTCCCTCTGCCACCCACCCGCCCAACTGAAAGCCAGCCATTAGACATGCACAGATAGTTCTGAGGGTCTGTCTGTGATGTCATTAAGGGCCTGCTGATCAATGGGCAGCTTTCTGATTGGCTGCTGTATTTGATTGACAGATGGAAGCTGGCAGCTGATTGGCTGTCTAGCCTAAAGTGGTTTACACACCTCCCTGATGGTACCACTGGCTAAGACTCCACCTCAGCTCATTGGGTAATGAAAAATTTAGAACAATTGATGGATGAAAGCAGGCAGGCCGGCCATTTTGGGACGCTCATTGGACTTGTTTAATGCAATGCACCTTTGTATATTCACATGCATTCGCTTAATGCTGTAACCACTGTGCATAAAAATTTGGAAACATGGCATACAGTGTATCATTTGGTGTCTAAGTCATGTTTCCCATATTTTCCCTTTCCAGATACAAGCCCGTTTGAGTGTTTGGGACACTTTTTAGCTAAAATCATCCTACAGGGCCTAACTGCATATGCTAAAGCCTGCCTATTTTGAATGGTGTAGTGGCCACTGCAACCTCCAAAAATATCAGGACTTACTTCCCCAATAACCTGCTAACTCACCCCTGAAATACATACTTATTCACCCTATTTTGTTCATTGGACTAATTTCTCATTTGAAATGCCCATTTTTGGGGAGCCAGAAATATGCGTCTGTAAAAGGTGATTTCTATGATACCCCACTTTTGCGCGTCGGATCTCAACTTTTCCCGTAAACGCAGAAAAACCGCAATTTTCAGGAGAAGCGAGACAGACATCCCCTCCCTCTGCCACCCACCCGCCCAACTGACAGCCAGCCATTAGACATGCACAGATAGTTCTGAGGGTCTGTCTGTGATGTCATAAAGGGCCTGCTGATCATTTGGCAGCTTTCTGATTGGCTGCTGTATTTGATTGACAGATGGAAGCTGGCAGCTGATTGGCTGTCTAGCCTAAAGTGCTTTACACACCTCCCTGATGGTACCACTGGCTAAGACTCCACCTCAGCTCATTGGGTAATGAAAAATTTAGAACAATTGATGGATGAAAGCAGGAAGGCCGGCCATTTTGGGACGCTCAGTGGACTTGTTTAATGCAATGCACCTTTGTATATTCACATGCATTCGCTTCATGCTGTAACCACTGTGCATACAAATTTGGAAACATGGCATACAGCGTATCATTTGGTGTCTAAGTCATGTTTCCCATATTTTCCCTTCCCAGATACAAGCCCGTTTGAGTGTTTGGGACACTTTTTAGCTAAAATCATCCTACAGGGCCTAACTGCATATGCTAAAGCCTGCCTATTTTGAATGGTCTAGTGGCCCCTGCAACCTCCAAAAATATCAGGACTTATATCCCCAATAACCTGCTAACTCACCCCTGAAATACATACTTATTCACCCTATTTGTTCATTGGACTCATTTCTCATTTGAAATGCCCATTTTGGGGGGCCAGAAATGTGCGTCTTTAAAAGGTGATTTCTACGATACCCCACTTTTGCGCGTCAGACCTCAACTTTTCCCGTAAACGCAGAAAAACCGCAATTTTCAGGAGAAACGAGACAGACATCCCCTCCCTCTGCCACCCACCCGCCCAACTGACAGCCAGCCATTAGACATGCACAGATAGTTCTGAGGGTCTGTCTGTGATGTCATAAAGGGCCTGCTGATCAATGGGCAGCTTTCTGATTGGCTGCTGTATTTGATTGACAGATGGAAGCTGGCAGCTGATTGGCTGTCTAGCCTAAAGTGCTTTACACACCTCCCTGATGGTACCACTGGCTAAGACTCCACCTCAGCTCATTGAGTAATGAAAAATTTAGAACAATTGATGGATGAAAGCAGGCAGGCCGGCCATTTTGGGATGGTCAGTGGACTTGTTTAATGCAATGAAGCTTTGTATATTCACATGCATTCGCTTCATGCTGTAACCACTGTGCATAAAAATTTGGAAACATGGCATACAGTGTATCATTTGGTGTCTAAGTCATGTTTCCCATGTTTTTCCTTCCCAGATACTAGCCCGTTTGAGTGTTTGGGGCACTTTTTAGCTAAAATCATCCTACGGGGCCTAACTGCATATGGTAAAGCCTGCCTATTTTGAATGGTCTAGTGGCCCCCGCAACCTCCAAAAATATCAGGACTTACTTCCCCAATAACCTGCTAACTCACCCCTGAAATACATACTTATTCACCCTATTTTGTTCATTGGACTCATTTCTCATTTGAAATGCCCATTTTTGGGGGGCCAGAAATGTGCGTCTTTAAAAGGTGGTTTCTACGATACCCCACTTTTGCGCGTCGGACCTCAACTTTTCCCATAAACGCAGAAAAACCGCAATTTTCAGGAGAAACGAGACAGACATCCCCTCCCTCTGCCACCCACCCGCCCAACTGACAGCCAGCCATTAGACATGCACAGATAGTTCTGAGGGTCTGTCTGTGATGTCATAAAGGGCCTGCTGATCAATGGGCAGCTTTCTGATTGGCTGCTGTATTTGATTGACAGATGGAAGCTGGCAGCTGATTGGCTGTCTAGCCTAAAGTGCTTTACACACCTCCCTGATGGTACCACTGGCTAAGACTCCACCTCAGCTCATTGGGTAATGAAAAATTTAGAACAATTGATGGATGAAAGCAGGCAGGCCGGCCGGCCATTTTGGGACACTCATTGGACTTGTTTAATGCAATGCACCTTTGTATATTCACATGCATTCGCTTCATGCTGTTACCACTGTGCATAAAAATTTGGAAACATGGCACACAGTGTATCATTTGGTGTCTAAGTCATGTTTCCCATATTTTCCCTTCCCAGATACAAGCCCGTTGGAGTGTTTGGGGCACTTTTTAGCTAAAATCATCCTACGGGGCCTAACCGCATATGCTAAAGCCTGCCTATTTTGAATGGTGTAGTGGCCCCTGCAACCTCCAAAAATATCAGGACTTACTTCCCCAATAACCTGCTAACTCACCCCTGAAATACATACTTATTCACCCTATTTTGTTCATTGGACTCATTTCTCATTTGAAATGCCCATTTTTGAGGCGCCAGAAATGTGCGTCTTTAAAAGGTGATTTCTACGATACCCCACTTTTGCGCGTCGGACCTCAACTTTTCCCGTAAACGCAGAAAAACCGCAATTTTCAGGAGAAACGAGACAGACATCCCCTCCCTCTGCCACCCACCCGCCCAACTGAAAGCCAGCCATTAGACATGCACAGATAGTTCTGAGAGTCTGTCTGTGATGTCATAAAGGGCCTGCTGATCAATGGGCAGCTTTCTGATTGGCTGCTGTATTTGATTGACAGATGGAAGCTGGCAGCTGATTGGCTGTCTAGCCTAAAGTGCTTTACACACCTCCCTGATGGTACCACTGGCTAAGACTCCACCTCAGCTCATTGGGTAATGAAAAATTTAGAACAATTGATGGATGAAAGCAGGCAGGCCGGCCATTTTGGGACGCTCAGTGGGCTTGTTTAATGCAATGCACCTTTGTATATTCACATGCATTTGCTTCATGCTGTAACCACTGTGCATAAAAATTTGGAAACATGGCATACAGTGTATCATTTGGTGTCAAAGTCATGTTTCCCATATTTTCCCTTCCCAGATACAAGCCCGTTTGGGACACTTTTTAGCTAAAATCATCCTACAGGGCCTAACTGCATATGCTAAAGCCTGCCTATTTTGAATGGTGTAGTGGCCCCTGCAACCTCCACAAATATCAGGACTTACTTCCCCAATAACCTGCTAACTCACCCCTGAAATACATACTTATTCACCCTATTTTGTTCATTGGACTAATTTCTCATTTGAAATGCCCATTTTTGGGGAGCCAGAAATGTGCGTCTGTAAAAGGTGATTTCTACGATACCCCACTTTTGCGCGTCGGATCTCAACTTTTCCCGTAAACGCAGAAAAACCGCAATTTTCAGGAGAAACGAGACAGACATCCCCTCCCTCTGCCACCCACCCGCCCAACTGACAGCCAGCCATTAGACATGCACAGATAGTTCTGAGGGTCTGTCTGTGATGTCATAAAGGGCCTGCTGATCAATGGGCAGCTTTCTGATTGGCTGCTGTATTTGATTGACAGATGGAAGCTGGCAGCTGATTGGCTGTCTAGCCTAAAGTGCTTTACACACCTCCCTGATGGTACCACTGGCTAAGACTCCACCTCAGCTCATTGGGTAATGAAAAATTTAGAACAATTGATGGATGAAAGCAGGAAGGCCGGCCATTTTGGGACGCTCAGTGGACTTGTTTAATGCAATGCACCTTTGTATATTCACATGCATTCGCTTCATGCTGTAACCACTGTGCATACAAATTTGGAAACATGGCATACAGCGTATCATTTGGTGTCTAAGTCATGTTTCCCATATTTTCCCTTCCCAGATACAAGCCCGTTTGAGTGTTTGGGACACTTTTTAGCTAAAATCATCCTACAGGGCCTAACTGCATATGCTAAAGCCTGCCTATTTTGAATGGTCTAGTGGCCCCTGCAACCTCCAAAAATATCAGGACTTATATCCCCAATAACCTGCTAACTCACCCCTGAAATACATACTTATTCACCCTATTTGTTCATTGGACTCATTTCTCATTTGAAATGCCCATTTTGGGGGGCCAGAAATGTGCGTCTTTAAAAGGTGATTTCTACGATACCCCACTTTTGCGCGTCAGACCTCAACTTTTCCCGTAAACGCAGAAAAACCGCAATTTTCAGGAGAAACGAGACAGACATCCCCTCCCTCTGCCACCCACCCGCCCAACTGACAGCCAGCCATTAGACATGCACAGATAGTTCTGAGGGTCTGTCTGTGATGTCATAAAGGGCCTGCTGATCAATGGGCAGCTTTCTGATTGGCTGCTGTATTTGATTGACAGATGGAAGCTGGCAGCTGATTGGCTGTCTAGCCTAAAGTGCTTTACACACCTCCCTGATGGTACCACTGGCTAAGACTCCACCTCAGCTCATTGAGTAATGAAAAATTTAGAACAATTGATGGATGAAAGCAGGCAGGCCGGCCATTTTGGGATGGTCAGTGGACTTGTTTAATGCAATGCACCTTTGTATTTTCACATGCATTCGCTTCATGCTGTAACCACTGTGCATAAAAATTTGGAAACATGGCATACAGTGTATCATTTGGTGTCTAAGTCATGTTTCCCATGTTTTTCCTTCCCAGATACTAGCCCGTTTGAGTGTTTGGGGCACTTTTTAGCTAAAATCATCCTACGGGGCCTAACTGCATATGGTAAAGCCTGCCTATTTTGAATGGTCTAGTGGCCCCCGCAACCTCCAAAAATATCAGGACTTACTTCCCCAATAACCTGCTAACTCACCCCTGAAATACATACTTATTCACCCTATTTTGTTCATTGGACTCATTTCTCATTTGAAATGCCCATTTTTGGGGGGCCAGAAATGTGCGTCTTTAAAAGGTGGTTTCTACGATACCCCACTTTTGCGCGTCGGACCTCAACTTTTCCCATAAACGCAGAAAAACCGCAATTTTCAGGAGAAACGAGACAGACATCCCCTCCCTCTGCCACCCACCCGCCCAACTGACAGCCAGCCATTAGACATGCACAGATAGTTCTGAGGGTCTGTCTGTGATGTCATAAAGGGCCTGCTGATCAATGGGCAGCTTTCTGATTGGCTGCTGTATTTGATTGACAGATGGAAGCTGGCAGCTGATTGGCTGTCTAGCCTAAAGTGCTTTACACACCTCCCTGATGGTACCACTGGCTAAGACTCCACCTCAGCTCATTGGGTAATGAAAAATTTAGAACAATTGATGGATGAAAGCAGGCAGGCCGGCCATTTTGGGACACTCATTGGACTTGTTTAATGCAATGCACCTTTGTATATTCACATGCATTCGCTTCATGCTGTTACCACTGTGCATAAAAATTTGGAAACATGGCACACAGTGTATCATTTGGTGTCTAAGTCATGTTTCCCATATTTTCCCTTCCCAGATACAAGCCCGTTGGAGTGTTTGGGGCACTTTTTAGCTAAAATAATCCTACGGGGCCTAACTGCATATGCTAAAGCCTGCCTATTTTGAATGGTGTAGTGGCCCCTGCAACCTCCAAAAATATCAGGACTTACTTCCCCAATAACCTGCTAACTCACCCCTGAAATACATACTTATTCACCCTATTTTGTTCATTGGACTCATTTCTCATTTGAAATGCCCATTTTTGAGGCGCCAGAAATGTGCGTCTTTAAAAGGTGATTTCTACGATATCCCACTTTTGCGCGTCGGACCTCAACTTTTCCCGTAAACGCAGAAAAACCGCAATTTTCAGGAGAAACGAGACAGACATCCCCTCCCTCTGCCACCCACCCGCCCAACTGAAAGCCAGCCATTAGACATGCACAGATAGTTCTGAGAGTCTGTCTGTGATGTCATAAAGGGCCTGCTGATCAATGGGCAGCTTTCTGATTGGCTGCTGTATTTGATTGACAGATGGAAGCTGGCAGCTGATTGGCTGTCTAGCCTAAAGTGCTTTACACACCTCCCTGATGGTACCACTGGCTAAGACTCCACCTCAGCTCATTGGGTAATGAAAAATTTAGAACAATTGATGGATGAAAGCAGGCAGGCCGGCCATTTTGGGACGCTCAGTGGGCTTGTTTAATGCAATGCACCTTTGTATATTCACATGCATTTGCTTCATGCTGTAACCACTGTGCATAAAAATTTGGAAACATGGCATACAGTGTATCATTTGGTGTCAAAGTCATGTTTCCCATATTTTCCCTTCCCAGATACAAGCCCGTTTGGGACACTTTTTAGCTAAAATCATCCTACAGGGCCTAACTGCATATGCTAAAGCCTGCCTATTTTGAATGGTGTAGTGGCCCCTGCAACCTCCACAAATATCAGGACTTACTTCCCCAATAACCTGCTAACTCACCCCTGAAATACATACTTATTCACCCTATTTTGTTCATTGGACTAATTTCTCATTTGAAATGCCCATTTTTGGGGAGCCAGAAATGTGCGTCTGTAAAAGGTGATTTCTACGATACCCCACTTTTGCGCGTCGGATCTCAACTTTTCCCGTAAACGCAGAAAAACCGCAATTTTCAGGAGAAACGAGACAGACATCCCCTCCCTCTGCCACCCACCCGCCCAACTGACAGCCAGCCATTAGACATGCACAGATAGTTCTGAGGGTCTGTCTGTGATGTCATAAAGGGCCTGCTGATCAATGGGCAGCTTTCTGATTGGCTGCTGTATTTGATTGACAGATGGAAGCTGGCAGCTGATTGGCTGTCTAGCCTAAAGTGCTTTACACACCTCCCTGATGGTACTACTGGCTAAGACTCCACCTCAGCTCATTGAGTAATGAAAAATTTAGAACAATTGATGGATGAAAGCAGGCAGGCCGGCCATTTTGGGATGGTCAGTGGACTTGTTTAATGCAATGCACCTTTGTATATTCACATGCATTCGCTTCATGCTGTAACCACTGTGCATAAAAATTTGGAAACATGGCATACAGTGTATCATTTGGTGTCTAAGTCATGTTTCCCATATTTTCCCTTTCCAGATACAAGCCCGTTTGAGTGTTTGGGGCACTTTTTAGCTAAAATCATCCTACGGGGCCTAACTGCATATGCTAAAGCCTGCCTATTTTGAATGGTCTAGTGGCCCCTGCAACCTCCAAAAATATCAGGACTTACTTCCCCAATAACCTGCTAACTCACCCCTGAAATACATACTTATTCACCTTATTTTGTTAATTGGACTCATTTCTCATTTGAAATGCCCATTTTTGGGGGGCCAGAAATGTGCGTCTTTAAAAGGTGATTTCTACGATACCCCACTTTTGCGCGTCGGACCTCAACTTTTCCCGTAAACGCAGAAAAAACGCAATTTTCAGGAGAAACGAGACAGACATCCCCTCCCTCTGCCACCCACCCGCCCAACTGACAGCCAGCCATTAGACATGCACAGATAGTTCTGAGGGTCTGTCTGTGATGTCATAAAGGGCCTGCTGATCAATGGGCAGCTTTCTGATTGGCTGCTGTATTTGATTGACAGATGGAAGCTGGCAGCTGATTGGCTGTCTAGCCTAAAGTGGTTTACACACCTCCCTGATGGTACCACTGGCTAAGACTCCACCTCAGCTCATTGGGTAATGAAAAATTTAGAACAATTGATGGATGAAAGCAGGCAGGCCGGCCATTTTGGGACGCTCATTGGACTTGTTTAATGCAATGCACCTTTGTATATTCACATGCATTCGCTTAATGCTGTAACCACTGTGCATAAAAATTTGGAAACATGGCATACAGTGTATCATTTGGTGTCTAAGTCATGTTTCCCATATTTTCCCTTTCCAGATACAAGCCCGTTTGAGTGTTTGGGACACTTTTTAGCTAAAATCATCCTACAGGGCCTAACTGCATATGTTAAAGCCTGCCTATTTTGAATGGTGTAGTGGCCACTGCAACCTCCAAAAATATCAGGACTTACTTCCCCAATAACCTGCTAACTCACCCCTGAAATACATACTTATTCACCCTATTTTGTTCATTGGACTAATTTCTCATTTGAAATGCCCATTTTTGGGGAGCCAGAAATGTGCGTCTGTAAAAGATGATTTCTACGATACCCCACTTTTGCGCGTCGGATCTCAACTTTTCCCGTAAACGCAGAAAAACCGCAATTTCAGGAGAAGCGAGACAGACATCCCCTCCCTCTGCCACCCACCCGCCCAACTGACAGCCAGCCATTAGACATGCACAGATAGTTCTGAGGGTCTGTCTGTGATGTCATAAAGGGCCTGCTGATCATTTGGCAGCTTTCTGATTGGCTGCTGTATTTGATTGACAGATGGAAGCTGGCAGCTGATTGGCTGTCTAGCCTAAAGTGCTTTACACACCTCCCTGATGGTACCACTGGCTAAGACTCCACCTCAGCTCATTGGGTAATGAAAAATTTAGAACAATTGATGGATGAAAGCAGGAAGGCCGGCCATTTTGGGACGCTCAGTGGACTTGTTTAATGCAATGCACCTTTGTATATTCACATGCATTCGCTTCATGCTGTAACCACTGTGCATACAAATTTGGAAACATGGCATACAGCGTATCATTTGGTGTCTAAGTCATGTTTCCCATATTTTCCCTTCCCAGATACAAGCCCGTTTGAGTGTTTGGGACACTTTTTAGCTAAAATCATCCTACAGGGCCTAACTGCATATGCTAAAGCCTGCCTATTTTGAATGGTCTAGTGGCCCCTGCAACCTCCAAAAATATCAGGACTTATATCCCCAATAACCTGCTAACTCACCCCTGAAATACATACTTATTCACCCTATTTGTTCATTGGACTCATTTCTCATTTGAAATGCCCATTTTTGGGGGGCCAGAAATGTGCGTCTTTAAAAGGTGATTTCTACGATACCCCACTTTTGCGCGTCAGACCTCAACTTTTCCCGTAAACGCAGAAAAAACGCAATTTTCAGGAGAAACGAGACAGACATCCCCTCCCTCTGCCACCCACCCGCCCAACTGACAGCCAGCCATTAGACATGCACAGATAGTTCTGAGGGTCTGTCTGTGATGTCATAAAGGGCCTGCTGATCAATGGGCAGCTTTCTGATTGGCTGCTGTATTTGATTGACAGATGGAAGCTGGCAGCTGATTGGCTGTCTAGCCTAAAGTGCTTTACACACCTCCCTGATGGTACCACTGGCTAAGACTCCACCTCAGCTCATTGGGTAATAAAAAATTTAGAACAATTGATGGATGAAAGCAGGCAGGCCGGCCATTTTGGGATGGTCAGTGGACTTGTTTAATGCAATGCACCTTTGTATATTCACATGCATTCGCTTCATGCTGTAACCACTGTGCATAAAAATTTGGAAACATGGCATACAGTGTATCATTTGGTGTCTAAGTCATGTTTCCCATATTTTCCCTTTCCAGATACAAGCCGTTTGAGTGTTTGGGGCACTTTTTAGCTAAAATCATCCTACGGGGCCTAACTGCATATGCTAAAGCCTGCCTATTTTGAATGGTCTAGTGGCCCCTGCAACCTCCAAAAATATCAGGACTTACTTCCCCAATAACCTGCTAACTCACCCCTGAAATACATACTAATTCACCCTATTTTGTTAATTGGACTCATTTCTCATTTGAAATGCCCATTTTTGGGGGGCCAGAAATGTGCGTCTTTAAAAGGTGATTTCTACGATACCCCACTTTTGCGCGTCGGACCTCAACTTTTCCCGTAAACGCAGAAAAAACGCAATTTTCAGGAGAAACGAGACAGACATCCCCTCCCTCTGCCACCCACCCGCCCAACTGACAGCCAGCCATTAGACATGCACAGATAGTTCTGAGGGTCTGTCTGTGATGTCATAAAGGGCCTGCTGATCAATGGGCAGCTTTCTGATTGGCTGCTGTATTTGATTGACAGATGGAAGCTGGCAGCTGATTGGCTGTCTAGCCTAAAGTGGTTTACACACCTCCCTGATGGTACCACTGGCTAAGACTCCACCTCAGCTCATTGGGTAATGAAAAATTTAGAACAATTGATGGATGAAAGCAGGCAGGCCGGCCATTTTGGGACGCTCATTGGACTTGTTTAATGCAATGCACCTTTGTATATTCACATGCATTCGCTTAATGCTGTAACCACTGTGCATAAAAATTTGGAAACATGGCATACAGTGTATCATTTGGTGTCTAAGTCATGTTTCCCATATTTTCCCTTTCCAGATACAAGCCCGTTTGAGTGTTTGGGACACTTTTTAGCTAAAATCATCCTACAGGGCCTAACTGCATATGCTAAAGCCTGCCTATTTTGAATGGTGTAGTGGCCACTGCAACCTCCAAAAATATCAGGACTTACTTCCCCAATAACCTGCTAACTCACCCCTGAAATACATACTTATTCACCCTATTTTGTTCATTGGACTAATTTCTCATTTGAAATGCCCATTTTTGGGGAGCCAGAAATGTGCGTCTGTAAAAGGTGATTTCTACGATACCCCACTTTTGCGCGTCGGATCTCAACTTTTCCCGTAAACGCAGAAAAACCGCAATTTTCAGGAGAAGCGAGACAGACATCCCCTCCCTCTGCCACCCACCCGCCCAACTGACAGCCAGCCATTAGACATGCACAGATAGTTCTGAGGGTCTGTCTGTGATGTCATAAAGGGCCTGCTGATCATTTGGCAGCTTTCTGATTGGCTGCTGTATTTGATTGACAGATGGAAGCTGGCAGCTGATTGGCTGTCTAGCCTAAAGTGCTTTACACACCTCCCTGATGGTACCACTGGCTAAGACTCCACCTCAGCTCATTGGGTAATGAAAAATTTAGAACAATTGATGGATGAAAGCAGGAAGGCCGGCCATTTTGGGACGCTCAGTGGACTTGTTTAATGCAATGCACCTTTGTATATTCACATGCATTCGCTTCATGCTGTAACCACTGTGCATACAAATTTGGAAACATGGCATACAGCGTATCATTTGGTGTCTAAGTCATGTTTCCCATATTTTCCCTTCCCAGATACAAGCCCGTTTGAGTGTTTGGGACACTTTTTAGCTAAAATCATCCTACAGGGCCTAACTGCATATGCTAAAGCCTGCCTATTTTGAATGGTCTAGTGGCCCCTGCAACCTCCAAAAATATCAGGACTTATATCCCCAATAACCTGCTAACTCACCCCTGAAATACATACTTATTCACCCTATTTGTTCATTGGACTCATTTCTCATTTGAAATGCCCATTTTTGGGGGGCCAGAAATGTGCGTCTTTAAAAGGTGATTTCTACGATACCCCACTTTTGCGCGTCAGACCTCAACTTTTCCCGTAAACGCAGAAAAACCGCAATTTTCAGGAGAAACGAGACAGACATCCCCTCCCTCTGCCACCCACCCGCCCAACTGACAGCCAGCCATTAGACATGCACAGATAGTTCTGAGGGTCTGTCTGTGATGTCATAAAGGGCCTGCTGATCAATGGGCAGCTTTCTGATTGGCTGCTGTATTTGATTGACAGATGGAAGCTGGCAGCTGATTGGCTGTCTAGCCTAAAGTGCTTTACACACCTCCCTGATGGTACCACTGGCTAAGACTCCACCTCAGCTCATTGAGTAATGAAAAATTTAGAACAATTGATGGATGAAAGCAGGCAGGCCGGCCATTTTGGGACACTCATTGGACTTGTTTAATGCAATGCACCTTTGTATATTCACATGCATTCGCTTCATGCTGTTACCATTGTGCATAAAAATTTGGAAACATGGCATACAGTGTATCATTTGGTGTCTAAGTCATGTTTCCCATATTTTCCCTTCCCAGATACAAGCCCGTTGGAGTGTTTGGGGCACTTTTTAGCTAAAATCATCCTACGGGGCCTAACTGCATATGCTAAAGCCTGCCTATTTTGAATGGTGTAGTGGCCCCTGCAACCTCCAAAAATATCAGGACTTACTTCCCCAATAACCTGCTAACTCACCCCTGAAATACATACTTATTCACCCTATTTTGTTCATTGGACTCATTTCTCATTTGAAATGCCCATTTTTGAGGCGCCAGAAATGTGCGTCTTTAAAAGGTGATTTCTACGATACCCCACTTTTGCGCGTCGGACCTCAACTTTTCCCGTAAACGCAGAAAAACCGCAATTTTCAGGAGAAACGAGACAGACATCCCCTCCCTCTGCCACCCACCCGCCCAACTGAAAGCCAGCCATTAGACATGCACAGATAGTTCTGAGGGTCTGTCTGTGATGTCATAAAGGGCCTGCTGATCAATGGGCAGCTTTCTGATTGGCTGCTGTATTTGATTGACAGATGGAAGCTGGCAGCTGATTGGCTGTCTAGCCTAAAGTGCTTTACACACCTCCCTGATGGTACCACTGGCTAAGACTCCACCTCAGCTCATTGGGTAATGAAAAATTTAGAACAATTGTTGGATGAAAGCAGGCAGGCCGGCCATTTTGGGACGCTCAGTGGGCTTGTTTAATGCAATGCACCTTTGTATATTCACATGCATTTGCTTCATGCTGTAACCACTGTGCATAAAAATTTGGAAACATGGCATATAGTGTATCATTTGGTGTCAAAGTCATGTTTCCCATATTTTCCCTTCCCAGATACAAGCCCGTTTGGGACACTTTTTAGCTAAAATCATCCTACAGGGCCTAACTGCATATGCTAAAGCCTGCCTATTTTGAATGGTGTAGTGGCCCCTGCAACCTCCACAAATATCAGGACTTACTTCCCCAATAACCTGCTAACTCACCCCTGAAATACATACTTATTCACCCTATTTTGTTCATTGGACTAATTTCTCATTTGAAATGCCCATTTTTGGGGAGCCAGAAATGTGCGTCTTTAAAAGGTGATTTCTACGATACCCCACTTTTGCGCGACGGACCTCAACTTTTCCCGTAAACGCAGAAAAACCGCAATTTTCAGGAGAAACGAGACAGACATCCCCTCCCTCTGCCACCCACCCGCCCAACTGAAAGCCAGCCATTAGACATGCACAGATAGTTCTGAGGGTCTGTCTGTGATGTCATTAAGGGCCTGCTGATCAATGGGCAGCTTCCTGATTGGCTGCTGTATTTGATTGACAGATGGAAGCTGGCAGCTGATTGGCTGTCTAGCCTAAAGTGCTTTACACACCTCCCTGATGGTACCACTGGCTAAGACTCCACCTCAGCTCATTGGGTAATGAAAAATTTAGAACAATTGATGGATGAAAGCAGGCAGGCCGGCCATTTTGGGACGCTCAGTGGACTTGTTTAATGCAATGCACCTTTGTATATTCACATGCATTTGCTTCATGCTGTAACCACTGTGCATAAAAATTTGGAAACATGGCATACAGTGTATCATTTGGTGTCTAAGTCATGTTTCCCATATTTTCCCTTCCCAGATACAAGCCCGTTTGGGACACTTTTTAGCTAAAATCATCCTACAGGGCCTAACTGCATATGCTAAAGCCTGCCTATTTTGAATGGTGTAGTGGCCCCTGCAACCTCCAAAAATATCAGGACTTACTTCCCCAATAACCTGCTAACTCACCCCTGAAATACATACTTATTCACCCTATTTTGTTCATTGGACTAATTTCTCATTTGAAATGCCCATTTTTGGGGAGCCAGAAATGTGCATCTTTAAAAGGTGATTTCTACGATACCCCACTTTTGCCCGTCGGATCTCAACTTTTCCCGTAAACGCAGAAAAACCGCAATTTTCAGGAGAAACGAGACAGACATCCCCTCCCTCTGCCACCCACCCGCCCAACTGAAAGCCAGCCATTAGACATGCACAGATAGTTCTGAGGGTCTGTCTGTGATGTCATAAAGGGCCTGCTGATCAATGGGCAGCTTTCTGATTGGCTGCTGTATTTGATTGACAGATGGAAGCTGGCAGCTGATTGGCTGTCTAGCCTAAAGTGCTTTACACACCTCCCTGATGGTACCACTGGCTAAGACTCCACCTCAGCTCATTGGGTAATGAAAAATTTAGAACAATTGATGGATGAAAGCAGGCAAGCCGGCCATTTTGGGACGCTCATTGGACTTGTTTCATGCAATGCACCTTTGTATTTTCACATGCATTCGCTTCATGCTGTAACCACTGTGCATAAAAATTTGGAAACATGGCATACAGTGTATCATTTGGTGTCTAAGTCATGTTTCCCATGTTTTTCCTTCCCAGATACAGTACTAGCCATTTGAGTGTTTGGGGCACTTTTTAGCTAAAATCATCCTACGGGGCCTAACTGCATATGCTAAAGCCTGCCTATTTTGAATGGTCTAGTGGCCCCTGCAACCTCCAAAAATATCAGGACTTACTTCCCCAATAACCTGCTAACTCACCCCTGAAATACATACTTATTCACCCTATTTTGTTAATTGGACTCATTTCTCATTTAAAATGCCAGTTTTTGGGGGGCCAGAAATGTGCGTCTTTAACCCCTTCCTGACACAGCCAGTTTTTGCCTTCCTGACAGAGCCCTTTTTTTTCAAATCTGACATGTATCACTTAAGTGGGGATAACTTTTTTTTGCTTTTACTTATCCCATTGATTTTGAGATTATTTTCTCGTGACACATTGTACTTCAAGTTAGTGGTAAATTTGGGTCGATACAGTCTGTGTTTTTTTGTGAAAAATACCAAAATTTCGCAAAAAAATGGAAAATTTTGCAATTTGCAAAATGTTAAATTTTCTGCTTGTGAGACAAATAATCATACCACTCAAAATAGTTAATAACTAACATAGACCATATGTCTACTTTATGTTTCCATCATTATTTCAACTTCCTTTTAAATTTTTTGGACACTAGTAGGCTTAAAATATGAATAGCAAATTCTCAAATTTTCAAGAAAATTTTAAACACTGATTTTTTTAGGGACCAGTTCAGTTCTGATGAGACTTTGAGGGACTTGTATGTGAGACACCCCCATAAATGATGCCATTTCAAAAACTGCACCCCTCACAGTATTCAAAACAGCATTTTGGAAGTTTGTTAACCCTTTAGGTGTTTCACAGGAATTAAAACAAAGTGTAGGTGAAATTTCAAAATTTCATTTTTTTTGCAGATTTGCAATTTTAATACATTTTTCTAAGGAACACAATACATTTTACTAGAGAAATGTGACTAAAAATTGATTCCCCCAATTCTTTTGTTTTCATAAATATCCTATATGTGGCCCTAGTGTGCACGTTGACCAAACCACAGGCTTCATAATAGAAGGAGCACCTACTTGATTTTGGAGCCTCCTTTTTATGAGATTATTTTTTAGGCACCATGTAGGTTTCTAGGCACCATAAGATGCTAAAAGTTAGGAACCCCCCCACAAGTGACCCCATTTTGCAAACTACACCCCTCAGGGAATTCATCTAGGGGTATAATGTACATTTCAAATCCCCAGGGGTTTCACCAATTGTGGTACAACTGGGCAGTGAAAATGAAAAATTAAATTTTTTACACAAAAATGCAGTTCTGGCTCAAAATTTTTTATTTTCACAAGGAATGAAGGAGACAAAGCACCCCAAAATCTGTGCCAAAATTTCTCCCGAGAACGGCAATGCCTCACATGTGACCAAAAAATACCATTTGGGTGCATGGCAGGACTCAGAAGGGAAGGAGTGATTTTTGTATTTTGCAGCTCAGATTCTGGTGGAATTTTGGTGGGTGCTATGTCGCATTAGCAAGACTCCCAAAGCACCAATACAGTGGAAGCCCCCCACAAGTGACCCCATTTTGCAAACTACACCCCTCAGGGAATTCATCTAGGGGTATAGTGTACATTTCAAACCCCCAGGGGTTTCACCAATTTTGATACAACTGGGCTGTGCAAATGAAAAATTACATTTTTTACACAAAAATGCAGTTCTGGCTCCAAATTTGTCATTTTCACAAGGAATGAAGGAGACAAAGCACCCCAAAATCTGTGCCCCAATTTCTCCCGAGTACGGCAATGCCTCACATGTGACCAAAAAATACCATTTGGGTGCATGGCAGGACTCAGAAGGGAAGGAGTGATTTTTGTATTTTGCAGCTCAGATTCTGGTGGAATTTTGGTGGGTGCTATGTCGCATTAGCAAGACCCCCAAAGCACCAATACAGTGGAAGCCCCCCACAAGTGACCCCATTTTGCAAACTACACCCCTCAGGGAATTCATCTAGGGGTATAGTGTACATTTCAAACCCCCAGGGGTTTCACCAATTTTGATACAACTGGGCTGTGCAAATGAAAAATTACATTTTTTTACACAAAAATGCAGTTCTGGCTCAAAATTTTTCATTTTCACAAGGAATGAAGGAGACAAAGCACCCCAAAATCTGTGCCCCAATTTCTCCCGAGTACGGCAATGCCTCACATGTGACCAAAAAATACCATTTGGGTGCATGGCAGGACTCAGAAGGGAAGGAGTGATTTTTGTATTTTGCAGCTCAGATTCTGGTGGAATTTTGGTGGGTGCTATGTCGCATTAGCAAGACCCCCAAAGCACCAATACAGTGGAAGCCCCCCACAAGTGACCCCATTTTGCAAACTACACCCCTCTGGGAATTCATCTAGGGGTATAATGTACATTTCAGACCCCCAGGGGTTTCACCAATTGTGGTACAACTGGGCAGTGAAAATGAAAAATTAAATTTTTTACACAAAAATGCAGTTCTGGCTCAAAATTTTTCATTTTCACAATTAATGAAGGAGACAAAGCACCCCAAAATCTGTGCCACAATTTCTCCCGAGTACGGCAATGCCTCACATGTGACCAAAAAATACCATTTGGGTGCATGGCAGGACTCAGAATGGAAGGAGTGATTTTTGTATTTTGCAGCTCAGATTCTGGTGGAATTTTGGTGGGTGCTATGTCGCATTAGCAAGACCCCCAAAGCACCAATACAGTGGAACCCCCCCACAAGTGACCCCATTTTGCAAACTACACCCCTCAGGGAATTCATCTAGGGGTATAGTGTACATTTCAAACCCCCAGGGGTTTCACCAATTTTGATACAACTGGGCTGTGCAAATGAAAAATTACATTTTTTTACACAAAAATGCAGTTCTGGCTCAAAATTTTTCATTTTTATAAGGTATGAAGGAGAAAAAGCTCCCCTAAATCTGTGCCCCAATTTCTCCCGAGTACGGCAATGCTTCATGTGTGACCAAAAAATGGCAGGACTCAGAAGGGAAGGAGTGATATTTGGATTTTGCAGCACAGATTCTGGTGGAATTTTGGTGGGTGCTATGTCGCATTAGCAAGACCCCCAAAGCACCAATACAGTGGAACCCCCCCACAAGTGACCCCATTTTGCAAACTACACCCCTCAGGGAATTCATCTAGGGGTATAGTGTACATTTCAAACCCCCAGGGGTTTCACCAATTTTGATAAAACTGGGCAGTGCAAATGAAAAATTACATTTTTTTACACAAAAATGCAGTTCTGGCTCAAAATTTTTCATTTTCATAAGGTATGAAGGAGAAAAAGCACCCCAAAATTTGTGCCCCAATTTCTCCCGAGTACGGCAATGTCTCACATGTGACCAAAAAATACCAGTTGGGTGCATGGCAGGACTCAGAAGGGAAGGAGTGATTTTTGGATTTTGCGGCTCAGATTCTGGTGGAATGAATGGTGGGTGCTATGTGGCATTAGCAAGACCCCCGAAGCACGGTGAAATGATGAACCTAATAATCCATAGAAGTGTGGTATATTTTAAAACACTCCTTTATACATAGGCCGGGTTTGTCGGGGCAAGTGTCACACTGGAAAATAGTTTGCTTTCTTATTCCCTTTTTATAGCAAACTTTGCACCTTTTTTGTGTCCTGCCCTTTTTTCCAGTGGAGGGGATTTCATCAGGAAAATGCTGCCCTGGTACAATACGGGGGCCAGTACTAGAAGTACTGGGGCCCTCTGCCTGCTGGTTCCCAAATATTAGGCTCTTTATGACTTCCTCTTGAAAGTGCATAAATGTCCCCCACTAACTGGTAGAACGGAATAGCACGTAAGCGTTATACAGTGCCATCTGGATGATATACACGGCCAGCTTCTTGTACCAGATTTTTGTTTTCCGCAGGGCACTGTACGGCTTCAGTACCTGATCTGAAAGATCCACTCCGCCCATGTACTTATTGTAATCCAGGATACAATTAGGTTTTGAGGTGTGGGTACTGGTACCTCGTACAGGGACGGAGGTGGTACTGTCTCCGTGAATTGTTGTCAGTATAAGGACATCCCTCTTGTCCTTATATTTGACCAACAACATATTTTCGGTGCATATTCCCCTGCTTTCACCCCTTCTCATTACTTGGGCAATGTGCGTTTTTGGGAGGCCTCTTTGGTTCTTGCGCACAGTACCGCAAGCTGCTGTACCTCTTGAACCAAGGGCCTTAAACAGGGGGATGCTAGTGTAAAAGTTATCCACATAGAGGTGATAACCTTTATCCAGGAAGGGGTGCACTAAATCCCAGACAATTTTTCCACTAACACCTACGAGGGAGGGGGGGCATTCTGGCGGTTCAATTCTTGAATCCTTCCCTTTATATACCCTAAACCTGTGAGTGTACCCTGAGGTGCTTTCACACAGCTTATACATTTTTATGCCATACCTTGCCCTCTTACTGGGAAGGTACTGGCGGAATTTAACCCTTCCTTTAAAATGTATAAGGGACTCGTCTATGCAAATGAATTTATCTGGGATGTACGTCTCTGGAAATTTGGCACTGAAATGATCAATGACCGGCCTGACTTTGAATAGCCGGTCAAAGGTGGGATCATCTCTGGGTGGGCACTGTGCATTATCGTTGTAATGCAAAAATTTAAGGATTAACTCAAAACGAGTCCGGGTCATGGCCATACGGTAAAGTGGGGTGCTGTACAGAACATCTGTACTCCAATATTGCCTAATTTCTGGCTTTTTTACTATGCCCATATGAAACACCAGACCCCAAAACGTCATCATCTCTACTGCATCTACAGGGGTCCACCTAGCAAATGATGACGTGGGGTTTTGAGCAATAAACTGCTGTGCATATAAATTAGTTTGGTCCACCATTAAATTTATAAAATCATCAGAGAAAAATAATTTGAAAAAGTCAATTTCTCTGAGACCTGTGGAATCAAATTGGATTCCTGGGATGGCCAAAAACTCAGGAACCTGGGGCTCAAAATTGTCTGGTGGTGGGGTCCATACGAGATCAATTATTGGGGGGGGGTCTCAGCTGCTCTACGGAGGCGTCTTTGAGGGGGTCCCTCATCACTAGAGGAGGAAGAGGAGCTTAAGATGAATCCTTCAAATTCCCCGCTTGCCTCACTGGCTGTGTCAGAGTCAGAGGCAAGCATGGCATATGCCTCCTCCGCTGAATACATTCTTCTGGATGACTGGGATGACATTTGGGATGACATTTGGGATGCCATTTTTATTTTTGTGTTTCTGGTAGTTAAATGTTTCAACACGTGTATAGTGTAGGGGGGGTACAAACTTTATTTCAACCCGGGGGGGTATGTAGTGTGTAGTGTGTATGTAGTGCAGAAAAAAAAAAAAAAAAAAAGGTCCTGCGCCAAAAATTGAGCACAGATGTTGGTCAGTAACGTCCGTCACTGAACAGTGCTCAAAGGCAACAGGAATTTGATAAAAAAAAAAAAAAAAAAATAGATCAACCCTGTGCCGAAAAAGCTGATCAGTGATGTACGTCACTGATCAGCGCACAGTGGCCACAGGACACCCACAAAATCACAGTGTGTGTAAAAAAAAAAATTAAAAAAAGACCCCACAGCACCCTCAAAAAAAAAAAAAAAGGTGATCAGTGATGCGACACTGATTACCAGTGAGGGGCAGCAGGTGCACAACCTTTGGTGCAACTGACAGTGCAACTGGCAGCAACTGACAGGTATATATAAAAAAAAAAACCCTGCACCCCCAAAAAGTTGCTGATCAGCACAGATATACTGATCAGCACAAAAGGGGGGGTAGCAGACACAAAATATAGCATTCTCTATCACTCTCTGTCACTATCTCTCTCTATCTCTCTATCTCTCACTATCTATCACTATCTATTACTCTATGACACTGCAGCAGCAGCACTGACAGTTATATATATATAAAAAAAGCCCTTGCACCCCCAAAAAGTTGCTGTTCAGCACAGATATACTGATCAGCACAAAAGGGGGGTAGCAGACACAAAATATAGCACTCTCTATCACTCTCTGTCACTATCTCTCTCTATCTCTCTATCTCTCACTATCTATCACTCTATGGCACTGCAGCAGCAGCACTGCACCCCCAAAAAGTTGCTGATCAGTTAATTTATACTGATCAGCACAAAAGGGGGGGCAGCAGACACAAAATATAGCACTCTCTGTCACTATCTCTCTCTATCTCTCTCTATCTCTCTCTATCTCTCTATCTATAACTCTATCACAATGCAGCAGCAGCAGCACAACACAGGAAGTCACAAGAAGTCAGATCCAGGAAGCATCCAGCACGCTACAAGCAGTGATCAGGTGATCAGGTAAGTATTTGCAAGGATCAGGTCAGTATATCACGGCAGATAGGCACGGTGACCGCACTGCACGCAATTCCAGACCGGAATGGCGTCTGCAGTGCAGTCACCGTTAGTTTAAATCACCCTCCATGGCTGTGATTGGTCCGTCGGTCCGACAGACCAATCACGGCCTTTGGGGGCGGGTGGGGTGAGGTGGGGTGACACCAGTGTCACCCTTACACCCCGTGGTGATTGGTGCTGTACTTTACAGCACCAATCACCACCGATCCCTGTGTCACCGGCGAACGTTATTCGCCGGTACACAGAAAACGCTGTAATTGGCTGTTCACATTTGAACAGCCAATCACAGCGATCGCCGACGGGGGGGAGGCATCGCCACCCCCCCTGGGCATGCAGGGACATGTCTGCTGTCAGGGACAGCAGACATGTTTAAACTGTCACCGCGTCTATAGACGCGGTGACAGTTTAAAGCCATGACGTACATTTATGCCATGCGTCGGGAAGTACATCCCGGCCATGACGTAAATGTACGTCAAATGTCGGGAAGGGGTTAAAAGGTGATTTCTACGATACCCCACTTTTGCGCGTCGGACCTCAACTTTTCCCGTAAACGCAGAAAAAACGCAATTTTCAGGAGAAACGAGACAGACATCCCCTCCCTCTGCCACCCACCCGCCCAACTTACAGCCAGCCATTAGACATGCACAGATAGTTCTGAGGGTCTGTCTGTGATGTCATAAAGGGCCTGCTGATCAATGGGCAGCTTTCAAATTGGCTGCTGTATTTGATTGACAGATGGAAGCTGGCAGCTGATTGGCTGTCTAGCCTAAAGTGCTTTACACACCTCCCTGATGGTACCACTGGCTAAGACTCCACCTCAGCTCATTGGGTAATGAAAAATTTAGAACAATTGATGGATGAAAGCAGGGAGGCCGGCCATTTTGGGACGCTCATTGGACTTGTTTAATGCAATGCACCTTTGTATTTTCACATGCATTCGCTTCATGCTGTAACCACTGTGCATAAAAATTTGGAAACATGGCATACAGTGTATCATTTGGTGTCTAAATCATGTTTCCCATGTTTTTCCTTCCCAGATACTAGCCATTTGAGTGTTTGGAGCACTTTTTAGCTAAAATCCTCCTACGGGGCCTAACTGCATATGCTAAAGCCTGCCTATTTTGAATGGTCTAGTGGCCCCTGCAACCTCCAAAAATATCAGGACTTACTTCCCCAATAACCTGCTAACTCACCCGTGAAATACATACTTATTCACCCTATTTTGTTAATTGGACTCATTTCTCATTTAAAATGCCAGTTTTTGGGGGGCCAGAAATCTGCGTCTTTAAAAGGTGATTTCTACGATACCCCACTTTTGCGCGTCGGACCTCAACTTTTCCCGTAAACGCAGAAAAGCCGCAATTTTCAGAAGAAACGAGACAGACATCCCCTCCCTCTGCCACCCACCCGCCCACTTGACAGCCAGCCAATAGACATGCACAGATAGTTCTGAGGGTCTGTCTGTGATGTCATAAAGGGCCTGCTGATCAATGGCAGCTTTCTGATTGGCTGCTGTATTTGATTGACAGATGGAAGCTGGCAGCTGATTGGCTGTCTAGCCTAAAGTGCTTTACACACCTCCCTGATGGTACCACTGGCTAAGACTCCACCTCAGCTCATTGGGTAATGAAAAATTTAGAACAATTGATGGATGAAAGCAGGCAGGCCGGCCATTTTGGGACGCTCATTGGACTTGTTTAATGCAATGCACCTTTGTATATTCACATGCATTCGCTTCATGCTGTAACTACTGTGCATACAAATTTGGAAACATGGCATACAGTGTATCATTTGGTGTCTAAGTCATGTTTCCCATATTTTCCCTTCCCAGATACTAGCCCGTTTGAGTGTTTAGGGCACTTTTTAGCTAAAATCATCCTACGGGGCCTAACTGCATATGCTAAAGCCTGCCTATTTTAAATGGTGTAGTGGCCCCTGCAACCTCCAAAAATATCAGGACTTACTTCCCCAATAACCTGCTAACTCACCCCTGAAATACATACTTATTCACCCTATTTTGTTCATTGGACTCATTTCTCATTTGAAATGCCCATATTTGGGGGGCCAGAAATGTGCGTCTTTAAAAGGTGATTTCTACGATACCCCACTTTTGCGCGTCGGACCTCAACTTTTCCCGTAAACGCAGAAAAACCGCAATTTTCAGGAGAAACGAGACAGACATCCCCTCCCTCTGCCACCCACCCGCCCAACTGACAGCCAGCCATTAGACATGCACAGATAGTTCTGAGGGTCTGTCTGTGATGTCATAAAGGGCCTGCTGATCAATGGGCAGCTTTCAAATTGGCTGCTGTATTTGATTGACAGATGGAAGCTGGCAGCTGATTGGCTGTCTAGCCTAAAGTGCTTTACACACCTCCCTGATGATACCACTGGCTAAGACTCCACCTCAGCTCATTGGGTAATGAAAAATATAGAACAATTGATGGATGAAAGAAGGCAGGCCGGCCATTTTGGGACGCTCATTGGACTTGTTTAATGCAATGCACCTTTGTATTTTCACATGCATTCGCTTCATGCTGTAACCACTGTGCATAAAAATTTGGAAACATGGCATACAGTGTATCATTTGGTGTCTAAGTCATGTTTCCCATATTTTCCATTCCCAGATACAAGCCCGTTTGAGTGTTTGGGGCACTTTTTAGCTAAAATCATCCTACGGGGCCTAACTGCATATGCTAAAGCCTTCCTTTTTTTGAATGGTGTAGTTGCCCCTGCAACCTCCAAAAATATTAGGACTTACTTCCACAATAACCTGCTAACTCACCCCTAAAATACATACTTATTCACCCTATTTTGTTCATTGGACTTATTTCTCATTTGAAATGCCCTTTTTTGGGGGGCCAGAAATGTGCGTCTTTAAAAGGTGATTTCTACGATACCCCACTTTTGCGCGTCGGACCTCAACTTTTCCCGTAAACGCCGAAAAAACGCAATTTACAGGAGAAACGAGACAGACATCCCCTCCCTCTGCCACCCACCCGCCCAACTGAAAGCCAGCCATTAGACATGCACAGATAGTTCTGAGGGTCTGTCTGTGATGTCATAAAGGGCCCTCTAATCAATGGGCAGCTTTCTGATTGGCTGCTGTATTTGATTGACAGATGGAAGCTGGCAGCTGATTGGCTGTCTAGCCTAAAGTGCTTTACACACCTCCCTGATGGTACCACTGGCTAAGACTCCACCTCAGCTCATTGGGTAATGAAAAATTTAGAACAATTGATGGATGAAAGCAGGCAGGCCGGCCATTTTGGGACGCTCAGTGGACTTGTTTAATGCAATGCACCTTTGTATATTCACATGCATTCGCTTCATGCTGTAACCACTGTGCATAAAAATTTGGAAACATGGCATACAGCGTATCATTTGGTGTCTAAGTCATGTTTCCCATATTTTCCCTTCCCAGATACAAGCCCGTTTGAGTGTTTGGGACACTTTTTAGCTAAAATCATCCTACAGGGCCTAACTGCATATGCTAAAGCCTGCCTATTTTGAATGGTGTAGTGGCCCCTACAACCTCCAAAAATATTAGGACTTACTTCCCCAATAACCTGCTAACTCACCCCTGAAATACATACTTATTCACCCTATTTGTTCATTGGACTCATTTCTCATTTGAAATGCCCATTTTTGGGGGGCCAGAAATGTGCGTCTTTAAAAGGTGATTTCTACGATACCCCACTTTTGCGCGTCAGACCTCAACTTTTCCCGTAAACGCAGAAAAAACGCAATTTTCAGGAGAAACGAGACAGACATCCCCTCCCTCTGCCACCCACCCGCCCAACTGACAGCCAGCCATTAGACATGCACAGATAGTTCTGAGGGTCTGTCTGTGATGTCATAAAGGGCCTGCTGATCAATGGGCAGCTTTCAAATTGCTGCTGTATTTGATTGACAGATGGAAGCTGGCAGCTGATTGGCTGTCTAGCCTAAAGTGCTTTACACACCTCCCTGATGGTACCACTGGCTAAGATTCCACCTTAGCTCATTGGGTAATGAAAAATATAGAACAATTGATGGATGAAAGCAGGCAGGCCGGCCATTTTGGGACGCTCATTGGACTTGTTTAATGCAATGTACTTTTGTTTATTCATATGCATTCGCTTCATGCTGTAACCACTGTGCATAAAAATTTGGAAACATGGCATACAGTGCTTTATTTGGTGTCTAAGTCATGTTTGCCATATTTTCCCTTCCCAGATACAAGCCTGTTTGAGTGTTTGGGGCACTTTTTAGCTAAAATCAACCTACAGGGCCTAACTGCATATGCTAAAGCCTGCCTATTTTGAATGGTGTAGTGGCCCTTGCAACCTCCAAAAATATCAGGACTTACTTCCCCAATAACCTGCTAACTCATGGAAGCTAAGCAGTGTTGGGCCTGGTTAGTACTTGGGTGGGAGACCACATGGAAACACCAGGTGCTGTAGGTTTTTTCACATTACTTGCAAATTGTTAATATCATGCTAATGTCATGCTAATATCAAATTGCTAATATCATGTCCTGTAGGTCTTTTTACATTACCAACACTTGATTTTTTTCAGTAATCCAATACAGTTAGGAAACTTTTTTATTAGCTTACCTGGTGATAGAAGCAGAAGAGGGCAAAAAAGTGCCTGTATCTCACCTACAGCCATACCACATTGGATAGGCCCAATCTCGTCTGATCTTGGAAGTTAAGCAGTGTTGGGCCTGGTTAGTACTTGGGTGGGAGACCACATGGGAACACCAGGTGCTGTAGGTTTTTTCACAATACTGGCAAATTGTTTTTATTCTCTAGCTATTTAAATTGGAAACTTTTTCTTTTTATTGCCAGCACTGACATTTGGAAGAGGTCAAACAGACACAATAGCCATCACCTAAAGACTTACCACACTGTTTAGGCCCAATTCCAACTGCTTTTGGCAGCTAAACAGTGTTGAGCCTCTTTAGTAGTTTAATTTAAGACCCCCTGCTAATATAATGTCCTGTAGGTCTTTTTACATTACCAACACATGATTTTTTTCATTAAGCCAATACAGTTAGGAAACTTTTTTAATTAGCTTACCTGGTGATAGAAGTAGAAGAGGGCAAAAAAGTGCCTGTATCTCACCTACAGCCATACCACATTGGATAGGCCCAATCTCGTCTGATATTTGAAGCTTAGCAGTGTTGGGCCTGGTTAGTACTTGGGTGGGAGACCACATGGGAACACCAGGTGCTGTAGGTTTTTTCACATTACAGGAAAATTGTTTTTATTCTCTAGCTATTTAAATTGGAAACTTTTTCTTTTTATTGCCAGCACAGACATTTGGAAGAGGTCAAACAGACACAATAGCCATCACCTAAAGACTTACCACACTGTTTAGGCTCAATTCCAACTGCTTTTGGCAGCTAAACAGTGTTGAGCCTCTTTTGTAGTTTCATTTAAGACCCCCTGCTAATATCATGTCCTGTAGGTCTTTTTACATTACCAACACATGATTTTTTTTAGTAAGCCAATACAGTTAGGAAACTTTTATATTAGCTTACCTGGTGATAGAAGTAGAAGAGGGCAAAAAAGTGCCTGTATCTCACCTACAGCCCTACCACATTGGATAGGCAAAATCTCGTCTGATCTTGGAAGCTAAGCAGTGTTGGGCCTGGTTAGTACTTGGGTGGGAGACCACATGGGAACACCAGGTGCTGTAGGTTTTTTCACATTACAGGCAAATTGTTTTTATTCTCTAGCTATTTATATTGGAAACTTTTTCGTTTTATTGCCAGCACAGACATTTGGAAGAGGTCAAACAGACACAATAGCCATCACCTAAAGACTTACCACACTGTTTAGGCTCAATTCCAACTGCTTTTGGCAGCTAAACAGTGTTGAGCCTGTTTAGTAGTTTAATTTAAGACCCCCTGCTAATATCATGTCCTGTAGGTCTTTTTACATTACCAACACATGATTTTTTTTAAGTAAGCCAATACAGTTAGGAAACTTTTTATTAGCTTACCTTGTGATAGAAGTAGAAGAGGGCAAAAAAGTGCCTGTATCTCACCTACAGCCCTACCACATTGGATAGGCCCAATCTCGTCTGATCTTGGAAGCTAAGCAGTGTTGGGCCTGGTTAGTACTTGGGTGGGAGACCAACTGGGAACACCAGGTGCTGTAGGTTTTTTCACATTACTGGCAAATTGTTTTTATTCTCTAGCTATTTATATTGGAAACTTTTTCTTTTTATTGCCAGCACAGACATTTGGAAGAGGTCAAACAGACACAATAGCCATCACCTAAAGACTTACCACACTGTTTAGGCTCAATTCCAACTGCTTTTGGCAGCTAAACAGTGTTGAGCCTCTTTTGTAGTTTAATTTAAGACCCCCTGCTAATATCATGTCCTGTAGGTCTTTTTACATTACCAACACATGATTTTTTTCAGTAAGCCAATACAGTTAGGAAACTTTTGTATTAGCTTACCTGGTGATAGAAGTAGAAGAGGGCAAAAAAGTGCCTGTATCTCACCTACAGCCATACCACATTGGATAGGCCCAATCTCGTCTGATCTTGGAAGCTAAGCAGTGTTGGGCCTGGTTAGTGCTTGGGTGGGAGACCACATGGGAACACCAGGTGCTGTAGGTTTTTTCACATTATTGGCAAATTGTTTTTATTCTCTAGCTATTTATATTGGAAACTTTTTCTTTTTATTGCCAGCACAGACATTTGGAAGAGGTCAAACAGACACAATAGCCATCACCTAAAGACTTACCACACTGTTTAGGCTCAATTCCAACTGCTTTTGGCAGCTAAACAGTGTTGAGCCTCTTTTGTAGTTTAATTTAAGACCCCCTGCTAATATCATGTCCTGTAGGTCTTTTTACATTACCAACACATGATTTTTTTCAGTAAGCCAATACAGTTAGGAAACTTTTGTATTAGCTTAGCTGGTGATAGAAGTAGAAGAGGGCAAAAAAAAGCTTTTAACTCACCTACAGCCCTACCACATTGGCTAGGCCCAATCTCGTCTGATCTTGGAAGCTAAGCAGTGTTGGGCCTGGTTAGTACTTGGGTGGGAAACCACATGGGAACACCAGGTGCTGTAGGTTTTTTGACATTACAGGCAAATTGTTTTTATTCTCTAGCTATTTAAATTGGAAACTTTTTCTTTTTATTGCCAGTACAGACATTTGGAAGAGGTCAAACAGACACAATAGCCATCACCTAAAGACTTACCACACTGTTTAGGCCCAATTCCAACTGCTTTTGGCAGCTAAACAGTGTTGAGCCTCTTTAGTAGTTTAATTTAAGACCCCCTGCTAATATCATGTCCTGTAGGTCTTTTTACATTACCAACACATGATTTTTTTCAGTAAGCCAATACAGTTAGGAAACGTTTTTATTAGCTTACCTGGTGATAGAAGTAGAAGAGGGCAAAAAAGTGCCTGTGTCTCACCTACAGCCCTACCACATTGGATAGGCCCAATCTCTTCTGATCTTGGAAGCTAAGCAGTGTTGGGCCTGGTTAGTACTTGGGTGGGAGACCACATGGAAACACCAGGTGCTGTAGGTTTTTTCACATTACAGGCAAATTGTTTTTATTCTTTAGCTATTTAAATTGGAAACTTTTTCTTTTTATTGCCAGTACAGACATTTGGAAGAGGTCAAACAGACACAATAGCCATCACCTAAAGACTTACCACACTGTTTAGGCCCAATTCCAACTGCTTTTGGCAGCTAAACAGTGTTGAGCCTGTTTAGTAGTTTAATTTAAGACCCCCTGCTAATATCATGTCCTGTAGGTCTTTTTACATTACCAACACATGATTTTTTTTAAGTAAGCCAATACAGTTAGGAAACTTTTTTTTTAGCTTACCTTGTGATAGAAGTAGAAGAGGGCAAAAAAGTGCCTGTATCTCACCTACAGCCATACCACATTGGATAGGCCCAATCTCGTCTGATCTTGGAAGCTAAGCAGTGTTGGGCCTGGTTAGTACTTGGGTGGGAGACCACCTGGGAACACCAGGTGCTGTAGGTTTTTTCACATTACTGGCAAATTGTTTTTATTCTCTAGCTATTTAAATTGGAAACTTTTTCTTTTTATTGCCAGCACAGACATTTGGAAGAGGTCAAACAGACACAATAGCCATCACCTAAAGACTTACCACACTGTTTAGGCTCAATTCCAACTGCTTTTGGCAGCTAAACAGTGTTGAGCCTCTTTTGTAGTTTAATTTAAGACCCCCTGCTAATATCATGTCCTGTAGGTCTTTTTACATTACCAACACATGATTTTTTTCAGTAAGCCAATACAGTTAGGAAACTTTTGTATTAGCTTACCTGGTGATAGAAGTAGAAGAGGGCAAAAAAGTGCCTTTAACTCACCTACAGCCATACCACATTGGATAGGCCCAATCTCGTCTGATCTTGGAAGCTAAGCAGTGTTGGGCCTGGTTAGTACTTGGGTGGGAGACCACATGGGAACACCAGGTGCTGTAGGTTTTTTCACATTACAGGCAAATTGTTTTTATTCTCTAGCTATTTAAATTGGAAAAATTTTCTTTTTATTGCCAGTACAGACATTTGGAAGAGGTCAAACAGACACAATAGCCATCACCTAAAGACTTACCACACTGTTTAGGCCCAATTCCAACTGCTTTTGGCAGCTAAACAGTGTTGAGCCTCTTTAGTAGTTTAATTTAAGACCCCCTGCTAATATCATGTCCTGTAGGTCTTTTTACATTACCAACACATGATTTTTTTCAGTAAGCCAATACAGTTAGGAAACGTTTTTATTAGCTTACCTGGTGATAGAAGTAGAAGAGGGCAAAAAAGTGCCTGTGTCTCACCTACAGCCCTACCACATTGGATAGGCCCAATCTCTTCTGATCTTGGAAGCTAAGCAGTGTTGGGCCTGGTTAGTACTTGGTTGGGAGACCACATGGAAACACCAGGTGCTGTAGGTTTTTTCACATTACAGGCAAATTGTTTTTATTCTCTAGCTATTTAAATTGGAAACTTTTTCTTTTTATTGCCAGTACAGACATTTGGAAGAGGTCAAACAGACACAATAGCCATCACCTAAAGACTTACCACACTGTTTAGGCCCAATTCCAACTGCTTTTGGCAGCTAAACAGTGTTGAGCCTGTTTAGTAGTTTAATTTAAGACCCCCTGCTAAGATCATGTCCTGTAGGTCTTTTTACATTACCAACACATGATTTTTTTTAAGTAAGCCAATACAGTTAGGAAACTTTTTTATTAGCTTACCTGGTGATAGAAGTAGAAAGTGCAAAAAAGTGCCTGTATCTCACCTACAGCCATACCACATTGGATAGGCCCAATCTCGTCTGATCTTGGAAGCTAAGCAGTGTTGGGCCTGGTTAGTACTTGGGTGGAAGACCACCTGGGAACACCAGGTGCTGTAGGTTTTTTCACATTACTGGCAAATTGTTTTTATTCTCTAGCTATTTAAATTGGAAACTTTTTCTTTTTATTGCCAGCACAGACATTTGGAAGAGGTCAAACAGACACAATAGCCATCACCTAAAGACTTACCACACTGTTTAGGCTCAATTCCAACTGCTTTTGGCAGCTTAACAGTGTTGAGCCTCTTTTGTAGTTTAATTTAAGCCCCCCTGCTAATATCATGTCCTGTAGGTCTTTTTACATTACCAACACATGATTTTTTTTAGTAAGCCAATACAGTTAGGAAACTTTTGTATTAGCTTACCTGGTGATAGAAGTAGAAGAGGGCAAAAAAGTGCCTGTATCTCACCTACAGCCATACCACATTGGATAGGCCCAATCTCGTCTGATCTTGGAAGCTAAGCAGAGTTGGGCCTGGTTAGTACTTGGGTGGGAGACCACCTGGGAACACCAGGTGCTGTAGGTTTTTTCACATTACTGGAAAAATTGTTTTTTTTCTCTAGCTATTTATATTGGAAACTTTTTCTTTTTATTGCCAGCACAGACATTTGGAAGAGGTCAAACAGACACAATAGCCATCACCTAAAGACTTACCACACTGTTTAGGCTCAATTCCAACTGCTTTTGGCAGCTAAACAGTGTTGAGCCTCTTTTGTAGTTTAATTTAAGACCCCCTGCTAATATCATGTCCTGTAGGTCTTTTTACATTACCAACACATGATTTTTTTCAGTAAGCCAATACAGTTAGGAAACTTTTGTATTAGCTTAGCTGGTGATAGAAGTAGAAGAGGGCAAAAAAAAGCTTTTAACTCACCTACAGCCCTACCACATTGGCTAGGCCCAATCTCGTCTGATCTTGGAAGCTAAGCAGTGTTGGGCCTGGTTAGTACTTGGGTGGGAGACCACGTGGGAACACCAGGTGCTGTAGGTTTTTTCACATTACTGGCAAATTGTTTTTATTCTCTAGCTATTTAAATTGGAAACTTTTTCTTTTTATTGCCAGTACAGACATTTGGAAGAGGTCAAACAGACACAATAGCCATCACCTAAAGACTTACCACACTGTTTAGGCCCAATTCCAACTGCTTTTGGCAGCTAAACAGTGTTGAGCCTCTTTAGTAGTTTAATTTAAGACCCCCTGCTAATATCATGTCCTGTAGGTCTTTTTACATTACCAACACATGATTTTTTTCAGTAAGCCAATACAGTTAGGAAACTTTTTTATTAGCTTACCTGGTGATAGAAGTAGAAGAGGGCAAAAAAGTGCCTGTGTCTCACCTACAGCCATACCACATTGGATAGGCCCAATCTCGTCTGATCTTGGAAGCTAAGCAGTGTTGGGCCTGGTTAGTACTTGGGTGGGAGACCACATGGGAACACCAGGTGCTGTAGGTTTTTTCACATTACAGGCAAATTGTTTTTATTCTCTAGCTATTTAAATTGGAAACTTTTTCTTTTTATTGCCAGTACAGACATTTGGAAGAGGTCAAACAGACACAATAGCAATCACCTAAAGACTTACCACACTGTTTAGGCCCAATTCCAACTGCTTTTGGCAGCTAAACAGTGTTGAGCCTCTTTAGTAGTTTAATTTAAGACCCCCTGCTAATATAATGTCCTGTAGGTCTTTTTACATTACCAACACATGATTTTTTTCAGTAAGCCAATACAGTTAGGAAACTTTTTTATTAGCTTACCTGGTGATAGAAGTAGAAGAGGGCAAAAAAGTGCCTGTATCTCACCTACAGCCATACCACATTGGATAGTCCCAATCTCGTCTGATCTTGGAAGCTAAGCAGTGTTGGGCTTGGTTAGTACTTGGGTGGGAGACCACATGGGAACACCAGGTGCTGTAGGTTTTTTCACATTACAGGCAAATTGTTTTTATTCTCTAGCTATTTAAATTGGAAACTTTTTCTTTTTATTGCCAGTACAGACATTTGGAAGAGGTCAAACAGACACAATAGCCATCACCTAAAGACTTACCACACTGTTTAGGCCCAATTCCAACTGCTTCTGGCAGCTAAACAGTGTTGAGCCTCTTTAGTAGTTTAATTTAAGACCCCCTGCTAATATCATGTCCTGTAGGTCTTTTTACATTACCAACACATGATTTTTTTCAGTAAGCCAATACAGTTAGGAAACTTTTTTATTAGCTTACCTGGTGATAGAAGTAGAAGAGGGCAAAAAAGTGCCTGTATCTCACCTACAGCCATACCACATTGGATAGGCCCAATCTCGTCTGATCTTGGAAGCTAAGCAGTGTTGGGACTGGTTAGTACTTGGGTGGGAGACCACATGGGAACACCAGGTGCTGTAGGTTTTTTCACATTACAGGCAAATTGTTTTTATTCTCTAGCTATTTAAATTGGACATTTTTTCTTTTTATTGCCAGTACAGACATTTGGAAGAGGTCAAACAGACACAATAGCCATCACCTAAAGACTTACCACACTGTTTAGGCCCAATTCCAACTGCTTTTGGCAGCTAAACAGTGTTGAGCCTGTTTAGTAGTTTAATTTAAGACCCCCTGCTAAGATCATGTCCTGTAGGTCTTTTTACATTACCAACACATGATTTTTTTTAAGTAAGCCAATACAGTTAGGAAACTTTTTTATTAGCTTACCTGGTGATAGAAGTAGAAGAGGGCAAAAAAGTGCCTGTATCTCACCTACAGCCATACCACATTGGATAGGCCCAATCTCGTCTGATCTTGGAAGCTAAGCAGTGTTGGGCCTGGTTAGTACTTGGGTGGGAGACCACCTGGGAACACCAGGTGCTGTAGGTTTTTTCACATTACTGGCAAATTGTTTTTATTCTCTAGCTATTTAAATTGGAAACTTTTTCTTTTTATTGCCAGCACAGACATTTGGAAGAGGTCAAACAGACACAATAGCCATCACCTAAAGACTTACCACACTGTTTAGGCTCAATTCCAACTGCTTTTGGCAGCTAAACAGTGTTGAGCCTCTTTTGTAGTTTAATTTAAGCCCCCCTGCTAATATCATGTCCTGTAGGTCTTTTTACATTACCAACACATGATTTTTTTTAGTAAGCCAATACAGTTAGGAAACTTTTGTATTAGCTTACCTGGTGATAGAAGTAGAAGAGGGCAAAAAAGTGCCTGTATCTCACCTACAGCCATACCACATTGGATAGGCCCAATCTCGTCTGATCTTGGAAGCTAAGCAGTGTTGGGCCTGGTTAGCACTTGGGTGGGAGACCACCTGGGAACACCAGGTGCTGTAGGTTTTTTCACATTACTGGCAAATTGTTTTTATTCTCTAGCTATTTATATTGGAAACTTTTTCTTTTTATTGCCAGCACAGACATTTGGAAGAGGTCAAACAGACACAATAGCCATCACCTAAAGACTTACCACACTGTTTAGGCTCAATTCCAACTGCTTTTGGCAGCTAAACAGTGTTGAGCCTCTTTTGTAGTTTAATTTAAGCCCCCCTGCTAATATCATGTCCTGTAGGTCTTTTTACATTACCAACACATGATTTTTTTTAGTAAGCCAATACAGTTAGGAAACTTTTGTATTAGCTTACCTGGTGATAGAAGTAGAAGAGGGCAAAAAAGTGCCTGTATCTCACCTACAGCCATACCACATTGAATAGGCCCAATCTCGTCTGATCTTTGAAGCTTAGCAGTGTTGGGCCTGGTTAGTACTTGGGTGGGAGACCACATGGGAACACCAGGTGCTGTAGGTTTTTTCACATTACAGGAAAATTGTTTTTATTCTCTAGCTATTTAAATTGGAAACTTTTTCTTTTTATTGCCAGCACAGACATTTGGAAGAGGTCAAACAGACACAATAGCCATCACCTAAAGACTTACCACACTGTTTAGGCTCAATTCCAACTGCTTTTGGCAGCTAAACAGTGTTGAGCCTCTTTTGTAGTTTCATTTAAGACCCCCTGCTAATATCATGTCCTGTAGGTCTTTTTACATTACCAACACATGATTTTTTTTAGTAAGCCAATACAGTTAGGAAACTTTTATATTAGCTTACCTGGTGATAGAAGTAGAAGAGGGCAAAAAAGTGCCTGTATCTCACCTACAGCCCTACCACATTGGATAGGCCCAATCTCGTCTGATCTTGGAAGCTAAGCAGTGTTGGGCCTGGTTAGTACTTGGGTGGGAGACCACATGGGAACACCAGGTGCTGTAGGTTTTTTCACATTACAGGCAAATTGTTTTTATTCTCTAGCTATTTATATTGGAAACTTTTTCGTTTTATTGCCAGCACAGACATTTGGAAGAGGTCAAACAGACACAATAGCCATCACCTAAAGACTTACCACACTGTTTAGGCTCAATTCCAACTGCTTTTGGCAGCTAAACAGTGTTGAGCCTGTTTAGTAGTTTAATTTAAGACCCCCTGCTAATATCATGTCCTGTAGGTCTTTTTACATTACCAACACATGATTTTTTTTAAGTAAGCCAATACAGTTAGGAAACTTTTTTATTAGCTTACCTTGTGATAGAAGTAGAAGAGGGCAAAAAAGTGCCTGTATCTCACCTACAGCCCTACCACATTGGATAGGCCCAATCTCGTCTGATCTTGGAAGCTAAGCAGTGTTGGGCCTGGTTAGTACTTGGGTGGGAGACCAACTGGGAACACCAGGTGCTGTAGGTTTTTTCACATTACTGGCAAATTGTTTTTATTCTCTAGCTATTTATATTGGAAACTTTTTCTTTTTATTGCCAGCACAGACATTTGGAAGAGGTCAAACAGACACAATAGCCATCACCTAAAGACTTACCACACTGTTTAGGCTCAATTCCAACTGCTTTTGGCAGCTAAACAGTGTTGAGCCTCTTTTGTAGTTTAATTTAAGACCCCCTGCTAATATCATGTCCTGTAGGTCTTTTTACATTACCAACACATGATTTTTTTCAGTAAGCCAATACAGTTAGGAAACTTTTGTATTAGCTTACCTGGTGATAGAAGTAGAAGAGGGCAAAAAAGTGCCTGTATCTCACCTACAGCCATACCACATTGGATAGGCCCAATCTCGTCTGATCTTGGAAGCTAAGCAGTGTTGGGCCTGGTTAGTACTTGGGTGGGAGACCACATGGGAACACCAGGTGCTGTAGGTTTTTTCACATTATTGGCAAATTGTTTTTATTCTCTAGCTATTTATATTGGAAACTTTTTCTTTTTATTGCCAGCACAGACATTTGGAAGAGGTCAAACAGACACAATAGCCATCACCTAAAGACTTACCACACTGTTTAGGCTCAATTCCAACTGCTTTTGGCAGCTAAACAGTGTTGAGCCTCTTTTGTAGTTTAATTTAAGACCCCCTGCTAATATCATGTCCTGTAGGTCTTTTTACATTACCAATACATGATTTTTTTCAGTAAGCCAATACAGTTAGGAAACTTTTGTATTAGCTTAGCTGGTGATAGAAGTAGAAGAGGGCAAAAAAAAGCTTTTAACTCACCTACAGCCCTACCACATTGGCTAGGCCCAATCTCGTCTGATCTTGGAAGCTAAGCAGTGTTGGGCCTGGTTAGTACTTGGGTGGGAGACCACGTGGGAACACTAGGTGCTGTAGGTTTTTTCACATTACAGGCAAATTGTTTTTATTCTCTAGCTATTTAAATTGGAAACTTTTTCTTTTTATTGCCAGTACAGACATTTGGAAGAGGTCAAACAGACACAATAGCCATCACCTAAAGACTTACCACACTGTTTAGGCCCAATTCCAACTGCTTTTGGCAGCTAAACAGTGTTGAGCCTGTTTAGAAGTTTAATTTAAGACCCCCTGCTAATATCATGTCCTGTAGGTCTTTTTACATTACCAACACATGATTTTTTTTAGTAAGCCAATACAGTTAGGAAACTTTTATATTAGCTTACCTGGTGATAGAAGTAGAAGAGGGCAAAAAAGTGCTTGTATCTCACCTACAGCCATACCACATTGGATAGGCCCAATCTCGTCTGATCTTGGAAGCTAAGCAGTGTTGGGCCTGGAAAGCACTTGGGTGGGAGACCAACTGGGAACACCAGGTGCTGTAGGTTTTTTCACATTACTGGCAAATTGTTTTTATTCTCTAGCTATTTATATTGGAAACTTTTTCTTTTTATTGCCAGCACAGACATTTGGAAGAGGTCAAACAGACACAATAGCCATCACCTAAAGACTTACCACACTGTTTAGGCTCAATTCCAACTGCTTTTGGCAGCTAAACAGTGTTGAGCCTCTTTTGTAGTTTAATTTAAGCCCCCCTGCTAATATCATGTCCTGTAGGTCTTTTTACATTACCAACACATGATTTTTTTTAGTAAGCCAATACAGTTAGGAAACTTTTGTATTAGCTTACCTGGTGATAGAAGTAGAAGAGGGCAAAAAAGTGCCTGTATCTCACCTACAGCCATACCACATTGAATAGGCCCAATCTCGTCTGATCTTGGAAGCTAAGCAGTGTTGGGCCTGGTTAGCACTTGGGTGGGAGACCAACTGGGAACACCAGGTGCTGTAGGTTTTTTCACATTACTGGCAAATTGTTTTTATTCTCTAGCTATTTATATTGGAAACTTTTTCTTTTTATTGCCAGCACAGACATTTGGAAGAGGTCAAACAGACACAATAGCCATCACCTAAAGACTTACCACACTGTTTAGGCTCAATTCCAACTGCTTTTGGCAGCTAAACAGTGTTGAGCCTCTTTTGTAGTTTCATTTAAGACCCCCTGCTAATATCATGTCCTGTAGGTCTTTTTACATTACCAACACATGATTTTTTTTAAGTAAGCCAATACAGTTAGGAAACTTTTTTATTAGCTTACCTTGTGATAGAAGTAGAAGAGGGCAAAAAAGTGCCTGCATCTCACCTACAGCCCTACCACATTGGATAGGCCCAATCTCGTCTGATCTTGGAAGCTAAGCAGTGTTGGGCCTGGTTAGTACTTGGGTGGGAGACCAACTGGGAACACCAGGTGCTGTAGGTTTTTTCACATTACTGGCAAATTGTTTTTATTCTCTAGCTATTTATATTGGAAACTTTTTCTTTTTATTGCCAGCACAGACATTTGGAAGAGGTCAAACAGACACAATAGCCATCACCTAAAGACTTACCACACTGTTTAGGCTCAATTCCAACTGCTTTTGGCAGCTAAACAGTGTTGAGCCTCTTTTGTAGTTTAATTTAAGACCCCCTGCTAATATCATGTCCTGTAGGTCTTTTTACATTACCAACACATGATTTTTTTCAGTAAGCCAATACAGTTAGGAAACTTTTGTATTAGCTTACCTGGTGATAGAAGTAGAAGAGGGCAAAAAAGTGCCTGTATCTCACCTACAGCCATACCACATTGGATAGGCCCAATCTCGTCTGATCTTGGAAGCTAAGCAGTGTTGGGCCTGGTTAGTACTTGGGTGGGAGACCACATGGGAACACCAGGTGCTGTAGGTTTTTTCACATTATTGGCAAATTGTTTTTATTCTCTAGCTATTTATATTGGAAACTTTTTCTTTTTATTGCCAGCACAGACATTTGGAAGAGGTCAAACAGACACAATAGCCATCACCTAAAGACTTACCACACTGTTTAGGCTCAATTCCAACTGCTTTTGGCAGCTAAACAGTGTTGAGCCTCTTTTGTAGTTTAATTTAAGACCCCCTGCTAATATCATGTCCTGTAGGTCTTTTTACATTACCAACACATGATTTTTTTCAGTAAGCCAATACAGTTAGGAAACTTTTGTATTAGCTTAGCTGGTGATAGAAGTAGAAGAGGGCAAAAAAAAGCTTTTAACTCACCTACAGCCCTACCACATTGGCTAGGCCCAATCTCGTCTGATCTTGGAAGCTAAGCAGTGTTGGGCCTGGTTAGTACTTGGGTGGGAGACCACGTGGGAACACCAGGTGCTGTAGGTTTTTTCACATTACTGGCAAATTGTTTTTATTCTCTAGCTATTTAAATTGGAAACTTTTTCTTTTTATTGCCAGTACAGACATTTGGAAGAGGTCAAACAGACACAATAGCCATCACCTAAAGACTTACCACACTGTTTAGGCCCAATTCCAACTGCTTTTGGCAGCTAAACAGTGTTGAGCCTCTTTAGTAGTTTAATTTAAGACCCCCTGCTAATATCATGTCCTGTAGGTCTTTTTACATTACCAACACATGATTTTTTTCAGTAAGCCAATACAGTTAGGAAACTTTTTTATTAGCTTACCTGGTGATAGAAGTAGAAGAGGGCAAAAAAGTGCCTGTGTCTCACCTACAGCCATACCACATTGGATAGGCCCAATCTCGTCTGATCTTGGAAGCTAAGCAGTGTTGGGCCTGGTTAGTACTTGGGTGGGAGACCACATGGGAACACCAGGTGCTGTAGGTTTTTTCACATTACAGGCAAATTGTTTTTATTCTCTAGCTATTTAAATTGGAAACTTTTTCTTTTTATTGCCAGTACAGACATTTGGAAGAGGTCAAACAGACACAATAGCAATCACCTAAAGACTTACCACACTGTTTAGGCCCAATTCCAACTGCTTTTGGCAGCTAAACAGTGTTGAGCCTCTTTAGTAGTTTAATTTAAGACCCCCTGCTAATATAATGTCCTGTAGGTCTTTTTACATTACCAACACATGATTTTTTTCAGTAAGCCAATACAGTTAGGAAACTTTTTTATTAGCTTACCTGGTGATAGAAGTAGAAGAGGGCAAAAAAGTGCCTGTATCTCACCTACAGCCATACCACATTGGATAGTCCCAATCTCGTCTGATCTTGGAAGCTAAGCAGTGTTGGGCTTGGTTAGTACTTGGGTGGGAGACCACATGGGAACACCAGGTGCTGTAGGTTTTTTCACATTACAGGCAAATTGTTTTTATTCTCTAGCTATTTAAATTGGAAACTTTTTCTTTTTATTGCCAGTACAGACATTTGGAAGAGGTCAAACAGACACAATAGCCATCACCTAAAGACTTACCACACTGTTTAGGCCCAATTCCAACTGCTTCTGGCAGCTAAACAGTGTTGAGCCTCTTTAGTAGTTTAATTTAAGACCCCCTGCTAATATCATGTCCTGTAGGTCTTTTTACATTACCAACACATGATTTTTTTCAGTAAGCCAATACAGTTAGGAAACTTTTTTATTAGCTTACCTGGTGATAGAAGTAGAAGAGGGCAAAAAAGTGCCTGTATCTCACCTACAGCCATACCACATTGGATAGGCCCAATCTCGTCTGATCTTGGAAGCTAAGCAGTGTTGGGACTGGTTAGTACTTGGGTGGGAGACCACATGGGAACACCAGGTGCTGTAGGTTTTTTCACATTACAGGCAAATTGTTTTTATTCTCTAGCTATTTAAATTGGACATTTTTTCTTTTTATTGCCAGTACAGACATTTGGAAGAGGTCAAACAGACACAATAGCCATCACCTAAAGACTTACCACACTGTTTAGGCCCAATTCCAACTGCTTTTGGCAGCTAAACAGTGTTGAGCCTGTTTAGTAGTTTAATTTAAGACCCCCTGCTAAGATCATGTCCTGTAGGTCTTTTTACATTACCAACACATGATTTTTTTTAAGTAAGCCAATACAGTTAGGAAACTTTTTTATTAGCTTACCTGGTGATAGAAGTAGAAGAGGGCAAAAAAGTGCCTGTATCTCACCTACAGCCATACCACATTGGATAGGCCCAATCTCGTCTGATCTTGGAAGCTAAGCAGTGTTGGGCCTGGTTAGTACTTGGGTGGGAGACCACCTGGGAACACCAGGTGCTGTAGGTTTTTTCACATTACTGGCAAATTGTTTTTATTCTCTAGCTATTTAAATTGGAAACTTTTTCTTTTTATTGCCAGCACAGACATTTGGAAGAGGTCAAACAGACACAATAGCCATCACCTAAAGACTTACCACACTGTTTAGGCTCAATTCCAACTGCTTTTGGCAGCTAAACAGTGTTGAGCCTCTTTTGTAGTTTAATTTAAGCCCCCCTGCTAATATCATGTCCTGTAGGTCTTTTTACATTACCAACACATGATTTTTTTTAGTAAGCCAATACAGTTAGGAAACTTTTGTATTAGCTTACCTGGTGATAGAAGTAGAAGAGGGCAAAAAAGTGCCTGTATCTCACCTACAGCCATACCACATTGGATAGGCCCAATCTCGTCTGATCTTGGAAGCTAAGCAGTGTTGGGCCTGGTTAGTACTTGGGTGGGAGACCACCTGGGAACACCAGGTGCTGTAGGTTTTTTCACATTACTGGCAAATTGTTTTTATTCTCTAGCTATTTATATTGGAAACTTTTTCTTTTTATTGCCAGCACAGACATTTGGAAGAGGTCAAACAGACACAATAGCCATCACCTAAAGACTTACCACACTGTTTAGGCTCAATTCCAACTGCTTTTGGCAGCTAAACAGTGTTGAGCCTCTTTTGTAGTTTAATTTAAGCCCCCCTGCTAATATCATGTCCTGTAGGTCTTTTTACATTACCAACACATGATTTTTTTTAGTAAGCCAATACAGTTAGGAAACTTTTGTATTAGCTTACCTGGTGATAGAAGTAGAAGAGGGCAAAAAAGTGCCTGTATCTCACCTACAGCCATACCACATTGAATAGGCCCAATCTCGTCTGATCTTTGAAGCTTAGCAGTGTTGGGCCTGGTTAGTACTTGGGTGGGAGACCACATGGGAACACCAGGTGCTGTAGGTTTTTTCACATTACAGGAAAATTGTTTTTATTCTCTAGCTATTTAAATTGGAAACTTTTTCTTTTTATTGCCAGCACAGACATTTGGAAGAGGTCAAACAGACACAATAGCCATCACCTAAAGACTTACCACACTGTTTAGGCTCAATTCCAACTGCTTTTGGCAGCTAAACAGTGTTGAGCCTCTTTTGTAGTTTCATTTAAGACCCCCTGCTAATATCATGTCCTGTAGGTCTTTTTACATTACCAACACATGATTTTTTTTAGTAAGCCAATACAGTTAGGAAACTTTTATATTAGCTTACCTGGTGATAGAAGTAGAAGAGGGCAAAAAAGTGCCTGTATCTCACCTACAGCCCTACCACATTGGATAGGCCCAATCTCGTCTGATCTTGGAAGCTAAGCAGTGTTGGGCCTGGTTAGTACTTGGGTGGGAGACCACATGGGAACACCAGGTGCTGTAGGTTTTTTCACATTACAGGCAAATTGTTTTTATTCTCTAGCTATTTATATTGGAAACTTTTTCGTTTTATTGCCAGCACAGACATTTGGAAGAGGTCAAACAGACACAATAGCCATCACCTAAAGACTTACCACACTGTTTAGGCTCAATTCCAACTGCTTTTGGCAGCTAAACAGTGTTGAGCCTGTTTAGTAGTTTAATTTAAGACCCCCTGCTAATATCATGTCCTGTAGGTCTTTTTACATTACCAACACATGATTTTTTTTAAGTAAGCCAATACAGTTAGGAAACTTTTTTATTAGCTTACCTTGTGATAGAAGTAGAAGAGTGCAAAAAAGTGCCTGTATCTCACCTACAGCCCTACCACATTGGATAGGCCCAATCTCGTCTGATCTTGGAATCTAAGCAGTGTTGGGCCTGGTTAGTACTTGGGTGGGAGACCAACTGGGAACACCAGGTGCTGTAGGTTTTTTCACATTACTGGCAAATTGTTTTTATTCTCTAGCTATTTATATTGGAAACTTTTTCTTTTTATTGCCAGCACAGACATTTGGAAGAGGTCAAACAGACACAATAGCCATCACCTAAAGACTTACCACACTGTTTAGGCTCAATTCCAACTGCTTTTGGCAGCTAAACAGTGTTGAGCCTCTTTTGTAGTTTAATTTAAGACCCCCTGCTAATATCATGTCCTGTAGGTCTTTTTACATTACCAACACATGATTTTTTTCAGTAAGCCAATACAGTTAGGAAACTTTTGTATTAGCTTACCTGGTGATAGAAGTAGAAGAGGGCAAAAAAGTGCCTGTATCTCACCTACAGCCATACCACATTGGATAGGCCCAATCTCGTCTGATCTTGGAAGCTAAGCAGTGTTGGGCCTGGTTAGTACTTGGGTGGGAGACCACATGGGAACACCAGGTGCTGTAGGTTTTTTCACATTATTGGCAAATTGTTTTTATTCTCTAGCTATTTATATTGGAAACTTTTTCTTTTTATTGCCAGCACAGACATTTGGAAGAGGTCAAACAGACACAATAGCCATCACCTAAAGACTTACCACACTGTTTAGGCTCAATTCCAACTGCTTTTGGCAGCTAAACAGTGTTGAGCCTCTTTTGTAGTTTAATTTAAGACCCCCTGCTAATATCATGTCCTGTAGGTCTTTTTACATTACCAATACATGATTTTTTTCAGTAAGCCAATACAGTTAGGAAACTTTTGTATTAGCTTAGCTGGTGATAGAAGTAGAAGAGGGCAAAAAAAAGCTTTTAACTCACCTACAGCCCTACCACATTGGCTAGGCCCAATCTCGTCTGATCTTGGAAGCTAAGCAGTGTTGGGCCTGGTTAGTACTTGGGTGGGAGACCACGTGGGAACACCAGGTGCTGTAGGTTTTTTCACATTACAGGCAAATTGTTTTTATTCTCTAGCTATTTAAATTGGAAACTTTTTCTTTTTATTGCCAGTACAGACATTTGGAAGAGGTCAAACAGACACAATAGCCATCACCTAAAGACTTACCACACTGTTTAGGCCCAATTCCAACTGCTTTTGGCAGCTAAACAGTGTTGAGCCTGTTTAGTAGTTTAATTTAAGACCCCCTGCTAATATCATGTCCTGTAGGTCTTTTTACATTACCAACACATGATTTTTTTTAGTAAGCCAATACAGTTAGGAAACTTTTATATTAGCTTACCTGGTGATAGAAGTAGAAGAGGGCAAAAAAGTGCCTGTATCTCACCTACAGCCATACCACATTGGATAGGCCCAATCTCGTCTGATCTTGGAAGCTAAGCAGTGTTGGGCCTGGTTAGCACTTGGGTGGGAGACCAACTGGGAACACCAGGTGCTGTAGGTTTTTTCACATTACTGGCAAATTGTTTTTATTCTCTAGCTATTTATATTGGAAACTTTTTCTTTTTATTGCCAGCACAGACATTTGGAAGAGGTCAAACAGACACAATAGCCATCACCTAAAGACTTACCACACTGTTTAGGCTCAATTCCAACTGCTTTTGGCAGCTAAACAGTGTTGAGCCTCTTTTGTAGTTTAATTTAAGCCCCCCTGCTAATATCATGTCCTGTAGGTCTTTTTACATTACCAACACATGATTTTTTTTAGTAAGCCAATACAGTTAGGAAACTTTTGTATTAGCTTACCTGGTGATAGAAGTAGAAGAGGGCAAAAAAGTGCCAGTATCTCACCTACATCCGTACCACATTGAATAGGCCCAATCTCGTCTGATCTTTGAAGCTTAGCAGTGTTGGGCCTGGTTAGTACTTGGGTGGGAGACCACATGGGAACACCAGGTGCTGTAGGTTTTTTCACATTACAGGAAAATTGTTTTTATTCTCTAGCTATTTAAATTGGAAACTTTTTCTTTTTATTGCCAGCACAGACATTTGGAAGAGGTCAAACAGACACAATAGCCATCACCTAAAGACTTACCACACTGTTTAGGCTCAATTCCAACTGCTTTTGGCAGCTAAACAGTGTTGAGCCTCTTTTGTAGTTTCATTTAAGACCCCCTGCTAATATCATGTCCTGTAGGTCTTTTTACATTACCAACACATGATTTTTTTTAGTAAGCCAATACAGTTAGGAAACTTTTATATTAGCTTACCTGGTGATAGAAGTAGAAGAGGGCAAAAAAGTGCCTGTATCTCACCTACAGCCCTACCACATTGGATAGGCCCAATCTCGTCTGATCTTGGAAGCTAAGCAGTGTTGGGCCTGGTTAGCACTTGGGTGGGAGACCAACTGGGAACACCAGGTGCTGTAGGTTTTTTCACATTACTGGCAAATTGTTTTTATTCTCTAGCTATTTATATTGGAAACTTTTTCTTTTTATTGCCAGCACAGACATTTGGAAGAGGTCAAACAGACACAATAGCCATCACCTAAAGACTTACCACACTGTTTAGGCTCAATTCCAACTGCTTTTGGCAGCTAAACAGTGTTGAGCCTCTTTTGTAGTTTCATTTAAGACCCCCTGCTAATATCATGTCCTGTAGGTCTTTTTACATTACCAACACATGATTTTTTTTAAGTAAGCCAATACAGTTAGGAAACTTTTTTATTAGCTTACCTTGTGATAGAAGTAGAAGAGGGCAAAAAAGTGCCTGCATCTCACCTACAGCCCTACCACATTGGATAGGCCCAATCTCGTCTGATCTTGGAAGCTAAGCAGTGTTGGGCCTGGTTAGTACTTGGGTGGGAGACCAACTGGGAACACCAGGTGCTGTAGGTTTTTTCACATTACTGGCAAATTGTTTTTATTCTCTAGCTATTTATATTGGAAACTTTTTCTTTTTATTGCCAGCACAGACATTTGGAAGAGGTCAAACAGACACAATAGCCATCACCTAAAGACTTACCACACTGTTTAGGCTCAATTTCCAACTGCTTTTGGCAGCTAAACAGTGTTGAGCCTCTTTTGTAGTTTAATTTAAGACCCCCTGCTAATATCATGTCATGTAGGTCTTTTTACATTACCAACACATGATTTTTTTCAGTAAGCCAATACAGTTAGGAAACTTTTGTATTAGCTTACCTGGTGATAGAAGTAGAAGAGGGCAAAAAAGTGCCTGTATCTCACCTACAGCCATACCACATTGGATAGGCCCAATCTCGTCTGATCTTGGAAGCTAAGCAGTGTTGGGCCTGGTTAGTACTTGGGTGGGAGACCACATGGGAACACCAGGTGCTGTAGGTTTTTTCACATTATTGGCAAATTGTTTTTATTCTCTAGCTATTTATATTGGAAACTTTTTCTTTTTATTGCCAGCACAGACATTTGGAAGAGGTCAAACAGACACAATAGCCATCACCTAAAGACTTACCACACTGTTTAGGCTCAATTCCAACTGCTTTTGGCAGCTAAACAGTGTTGAGCCTCTTTTGTAGTTTAATTTAAGACCCCCTGCTAATATCATGTCCTGTAGGTCTTTTTACATTACCAATACATGATTTTTTTCAGTAAGCCAATACAGTTAGGAAACTTTTGTATTAGCTTAGCTGGTGATAGAAGTAGAAGAGGGCAAAAAAAAGCTTTTAACTCACCTACAGCCCTACCACATTGGCTAGGCCCAATCTCGTCTGATCTTGGAAGCTAAGCAGTGTTGGGCCTGGTTAGTACTTGGGTGGGAGACCACGTGGGAACACCAGGTGCTGTAGGTTTTTTCACATTACAGGCAAATTGTTTTTATTCTCTAGCTATTTAAATTGGAAACTTTTTCTTTTTATTGCCAGTACAGACATTTGGAAGAGGTCAAACAGACACAATAGCCATCACCTAAAGACTTACCACACTGTTTAGGCCCAATTCCAACTGCTTTTGGCAGCTAAACAGTGTTGAGCCTGTTTAGTAGTTTAATTTAAGACCCCCTGCTAATATCATGTCCTGTAGGTCTTTTTACATTACCAACACATGATTTTTTTTAGTAAGCCAATACAGTTAGGAAACTTTTATATTAGCTTACCTGGTGATAGAAGTAGAAGAGGGCAAAAAAGTGCCTGTATCTCACCTACAGCCATACCACATTGGATAGGCCCAATCTCGTCTGATCTTGGAAGCTAAGCAGTGTTGGGCCTGGTTAGCACTTGGGTGGGAGACCAACTGGGAACACCAGGTGCTGTAGGTTTTTTCACATTACTGGCAAATTGTTTTTATTCTCTAGCTATTTATATTGGAAACTTTTTCTTTTTATTGCCAGCACAGACATTTGGAAGAGGTCAAACAGACACAATAGCCATCACCTAAAGACTTACCACACTGTTTAGGCTCAATTCCAACTGCTTTTGGCAGCTAAACAGTGTTGAGCCTCTTTTGTAGTTTAATTTAAGCCCCCCTGCTAATATCATGTCCTGTAGGTCTTTTTACATTACCAACACATGATTTTTTTTAGTAAGCCAATACAGTTAGGAAACTTTTGTATTAGCTTACCTGGTGATAGAAGTAGAAGAGGGCAAAAAAGTGCCTGTATCTCACCTACAGCCATACCACATTGAATAGGCCCAATCTCGTCTGATCTTTGAAGCTTAGCAGTGTTGGGCCTGGTTAGTACTTGGGTGGGAGACCACATGGGAACACCAGGTGCTGTAGGTTTTTTCACATTACAGGAAAATTGTTTTTATTCTCTAGCTATTTAAATTGGAAACTTTTTCTTTTTATTGCCAGCACAGACATTTGGAAGAGGTCAAACAGACACAATAGCCATCACCTAAAGACTTACCACACTGTTTAGGCTCAATTCCAACTGCTTTTGGCAGCTAAACAGTGTTGAGCCTCTTTTGTAGTTTCATTTAAGACCCCCTGCTAATATCATGTCCTGTAGGTCTTTTTACATTACCAACACATGATTTTTTTTAGTAAGCCAATACAGTTAGGAAACTTTTATATTAGCTTACCTGGTGATAGAAGTAGAAGAGGGCAAAAAAGTGCCTGTATCTCACCTACAGCCCTACCACATTGGATAGGCCCAATCTCGTCTGATCTTGGAAGCTAAGCAGTGTTGGGCCTGGTTAGTACTTGGGTGGGAGACCACATGGGAACACCAGGTGCTGTAGGTTTTTTCACATTACAGGCAAATTGTTTTTATTCTCTAGCTATTTATATTGGAAACTTTTTCGTTTTATTGCCAGCACAGACATTTGGAAGAGGTCAAACAGACACAATAGCCATCACCTAAAGACTTACCACACTGTTTAGGCTCAATTCCAACTGCTTTTGGCAGCTAAACAGTGTTGAGCCTGTTTAGTAGTTTAATTTAAGACCCCCTGCTAATATCATGTCCTGTAGGTCTTTTTACATTACCAACACATGATTTTTTTTAAGTAAGCCAATACAGTTAGGAAACTTTTTTATTAGCTTACCTTGTGATAGAAGTAGAAGAGGGCAAAAAAGTGCCTGTATCTCACCTACAGCCCTACCACATTGGATAGGCCCAATCTCGTCTGATCTTGGAAGCTAAGCAGTGTTGGGCCTGGTTAGTACTTGGGTGGGAGACCAACTGGGAACACCAGGTGCTGTAGGTTTTTTCACATTACTGGCAAATTGTTTTTATTCTCTAGCTATTTATATTGGAAACTTTTTCTTTTTATTGCCAGCACAGACATTTGGAAGAGGTCAAACAGACACAATAGCCATCACCTAAAGACTTACCACACTGTTTAGGCTCAATTCCAACTGCTTTTGGCAGCTAAACAGTGTTGAGCCTCTTTTGTAGTTTAATTTAAGACCCCCTGCTAATATCATGTCCTGTAGGTCTTTTTACATTACCAACACATGATTTTTTTCAGTAAGCCAATACAGTTAGGAAACTTTTTTATTAGCTTACCTGGTGATAGAAGTAGAAGAGGGCAAAAAAGTGCCTGTGTCTCACCTACAGCCATACCACATTGGATAGGCCCAATCTCGTCTGATCTTGGAAGCTAAGCAGTGTTGGGCCTGGTTAGTACTTGGGTGGGAGACCACATGGGAACACCAGGTGCTGTAGGTTTTTTCACATTACAGGCAAATTGTTTTTATTCTCTAGCTATTTAAATTGGAAACTTTTTCTTTTTATTGCCAGTACAGACATTTGGAAGAGGTCAAACAGACACAATAGCAATCACCTAAAGACTTACCACACTGTTTAGGCCCAATTCCAACTGCTTTTGGCAGCTAAACAGTGTTGAGCCTCTTTAGTAGTTTAATTTAAGACCCCCTGCTAATATAATGTCCTGTAGGTCTTTTTACATTACCAACACATGATTTTTTTCAGTAAGCCAATACAGTTAGGAAACTTTTTTATTAGCTTACCTGGTGATAGAAGTAGAAGAGGGCAAAAAAGTGCCTGTATCTCACCTACAGCCATACCACATTGGATAGTCCCAATCTCGTCTGATCTTGGAAGCTAAGCAGTGTTGGGCTTGGTTAGTACTTGGGTGGGAGACCACATGGGAACACCAGGTGCTGTAGGTTTTTTCACATTACAGGCAAATTGTTTTTATTCTCTAGCTATTTAAATTGGAAACTTTTTCTTTTTATTGCCAGTACAGACATTTGGAAGAGGTCAAACAGACACAATAGCCATCACCTAAAGACTTACCACACTGTTTAGGCCCAATTCCAACTGCTTCTGGCAGCTAAACAGTGTTGAGCCTCTTTAGTAGTTTAATTTAAGACCCCCTGCTAATATCATGTCCTGTAGGTCTTTTTACATTACCAACACATGATTTTTTTCAGTAAGCCAATACAGTTAGGAAACTTTTTTATTAGCTTACCTGGTGATAGAAGTAGAAGAGGGCAAAAAAGTGCCTGTATCTCACCTACAGCCATACCACATTGGATAGGCCCAATCTCGTCTGATCTTGGAAGCTAAGCAGTGTTGGGACTGGTTAGTACTTGGGTGGGAGACCACATGGGAACACCAGGTGCTGTAGGTTTTTTCACATTACAGGCAAATTGTTTTTATTCTCTAGCTATTTAAATTGGACATTTTTTCTTTTTATTGCCAGTACAGACATTTGGAAGAGGTCAAACAGACACAATAGCCATCACCTAAAGACTTACCACACTGTTTAGGCCCAATTCCAACTGCTTTTGGCAGCTAAACAGTGTTGAGCCTGTTTAGTAGTTTAATTTAAGACCCCCTGCTAAGATCATGTCCTGTAGGTCTTTTTACATTACCAACACATGATTTTTTTTAAGTAAGCCAATACAGTTAGGAAACTTTTTTATTAGCTTACCTGGTGATAGAAGTAGAAGAGGGCAAAAAAGTGCCTGTATCTCACCTACAGCCATACCACATTGGATAGGCCCAATCTCGTCTGATCTTGGAAGCTAAGCAGTGTTGGGCCTGGTTAGTACTTGGGTGGGAGACCACCTGGGAACACCAGGTGCTGTAGGTTTTTTCACATTACTGGCAAATTGTTTTTATTCTCTAGCTATTTAAATTGGAAACTTTTTCTTTTTATTGCCAGCACAGACATTTGGAAGAGGTCAAACAGACACAATAGCCATCACCTAAAGACTTACCACACTGTTTAGGCTCAATTCCAACTGCTTTTGGCAGCTAAACAGTGTTGAGCCTCTTTTGTAGTTTAATTTAAGCCCCCCTGCTAATATCATGTCCTGTAGGTCTTTTTACATTACCAACACATGATTTTTTTTAGTAAGCCAATACAGTTAGGAAACTTTTGTATTAGCTTACCTGGTGATAGAAGTAGAAGAGGGCAAAAAAGTGCCTGTATCTCACCTACAGCCATACCACATTGGATAGGCCCAATCTCGTCTGATCTTGGAAGCTAAGCAGTGTTGGGCCTGGTTAGTACTTGGGTGGGAGACCACCTGGGAACACCAGGTGCTGTAGGTTTTTTCACATTACTGGCAAATTGTTTTTATTCTCTAGCTATTTATATTGGAAACTTTTTCTTTTTATTGCCAGCACAGACATTTGGAAGAGGTCAAACAGACACAATAGCCATCACCTAAAGACTTACCACACTGTTTAGGCTCAATTCCAACTGCTTTTGGCAGCTAAACAGTGTTGAGCCTCTTTTGTAGTTTAATTTAAGCCCCCCTGCTAATATCATGTCCTGTAGGTCTTTTTACATTACCAACACATGATTTTTTTTAGTAAGCCAATACAGTTAGGAAACTTTTGTATTAGCTTACCTGGTGATAGAAGTAGAAGAGGGCAAAAAAGTGCCTGTATCTCACCTACAGCCATACCACATTGAATAGGCCCAATCTCGTCTGATCTTTGAAGCTTAGCAGTGTTGGGCCTGGTTAGTACTTGGGTGGGAGACCACATGGGAACACCAGGTGCTGTAGGTTTTTTCACATTACAGGAAAATTGTTTTTATTCTCTAGCTATTTAAATTGGAAACTTTTTCTTTTTATTGCCAGCACAGACATTTGGAAGAGGTCAAACAGACACAATAGCCATCACCTAAAGACTTACCACACTGTTTAGGCTCAATTCCAACTGCTTTTGGCAGCTAAACAGTGTTGAGCCTCTTTTGTAGTTTCATTTAAGACCCCCTGCTAATATCATGTCCTGTAGGTCTTTTTACATTACCAACACATGATTTTTTTTAGTAAGCCAATACAGTTAGGAAACTTTTATATTAGCTTACCTGGTGATAGAAGTAGAAGAGGGCAAAAAAGTGCCTGTATCTCACCTACAGCCCTACCACATTGGATAGGCCCAATCTCGTCTGATCTTGGAAGCTAAGCAGTGTTGGGCCTGGTTAGTACTTGGGTGGGAGACCACATGGGAACACCAGGTGCTGTAGGTTTTTTCACATTACAGGCAAATTGTTTTTATTCTCTAGCTATTTATATTGGAAACTTTTTCGTTTTATTGCCAGCACAGACATTTGGAAGAGGTCAAACAGACACAATAGCCATCACCTAAAGACTTACCACACTGTTTAGGCTCAATTCCAACTGCTTTTGGCAGCTAAACAGTGTTGAGCCTGTTTAGTAGTTTAATTTAAGACCCCCTGCTAATATCATGTCCTGTAGGTCTTTTTACATTACCAACACATGATTTTTTTTAAGTAAGCCAATACAGTTAGGAAACTTTTTTATTAGCTTACCTTGTGATAGAAGTAGAAGAGTGCAAAAAAGTGCCTGTATCTCACCTACAGCCCTACCACATTGGATAGGCCCAATCTCGTCTGATCTTGGAATCTAAGCAGTGTTGGGCCTGGTTAGTACTTGGGTGGGAGACCAACTGGGAACACCAGGTGCTGTAGGTTTTTTCACATTACTGGCAAATTGTTTTTATTCTCTAGCTATTTATATTGGAAACTTTTTCTTTTTATTGCCAGCACAGACATTTGGAAGAGGTCAAACAGACACAATAGCCATCACCTAAAGACTTACCACACTGTTTAGGCTCAATTCCAACTGCTTTTGGCAGCTAAACAGTGTTGAGCCTCTTTTGTAGTTTAATTTAAGACCCCCTGCTAATATCATGTCCTGTAGGTCTTTTTACATTACCAACACATGATTTTTTTCAGTAAGCCAATACAGTTAGGAAACTTTTGTATTAGCTTACCTGGTGATAGAAGTAGAAGAGGGCAAAAAAGTGCCTGTATCTCACCTACAGCCATACCACATTGGATAGGCCCAATCTCGTCTGATCTTGGAAGCTAAGCAGTGTTGGGCCTGGTTAGTACTTGGGTGGGAGACCACATGGGAACACCAGGTGCTGTAGGTTTTTTCACATTATTGGCAAATTGTTTTTATTCTCTAGCTATTTATATTGGAAACTTTTTCTTTTTATTGCCAGCACAGACATTTGGAAGAGGTCAAACAGACACAATAGCCATCACCTAAAGACTTACCACACTGTTTAGGCTCAATTCCAACTGCTTTTGGCAGCTAAACAGTGTTGAGCCTCTTTTGTAGTTTAATTTAAGACCCCCTGCTAATATCATGTCCTGTAGGTCTTTTTACATTACCAATACATGATTTTTTTCAGTAAGCCAATACAGTTAGGAAACTTTTGTATTAGCTTAGCTGGTGATAGAAGTAGAAGAGGGCAAAAAAAAGCTTTTAACTCACCTACAGCCCTACCACATTGGCTAGGCCCAATCTCGTCTGATCTTGGAAGCTAAGCAGTGTTGGGCCTGGTTAGTACTTGGGTGGGAGACCACGTGGGAACACCAGGTGCTGTAGGTTTTTTCACATTACAGGCAAATTGTTTTTATTCTCTAGCTATTTAAATTGGAAACTTTTTCTTTTTATTGCCAGTACAGACATTTGGAAGAGGTCAAACAGACACAATAGCCATCACCTAAAGACTTACCACACTGTTTAGGCCCAATTCCAACTGCTTTTGGCAGCTAAACAGTGTTGAGCCTGTTTAGTAGTTTAATTTAAGACCCCCTGCTAATATCATGTCCTGTAGGTCTTTTTACATTACCAACACATGATTTTTTTTAGTAAGCCAATACAGTTAGGAAACTTTTATATTAGCTTACCTGGTGATAGAAGTAGAAGAGGGCAAAAAAGTGCCTGTATCTCACCTACAGCCATACCACATTGGATAGGCCCAATCTCGTCTGATCTTGGAAGCTAAGCAGTGTTGGGCCTGGTTAGCACTTGGGTGGGAGACCAACTGGGAACACCAGGTGCTGTAGGTTTTTTCACATTACTGGCAAATTGTTTTTATTCTCTAGCTATTTATATTGGAAACTTTTTCTTTTTATTGCCAGCACAGACATTTGGAAGAGGTCAAACAGACACAATAGCCATCACCTAAAGACTTACCACACTGTTTAGGCTCAATTCCAACTGCTTTTGGCAGCTAAACAGTGTTGAGCCTCTTTTGTAGTTTAATTTAAGCCCCCCTGCTAATATCATGTCCTGTAGGTCTTTTTACATTACCAACACATGATTTTTTTTAGTAAGCCAATACAGTTAGGAAACTTTTGTATTAGCTTACCTGGTGATAGAAGTAGAAGAGGGCAAAAAAGTGCCTGTATCTCACCTACAGCCATACCACATTGAATAGGCCCAATCTCGTCTGATCTTTGAAGCTTAGCAGTGTTGGGCCTGGTTAGTACTTGGGTGGGAGACCACATGGGAACACCAGGTGCTGTAGGTTTTTTCACATTACAGGAAAATTGTTTTTATTCTCTAGCTATTTAAATTGGAAACTTTTTCTTTTTATTGCCAGCACAGACATTTGGAAGAGGTCAAACAGACACAATAGCCATCACCTAAAGACTTACCACACTGTTTAGGCTCAATTCCAACTGCTTTTGGCAGCTAAACAGTGTTGAGCCTCTTTTGTAGTTTCATTTAAGACCCCCTGCTAATATCATGTCCTGTAGGTCTTTTTACATTACCAACACATGATTTTTTTTAGTAAGCCAATACAGTTAGGAAACTTTTATATTAGCTTACCTGGTGATAGAAGTAGAAGAGGGCAAAAAAGTGCCTGTATCTCACCTACAGCCCTACCACATTGGATAGGCCCAATCTCGTCTGATCTTGGAAGCTAAGCAGTGTTGGGCCTGGTTAGTACTTGGGTGGGAGACCACATGGGAACACCAGGTGCTGTAGGTTTTTTCACATTACAGGCAAATTGTTTTTATTCTCTAGCTATTTATATTGGAAACTTTTTCGTTTTATTGCCAGCACAGACATTTGGAAGAGGTCAAACAGACACAATAGCCATCACCTAAAGACTTACCACACTGTTTAGGCTCAATTCCAACTGCTTTTGGCAGCTAAACAGTGTTGAGCCTGTTTAGTAGTTTAATTTAAGACCCCCTGCTAATATCATGTCCTGTAGGTCTTTTTACATTACCAACACATGATTTTTTTTAAGTAAGCCAATACAGTTAGGAAACTTTTTTATTAGCTTACCTTGTGATAGAAGTAGAAGAGGGCAAAAAAGTGCCTGTATCTCACCTACAGCCCTACCACATTGGATAGGCCCAATCTCGTCTGATCTTGGAAGCTAAGCAGTGTTGGGCCTGGTTAGTACTTGGGTGGGAGACCAACTGGGAACACCAGGTGCTGTAGGTTTTTTCACATTACTGGCAAATTGTTTTTATTCTCTAGCTATTTATATTGGAAACTTTTTCTTTTTATTGCCAGCACAGACATTTGGAAGAGGTCAAACAGACACAATAGCCATCACCTAAAGACTTACCACACTGTTTAGGCTCAATTCCAACTGCTTTTGGCAGCTAAACAGTGTTGAGCCTCTTTTGTAGTTTAATTTAAGACCCCCTGCTAATATCATGTCCTGTAGGTCATTTTACATTACCAACACATGATTTTTTTCAGTAAGCCAATACAGTTAGGAAACTTTTGTATTAGCTTACCTGGTGATAGAAGTAGAAGAGGGCAAAAAAGTGCCTGTATCTCACCTACAGCCATACCACATTGGATAGGCCCAATCTCGTCTGATCTTGGAAGCTAAGCAGTGTTGGGCCTGGTTAGTACTTGGGTGGGAGACCACATGGGAACACCAGGTGCTGTAGGTTTTTTCACATTATTGGCAAATTGTTTTTATTCTCTAGCTATTTATATTGGAAACTTTTTCTTTTTATTGCCAGCACAGACATTTGGAAGAGGTCAAACAGACACAATAGCCATCACCTAAAGACTTACCACACTGTTTAGGCTCAATTCCAACTGCTTTTGGCAGCTAAACAGTGTTGAGCCTCTTTTGTAGTTTAATTTAAGACCCCCTGCTAATATCATGTCCTGTAGGTCTTTTTACATTACCAACACATGATTTTTTTCAGTAAGCCAATACAGTTAGGAAACTTTTGTATTAGCTTAGCTGGTGATAGAAGTAGAAGAGGGCAAAAAAAAGCTTTTAACTCACCTACAGCCCTACCACATTGGCTAGGCCCAATCTCGTCTGATCTTGGAAACTAAGCAGTGTTGGGCCTGGTTAGTACTTGGGTGGGAGACCACGTGGGAACACCAGGTGCTGTAGGTTTTTTCACATTACAGGCAAATTGTTTTTATTCTCTAGCTATTTAAATTGGAAACTTTTTCTTTTTATTGCCAGTACAGACATTTGGAAGAGGTCAAACAGACACAATAGCCATCACCTAAAGACTTACCACACTGTTTAGGCCCAATTCCAACTGCTTTTGGCAGCTAAACAGTGTTGAGCCTGTTTAGTAGTTTAATTTAAGACCCCCTGCTAATATCATGTCCTGTAGGTCTTTTTACATTACCAACACATGATTTTTTTTAGTAAGCCAATACAGTTAGGAAACTTTTATATTAGCTTACCTGGTGATAGAAGTAGAAGAGGGCAAAAAAGTGCCTGTATCTCACCTACAGCCATACCACATTGGATAGGCCCAATCTCGTCTGATCTTGGAAGCTAAGCAGTGTTGGGCCTGGTTAGCACTTGGGTGGGAGACCAACTGGGAACACCAGGTGCTGTAGGTTTTTTCACATTACTGGCAAATTGTTTTTATTCTCTAGCTATTTATATTGGAAACTTTTTCTTTTTATTGCCAGCACAGACATTTGGAAGAGGTCAAACAGACACAATAGCCATCACCTAAAGACTTACCACACTGTTTAGGCTCAATTTCCAACTGCTTTTGGCAGCTAAACAGTGTTGAGCCTCTTTTGTAGTTTAATTTAAGACCCCCTGCTAATATCATGTCATGTAGGTCTTTTTACATTACCAACACATGATTTTTTTCAGTAAGCCAATACAGTTAGGAAACTTTTGTATTAGCTTACCTGGTGATAGAAGTAGAAGAGGGCAAAAAAGTGCCTGTATCTCACCTACAGCCATACCACATTGGATAGGCCCAATCTCGTCTGATCTTGGAAGCTAAGCAGTGTTGGGCCTGGTTAGTACTTGGGTGGGAGACCACATGGGAACACCAGGTGCTGTAGGTTTTTTCACATTATTGGCAAATTGTTTTTATTCTCTAGCTATTTATATTGGAAACTTTTTCTTTTTATTGCCAGCACAGACATTTGGAAGAGGTCAAACAGACACAATAGCCATCACCTAAAGACTTACCACACTGTTTAGGCTCAATTCCAACTGCTTTTGGCAGCTAAACAGTGTTGAGCCTCTTTTGTAGTTTAATTTAAGACCCCCTGCTAATATCATGTCCTGTAGGTCTTTTTACATTACCAATACATGATTTTTTTCAGTAAGCCAATACAGTTAGGAAACTTTTGTATTAGCTTAGCTGGTGATAGAAGTAGAAGAGGGCAAAAAAAAGCTTTTAACTCACCTACAGCCCTACCACATTGGCTAGGCCCAATCTCGTCTGATCTTGGAAGCTAAGCAGTGTTGGGCCTGGTTAGTACTTGGGTGGGAGACCACGTGGGAACACCAGGTGCTGTAGGTTTTTTCACATTACAGGCAAATTGTTTTTATTCTCTAGCTATTTAAATTGGAAACTTTTTCTTTTTATTGCCAGTACAGACATTTGGAAGAGGTCAAACAGACACAATAGCCATCACCTAAAGACTTACCACACTGTTTAGGCCCAATTCCAACTGCTTTTGGCAGCTAAACAGTGTTGAGCCTGTTTAGTAGTTTAATTTAAGACCCCCTGCTAATATCATGTCCTGTAGGTCTTTTTACATTACCAACACATGATTTTTTTTAGTAAGCCAATACAGTTAGGAAACTTTTATATTAGCTTACCTGGTGATAGAAGTAGAAGAGGGCAAAAAAGTGCCTGTATCTCACCTACAGCCATACCACATTGGATAGGCCCAATCTCGTCTGATCTTGGAAGCTAAGCAGTGTTGGGCCTGGTTAGCACTTGGGTGGGAGACCAACTGGGAACACCAGGTGCTGTAGGTTTTTTCACATTACTGGCAAATTGTTTTTATTCTCTAGCTATTTATATTGGAAACTTTTTCTTTTTATTGCCAGCACAGACATTTGGAAGAGGTCAAACAGACACAATAGCCATCACCTAAAGACTTACCACACTGTTTAGGCTCAATTCCAACTGCTTTTGGCAGCTAAACAGTGTTGAGCCTCTTTTGTAGTTTAATTTAAGCCCCCCTGCTAATATCATGTCCTGTAGGTCTTTTTACATTACCAACACATGATTTTTTTTAGTAAGCCAATACAGTTAGGAAACTTTTGTATTAGCTTACCTGGTGATAGAAGTAGAAGAGGGCAAAAAAGTGCCTGTATCTCACCTACAGCCATACCACATTGAATAGGCCCAATCTCGTCTGATCTTTGAAGCTTAGCAGTGTTGGGCCTGGTTAGTACTTGGGTGGGAGACCACATGGGAACACCAGGTGCTGTAGGTTTTTTCACATTACAGGAAAATTGTTTTTATTCTCTAGCTATTTAAATTGGAAACTTTTTCTTTTTATTGCCAGCACAGACATTTGGAAGAGGTCAAACAGACACAATAGCCATCACCTAAAGACTTACCACACTGTTTAGGCTCAATTCCAACTGCTTTTGGCAGCTAAACAGTGTTGAGCCTCTTTTGTAGTTTCATTTAAGACCCCCTGCTAATATCATGTCCTGTAGGTCTTTTTACATTACCAACACATGATTTTTTTTAGTAAGCCAATACAGTTAGGAAACTTTTATATTAGCTTACCTGGTGATAGAAGTAGAAGAGGGCAAAAAAGTGCCTGTATCTCACCTACAGCCCTACCACATTGGATAGGCCCAATCTCGTCTGATCTTGGAAGCTAAGCAGTGTTGGGCCTGGTTAGTACTTGGGTGGGAGACCACATGGGAACACCAGGTGCTGTAGGTTTTTTCACATTACAGGCAAATTGTTTTTATTCTCTAGCTATTTATATTGGAAACTTTTTCGTTTTATTGCCAGCACAGACATTTGGAAGAGGTCAAACAGACACAATAGCCATCACCTAAAGACTTACCACACTGTTTAGGCTCAATTCCAACTGCTTTTGGCAGCTAAACAGTGTTGAGCCTGTTTAGTAGTTTAATTTAAGACCCCCTGCTAATATCATGTCCTGTAGGTCTTTTTACATTACCAACACATGATTTTTTTTAAGTAAGCCAATACAGTTAGGAAACTTTTTTATTAGCTTACCTTGTGATAGAAGTAGAAGAGGGCAAAAAAGTGCCTGTATCTCACCTACAGCCCTACCACATTGGATAGGCCCAATCTCGTCTGATCTTGGAAGCTAAGCAGTGTTGGGCCTGGTTAGTACTTGGGTGGGAGACCAACTGGGAACACCAGGTGCTGTAGGTTTTTTCACATTACTGGCAAATTGTTTTTATTCTCTAGCTATTTATATTGGAAACTTTTTCTTTTTATTGCCAGCACAGACATTTGGAAGAGGTCAAACAGACACAATAGCCATCACCTAAAGACTTACCACACTGTTTAGGCTCAATTCCAACTGCTTTTGGCAGCTAAACAGTGTTGAGCCTCTTTTGTAGTTTAATTTAAGACCCCCTGCTAATATCATGTCCTGTAGGTCTTTTTACATTACCAACACATGATTTTTTTCAGTAAGCCAATACAGTTAGGAAACTTTTGTATTAGCTTACCTGGTGATAGAAGTAGAAGAGGGCAAAAAAGTGCCTGTATCTCACCTACAGCCATACCACATTGGATAGGCCCAATCTCGTCTGATCTTGGAAGCTAAGCAGTGTTGGGCCTGGTTAGTACTTGGGTGGGAGACCACATGGGAACACCAGGTGCTGTAGGTTTTTTCACATTATTGGCAAATTGTTTTTATTCTCTAGCTATTTATATTGGAAACTTTTTCTTTTTATTGCCAGCACAGACATTTGGAAGAGGTCAAACAGACACAATAGCCATCACCTAAAGACTTACCACACTGTTTAGGCTCAATTCCAACTGCTTTTGGCAGCTAAACAGTGTTGAGCCTCTTTTGTAGTTTAATTTAAGACCCCCTGCTAATATCATGTCCTGTAGGTCTTTTTACATTACCAACACATGATTTTTTTCAGTAAGCCAATACAGTTAGGAAACTTTTGTATTAGCTTAGCTGGTGATAGAAGTCGAAGAGGGCAAAAAAAAGCTTTTAACTCACCTACAACCCTACCACATTGGCTAGGCCCAATCTCGTCTGATCTTGGAAGCTAAGCAGTGTTGGGCCTGGTTAGTACTTGGGTGGGAGACCACGTGGGAACACCAGGTGCTGTAGGTTTTTTCACATTACAGGCAAATTGTTTTTATTCTCTAGCTATTTAAATTGGAAACTTTTTCTTTTTATTGCCAGTACAGACATTTGGAAGAGGTCAAACAGATACAATAGCCATCACCTAAAGACTTACCACACTGTTTAGGCCCAATTCCAACTGCTTTTGGCAGCTAAACAGTGTTGAGCCTGTTTAGTAGTTTAATTTAAGACCCCCTGCTAATATCATGTCCTGTAGGTCTTTTTACATTACCAACACATGATTTTTTTTAGTAAGCCAATACAGTTAGGAAACTTTTATATTAGCTTACCTGGTGATAGAAGTAGAAGAGGGCAAAAAAGTGCCTGTATCTCACCTACAGCCATACCACATTGGATAGGCCCAATCTCGTCTGATCTTGGAAGCTAAGCAGTGTTGGGCCTGGTTAGCACTTGGGTGGGAGACCAACTGGGAACACCAGGTGCTGTAGGTTTTTTCACATTACTGGCAAATTGTTTTTATTCTCTAGCTATTTATATTGGAAACTTTTTCTTTTTATTGCCAGCACAGACATTTGGAAGAGGTCAAACAGACACAATAGCCATCACCTAAAGACTTACCACACTGTTTAGGCTCAATTTCCAACTGCTTTTGGCAGCTAAACAGTGTTGAGCCTCTTTTGTAGTTTAATTTAAGACCCCCTGCTAATATCATGTCATGTAGGTCTTTTTACATTACCAACACATGATTTTTTTCAGTAAGCCAATATAGTTAGGAAACTTTTGTATTAGCTTACCTGGTGATAGAAGTAGAAGAGGGCAAAAAAGTGCCTGTATCTCACCTACAGCCATACCACATTGGATAGGCCCAATCTCGTCTGATCTTGGAAGCTAAGCAGTGTTGGGCCTGGTTAGTACTTGGGTGGAAGACCACATGGGAACACCAGGTGCTGTAGGTTTTTTCACATTACTGGCAAATTGTTTTTATTCTCTAGCTATTTAAATTGGAAACTTTTTCTTTTTATTGCCAGTACAGACATTTGGAAGAGGTCAAACAGACACAATAGCCATCACCTAAAGACTTACCACACTGTTTAGGCCCAATTCCAACTGCTTTTGGCAGCTAAACAGTGTTGAGCCTCTTTAGTAGTTTAATTTAAGACCCCCTGCTAATATCATGTCCTGTAGGTCTTTTTACATTACCAACACATGATTTTTTTCAGTAAGCCAATACAGTTAGGAAACGTTTTTATTAGCTTACCTGGTGATAGAAGTAGAAGAGGGCAAAAAAGTGCCTGTGTCTCACCTACAGCCCTACCACATTGGATAGGCCCAATCTCCTCTGATCTTGGAAGCTAAGCAGTGTTGGGCCTGGTTAGTACTTGGGTGGGAGACCACATGGAAACACCAGGTGCTGTAGGTTTTTTCACATTACAGGCAAATTGTTTTTATTCTTTAGCTATTTAAATTGGAAATTTTTTCTTTTTATTGCCAGTACAGACATTTGGAAGAGGTCAAACAGACACAATAGCCATCACCTAAAGACTTACCACACTGTTTAGGCCCAATTCCAACTGCTTTTGGCAGCTAAACAGTGTTGAGCCTGTTTAGTAGTTTAATTTAAGACCCCCTGCTAATATCATGTCCTGTAGGTCTTTTTACATTACCAACACATGATTTTTTTTAAGTAAGCCAATACAGTTAGGAAACTTTTTTATTAGCTTACCTTGTGATAGAAGTAGAAGAGGGCAAAAAAGTGCCTGTATCTCACCTACAGCCATACCACATTGGATAGGCCCAATCTCGTCTGATCTTGGAAGCTAAGCAGTGTTGGGCCTGGTTAGTACTTGGGTGGGAGACCACCTGGGAACACCAGGTGCTGTAGGTTTTTTCACATTACTGGCAAATTGTTTTTATTCTCTAGCTATTTAAATTGGAAACTTTTTCTTTTTATTGCCAGCACAGACATTTGGAAGAGGTCAAACAGACACAATAGCCATCACCTAAAGACTTACCACACTGTTTAGGCTCAATTCCAACTGCTTTTGGCAGCTAAACAGTGTTGAGCCTCTTTTGTAGTTTAATTTAAGACCCCCTGCTAATATCATGTCCTGTAGGTCTTTTTACATTACCAACACATGATTTTTTTCAGTAAGCCAATACAGTTAGGAAACTTTTGTATTAGCTTACCTGGTGATAGAAGTAGAAGAGGGCAAAAAAGTGCCTTTAACTCACCTACAGCCATACCACATTGGATAGGCCCAATCTCGTCTGATCTTGGAAGCTAAGCAGTGTTGGGCCTGGTTAGTACTTGGGTGGGAGACCACATGGGAACACCAGGTGCTGTAGGTTTTTTCACATTACAGGCAAATTGTTTTTATTCTCTAGCTATTTAAATTGGAAAAATTTTCTTTTTATTGCCAGTACAGACATTTGGAAGAGGTCAAACAGACACAATAGCCATCACCTAAAGACTTACCACACTGTTTAGGCCCAATTCCAACTGCTTTTGGCATCTAAACAGTGTTGAGCCTCTTTAGTAGTTTAATTTAAGACCCCCTGCTAATATCATGTCCTGTAGGTCTTTTTACATTACCAACACATGATTTTTTTCAGTAAGCCAATACAGTTAGGAAACGTTTTTATTAGCTTACCTGGTGATAGAAGTAGAAGAGGGCAAAAAAGTGCCTGTGTTTCACCTACAGCCCTACCACATTGGATAGGCCCAATCTCTTCTGATCTTGGAAGCTAAGCAGTGTTGGGCCTGGTTAGTACTTGGTTGGGAGACCACATGGAAACACCAGGTGCTGTAGGTTTTTTCACATTACAGGCAAATTGTTTTTATTCTCTAGCTATTTAAATTGGAAACTTTTTCTTTTTATTGCCAGTACAGACATTTGGAAGAGGTCAAACAGACACAATAGCCATCACCTAAAGACTTACCACACTGTTTAGGCCCAATTCCAACTGCTTTTGGCAGCTAAACAGTGTTCAGCCTGTTTAGTAGTTTAATTTAAGACCCCCTGCTAATATCATGTCCTGTAGGTCTTTTTACATTACCAACACATGATTTTTTTTAAGTAAGCCAATACAGTTAGGAAACTTTTTTTTTAGCTTACCTTGTGATAGAAGTAGAAGAGGGCAAAAAAGTGCCTGTATCTCACCTACAGCCATACCACATTGGATAGGCCCAATCTCGTCTGATCTTGAAAGCTAAGCAGTGTTGGGCCTGGTTAGTACTTGGGTGGGAGACCACCTGGGAACACCAGGTGCTGTAGGTTTTTTCACATTACTGGCAAATTGTTTTTATTCTCTAGCTATTTAAATTGGAAACTTTTTCTTTTTATTGCCAGCACAGACATTTGGAAGAGGTCAAACAGACACAATAGCCATCACCTAAAGACTTACCACACTGTTTAGGCTCAATTCCAACTGCTTTTGGCAGCTAAACAGTGTTGAGCCTCTTTTGTAGTTTAATTTAAGACCCCCTGCTAATATCATGTCCTGTAGGTCTTTTTACATTACCAACACATGATTTTTTTCAGTAAGCCAATACAGTTAGGAAACTTTTGTATTAGCTTACCTGGTGATAGAAGTAGAAGAGGGCAAAAAAGTGCCTTTAACTCACCTACAGCCATACCACATTGGATAGGCCCAATCTCATCTGATCTTGGAAGCTAAGCAGTGTTGGGCCTGGTTAGTACTTGGGTGGGAGACCACATGGGAACACCAGGTGCTGTAGGTTTTTTCACATTACAGGCAAATTGTTTTTATTCTCTAGCTATTTAAATTGGAAAAATTTTCTTTTTATTGCCAGTACAGACATTTGGAAGAGGTCAAACAGACACAATAGCCATCACCTAAAGACTTACCACACTGTTTAGGCCCAATTCCAACTGCTTTTGGCAGCTAAACAGTGTTGAGCCTCTTTAGTAGTTTAATTTAAGACCCCCTGCTAATATCATGTCCTGTAGGTCTTTTTACATTACCAACACATGATTTTTTTCAGTAAGCCAATACAGTTAGGAAACTTTTTTATTAGCTTACCTGGTGATAGAAGTAGAAGAGGGCAAAAAAGTGCCTGTATCTCACTTACAGCCATACCACATTGGATAGGCCCAATCTCGTCTGATCTTGGAAGCTAAGCAGTGTTGGGCCTGGTTAATACTTGGGTGGGAGACCACATGGGAACACCAGGTGCTGTAATTTTTTTCACATTACAGGCAAATTGTTTTTATTCTCTAGCTATTTAAATTGGAAACTTTTTCTTTTTCTTGCCAGTACAGACATTTGGAAGAGGTCAAACAGACACAATAGCCATCACCTAAAGACTTACCACACTGTTTAGGCCAAATTCCAACTGCTTTTGGCAGCTAAACAGTGTTAAGCCTGTTTAGTAGTTTAATTTAAGACCCCCTGCTAATATCATGTCCTGTAGGTCTTTTTACATTACCAACACATGATTTTTTTTAAGTAAGCCAATACAGTTAGGAAACTTTTTTATTAGCTTACCTGGTGATAGAAGTAGAAGAGGGCAAAAAAGTGCCTGTATCTCACCTACAGCCATACCACATTGGATAGGCCCAATCTCGTCTGATCTTGGAAGCTAAGCAGTGTTGGGCCTGGTTAGTACTTGGGTGGGAGACCACCTGGGAACACCAGGTGCTGTAGGTTTTTTCACATTACTGGCAAATTGTTTTTATTCTCTAGCTATTTATATTGGAAACTTTTTCTTTTTATTGCCAGCACAGACATTTGGAAGAGGTCAAACAGACACAATAGCCATCACCTAAAGACTTACCACACTGTTTAGGCTCAATTCCAACTGCTTTTGGCAGCTAAACAGTGTTGAGCCTCTTTTGTAGTTTAATTTAAGACCCCCTGCTAATATCATGTACTGTAGGTCTTTTTACATTACCAACACATGATTTTTTTCAGTAAGCCAATACAGTTAGGAAACTTTTGTATTAGCTTACCTGGTGATAGAAGTAGAAGAGGGCAAAAAAGTGCCTTTAACTCACCTACATCCATACCACATTGGATAGGCCCAATCTCGTCTGATCTTGGAAGCTAAGCAGTGTTGGGCCTGGTTAGTACTTGGGTGGGAGACCACATGGGATCACCAGGTGCTGTAGGTTTTTTCACATTACTGGCAAATTGTTTTTATTCTCTAGCTATTTAAATTGGAAGCTTTTTCTTTTTATTGCCAGTACAGACATTTGGAAGAGGTCAAACAGACACAATAGCCATCACCTAAAGACTTACCACACTGTTTAGGCCCAATTCCAACTGCTTTTGGCAGCTAAACAGTGTTGAGCCTCTTTTTTTTTTTTAATCATTTTTATTCACATTTTTCCCAACTTTTGACATATACATATTAATAAAAAAATTACAATTACATTACACATTTAACAAAACATTAAACATCCAATCCTTGGCTGGATAATTACATACTTAACTTTATTTTTACTTTATCTTATTTCCCACTTTAAATACTGATGGCGAGAGATATATATGACCAGAATTAACTAAGTCTGAGCAGTCAAACTAACTATTTAGGAATTAAGGAGATGGCTCAAGTTTCCAAGGGGTGAAGAGATATTAACCAAGAGATACAATATAACAGAGGTAAAATATTCATAATTTCACAGTGCTTTATCTTATGAGTGAACCTATACTCGATATTTCTAATGGTGCCTAAATATCCATTATTTCCTACTAGTGTATAGGGAGGTATATAAAAAGAAAGAGAAAGAAAAAAAAAAAAAAAAAAAAAAAAAAAAAAAAAAAAAAAAAAAAAAAAAAAAATTCCCCTAGTGTCTATCAGATATCTACTAAAACGTGATTACTTTCATAGTGTCTCCTATTTTTCAAATGCAATAGCTCATAATATCTCAAATTTATCATACTCTTTATTGGTGATACTGTGTAAATCTATTTCATATCTAATTTCTAAGTTTAACATTTAGTGAATATCATAATGTTTATGTGCCTAAAAAGCTTTTGTTATTATAGTATTTAGTCTTCTGCCATCCTCCCCATATATCCATAAATTTACTGATGGTGTTTCGCAAGGTACTAATTCGCCTCTCTTGTTCATATGTAAAGTTCACCAGGTTTATCCATATATTAACATTTGGGCTTTCTTTTGCCATCCATTGGCGTGCAATTATTACCTTCCCCAGGGCACAAAGATTTATAGCTAATTGTCTCTGCCCCTGGGTATACCGGGCATTTGACCATATCCCCAATATGTATAAAACAGGCGAATACTCATGTGTTGGAATTCCGCAGCTGTTCAATATATTCATGATTTGCTGCCAGAATTTTTGTATCTCTTCACACTCCCATATCAGGTGAAAAAAATTACAGTTCTGCTGCGAACATTTAGGGCATTTATTACTCCTATTGGGAGAGAATTTACATATTCTTACCGGGGTCATATACACTCTATGTAATATATTAAATTGTATTTGCTGAGTTCTCAACGAGGTTGTAGCTAACGTAGGTGCCCTTAGGGCCCATCTCCAATTCTCATCATCAATGACAACTTTATCCTTGATCCATTTTTGTTTTAATTCTTCCAAGTCTCCCTTTTGAGTAAGTTTCATCAGATATTGATAGCATTTTGATACCTTTCTACTCATACCCATTTTTTTAAGGAAAATTTTAACCCCCGAGTCACAGATGGAAAAATCAGATTCTCTGTCATATAATGACATGGCGCTTCTTAATTGTAGAAATCTAAAGAACATTGATTTCGGAAGGTTAAACTCCTCCCTTATTTTTCCAAATGTTTTAAATTGATTGTTCTCATACAGTTGACCAATAGATGAAACACCATACTGCTTCCATATTTTGGGAGTCTGAAATCGGGAAAGCATATCCAAGGACCTCAAAGAGAAAATATTCATATCCGGATCCATCCCCAAGGGTTCTTCTCTCTGACTAACCCACTTCCATATTTTCCGAGCCTGTACAATTATAGGAATCTGGATATTTCCATTGGCCTCGGCCAATAGCACTTGCATAGGTGTATATCCAGGATATGCTTTCTCAATCAGTCTCCCTAGTTCTATTGGGAAACCATCATCCTTCCTTAACCACATAGACAGATGCCCTAGTTGGGTAGCATAATAGTATAATTTAATATTTGGCACTGCCAATCCTCCTTCCCGCCGTGTTCTAGTCAATACAGACCATTTAACTCTCGGAGTTTTACTTCTCCAAATAAAAGAAGAGAGTATGCCATTTATTCTACAAAAAACTTCGTCAGTTAGATATAATGGGGACTGTTGAAACACGTATAATAATTTGGGCAGTACACACATCTTTATCAGGTTGACTCTTCCAATAAGTGTCAGGGGTAATTTTTGCCAGCTTCTACATTTACTTCTAATTTCCCCAATAATTGGCTCTACATTATCCCTAGCATATTTTCTTGAGTCAGCGGTAACCACTATCCCCAAGTATCTAAAAGATTCAACTAGGGGCGGGAAATGGTCTGGGAGACTCTCCTTTCTCACTTCCTGTCCAACGGCTAATAGATGAGATTTATTAAGGTTTATTGTTAATCCCGAGAAGTTACCATATTCCTGTATAGTTGCTAATACTTTACCCAAATCACGCTGATAGTTAGTAATTCCCACTAATAGATCATCTGCGTATAATGATATAATGTTATGGCCCGTATTCTCCAGCAGAGCTCTAATTCTACAAGCCAAAGGCTCCATTGCCAGCGCAAAAAGGTAGGGGGATAGGGGACACCCTTGTCTGGTTCCTCGAGATAGCTGAAAGGGATCTGATATATAACCATTAACCATTATTCTTGCGGTAGGGGACTGATATAACATAAACACTCTCTCAATGAAGCTGGGCCCAAAACCAAAAGCCATAAGAGTTTGACGCAAATAAGGCCACTCAACCGAGTCGAAGGCCTTATTTGCGTCAAACGATGCAATCATCGCACCGTTGCCCAGAGATAGTTCTGTTTGGATATAAGAGAATAATTTGCGAAGATTTACCGCAGTGGATTTCCCGGACATAAAGCCGGTTTGATCCGGGTGTACAACCTCATGAATCACTTTCCCTAACCTTATAGCCAATATCTTGGCATATACCTTCGCATCTACCGATATCAGCGATATTGGTCTATAGGAATCTACTTTAGTTAGGTCCTTGCCTGCTTTTGGAATCAATGTAACAATGGCTTCTTTCATTGAGTCAGAGAGTCTCCCCTCCATTTCCATACTCTTAAAGGCCCACAACATATGCTTGGCAATATTTTTCCCAAACACTTTAAATATCTCACTCGGAAGACCATCTACCCCTGATGCCTTTCCATTGGCCATGGAGTTAATGGCATACTCAACTTCTTCTATGGTGAACGGGGCTTCTAATATATTCCTTGCATCCTGAGATAACTCTGGCATTAGAGTGGCATTCAAGAAGGATGGAATTTCTCCCTCCTCCTTTCCCAATCTAGATCTATATACATCTGAAAAATGATTCACAAATACCTTGGCAATATCTGGAGCTGTATTTAATATTTCCCCATTCTGCCCATATATTTTGAGTATTATATTTGACTGGGATTCTGCCTTTACTAGATATGACATATATTTTCCGGCCCTGTCACTATTCATATATATTCGATTGTACCCTTTTAATATTCTAAAATTGGCCATAGTCTGGAGGTGCTCTAGCCATTTTTGTTGTTCACTAATCCAATTTATTCTAGTAGTTTCTGAAGCCTCTCTCAAGTATCTTTGTTCCGCCTCAACCATCATAGCCTCCAGTTCATTGGCCTTTTCCTGACATCTCCTTTTTTCTCCAGCTATCTCCTTCATTAGAATACCCCTGAAATACGCTTTAAATGATTCCCAGACGAGCGAACTTTTAGCTGATTCCACGTTATGCCCAAAAAAACCCTCAATCTCTGTCCTAATTCCCTCAGTTCTATCTAATTTAGAGGCCCAGGAGGGATGGAGCCGCCAGTATGAAAATCCTCTCTGAGGTGTAAGATCTAATTTCAAGGTTAAAGGAGAATGATCAGATATCCCCCTAGCTTCATATTCAATTGCCACTACAAATTTAGTAAGTTCGGGAGATATTAAAATTAAATCTATTCTAGAGAAAGACCTGCTAGCAACAGAATAGCACGAGTATTGCTGGGCGTTGGGATGCTTTTCTCGCCAGATGTCTCGCCATCCCAACTGTCTGACGAAATCAGCAAATCCACTTCCCTTATTTATTACTGATCCCGACATACTCATTCTATCCACCATTGCATCCAGCACATTATTGAAGTCTCCCAAACATATTATATATGCATCTCCTTTCCCTATAATAAACTCCACAGCCTTTCTTAACACCTCATATGAAAATGGTGGGGGAATGTATATCGCAATAATACAGCACCTAACAGAGCAGATTGTTCCTTCTATAAATATATATCTACCATAGGCATCCACTTGAATAGAGATACATTCGAATCCAATACCTTTTTTAATAAGTACCGACACACCCCTAGAGGAGGATGAGAACTGGGAATGGTAGGATCGTTCTATCCATGGCCTTTGCAGCGCCTTGCATTTGTCCCCATATAGATGTGTCTCTTGGAGACAGATAATATCAGCCCCGCTTTTTTTACAATAATTCATGACCAGGGATCTCTTAACTTTCTCATTAAGTCCCCGCACGTTCCATGTAACCAATCTCACCATTTCCAGATTCTGCTTCCCCCATCTATCTCACCGCCATCCATTAAAGTGGGACCATACATCATCAGCCAAGGATTGTTACAAAAACTTCTTACAGACAATTTACCATATATACATTTCATATTCCCTTCCCCCTCCCCCCACCCTGTATAACCTATCCCTTTAGGCATACCTACCCCAACCCTACCATCCACCCCACATCCACCATTATTCCCATACATCGGGGTCAAGTTACTTTTAGTCACACCTTTTACTGACGTGCTCAGCTCCCCATATTACATTATACACGTGGTACCATCTACTAATATCCAACAGCCGGCCTGATTTCACAGACCAACTTTATATACTTTTATATTACCCACGCATGAAGAAACTAAAGAATCAACCCCTCCCCCTCCCTTTCCCCCCCGCACATTACCTCACCCCATTTTACCTCTAATATATATTACCTGACAGGAAGTTACTGATCCTATAACTTTAGCGAAGATCTTATACCTTAAGAACTCTCTGGCATTAACTGTTTACCCCCTGGATACACTTTATCAAGCCACCCCGCTGCTTCCTCAGGGGAAAGAAAAAATCTTGTCTGATCATTTACTATTACCCTTAATTTGGCAGGATATTGCATCGAATATCTCAATTTTAGCTCCTGGAGCCTTAATTTGACCTCTCTGAATCTCATTCTTTCCTTTTGTATGACATATGGGAGGTCTGGGAACAATGATACTTTATGTCCATTGTAGCTTAAGTCTTCCTTGTATCTGGCAAGTTTCAGCAAGTTGTCCCGATCACGATAGTGCAATAGCTTCAAAATTAAGGTACGGGGTGGGCTCCCAGGAATTGGTGACTTAGCTGGAATCCGGTGTGCACGCTCTACCGCAAAAAAGGGGGACAAGGCCTCTTTCCCAAACATTTGGCAAAGCCATTCCTCAGTGAATTTTTCAGGATTAGGCCCCTCCACCCGTTCCTCAAGCCCCACCACCCGTATGTTCTTTCTCCTTAACCTCCCTTCCATGTCCACAACCTTATTTTGTAGGTCAACAATTTTCCCTGAGGCGGACTGCACTTGCTTCTGCAGGGGGATTATCATGTCCTCCAAGCTTGATATTCGGTTCTCTACTTCCAGGACACGGTCCCTAATTTTCTGAGCATCCTCTCTCAGAAGAGAAATATCTATCTGAACTTTCTCAATCTGTCCAGATAGCCGGGACTCACAAGAGCTGACAGCATTCAACACCTGCTGCAGAGTTACTTCATTTTGCGGTGATGTACCCCCGCTTTTCACCGGGGTTGTATGCGGTGTATTAGCTGTAGATCCACTCGCGCTTTGGGCTTGAGTACGTGCGTATTTTTCTAGCCGCGTCGCGGCTGAACTTTGGCCAGTTTTCCCCATTGTCAAAAGAGGTGTTTGTACAAACTTATTGTGTGAGGTGGGATATCTAGAAGCTTTAGGCAGAGCAGCTTTGCCTGATCTCTGGGGGTTACCACTCGGCCACTCCGTTTGGGGATACTCCCAGAGTTATTTCAGCGAGTTCTCTCCCGGGCACTTAGATTATACTGTCAGTATACAACTTTTTACCCGTGTTGTGTAGGGTGATAAATAGGGAAAGGTCATGCGGGTACTGTATCCCCAAAATAGTTCAGTCCTTGTGTATATTTTTATATTGCGTTTACCATCAAGCCATTATAGCGCATAGAAGTACCTCCATCAGTCGTGCAGATATTCGCAGCCAGATGGTCACTCCTCTTCTCAATACTCTCCACTCCAACAGGACGCACCGGCCCTGTTTCTGGATCTCAGATCAGATCTCTGTGTCGCTGGATCTAAGCTCCGCACATCATCGCCAGAACGTGGGTAGTGTATCGGATGTACTCGCCGGTACCTGGGTCTCCCCGCCAGCTCCACACTCTCTCTCACCGGCACTTCCGTGCTGCTTCTAGCGCGCTGTATCTGCGCTCGCTCTCCGATGCAGGTAGTAGCGCCGCTTATAGCTGCTGGCTGCCGCTCACCAATGATACTGCCGCTCTGGTAATAGGGCTCGCTGTTTCACCTCCGGGCTTCTGTGCGTTCTCCAACCGAGAACGCCACACATCAGCGGGTAAGGGCTAAACGGCGGGAGAGGGAGAGACGCTGGGGAGCTGAATCTCTCCTACCTCACACACTCACGCACGCCGCCGTGACTCCGCCTGTGTTGAGCCTCTTTAGTAGTTTAATTTAAGACCCCCTGCTAATATCATGTCCTGTAGGTCTTTTTACATTACCAACACATGATTTTTTTTAAGTAAGCCAATACAGTTAGGAAACTTTTTTATTAGCTTACCTGGTGATAGAAGTAGAAGAGGGCAAAAAAGTGCCTGTATCTCACCTACAGCCATACCACATTGGATAGTCCCAATCTCGTCTGATCTTGGAAGCTAAGCAGTGTTGGGCTTGGTTAGTACTTGGGTGGGAGACCACATGGGAACACCAGGTGCTGTAGGTTTTTTCACATTACAGGCAAATTGTTTTTATTCTCTAGCTATTTAAATTGGAAACTTTTTCTTTTTCTTGCCAGTACAGACATTTGGAAGAGGTCAAACAGACACAATAGCCATCACCTAAAGACTTACCACACTGTTTAGGCCCAATTCCAACTGCTTCTGGCAGGTAAACAGTGTTGAGCCTCTTTAGTAGTTTAATTTAAGACCCCCTGCTAATATCATGTCCTGTAGGTCTTTTTACATTACCAACACATGATTTTTTTCAGTAAGCCAATACAGTTAGGAAACTTTTTTATTAGCTTACCTGGTGATAGAAGTAGAAGAGGGCAAAAAAGTGCCTGTATCTCACTTACAGCCATACCACATTGGATAGGCCCAATCTCGTCTGATCTTGGAAGCTAAGCAGTGTTGGGCCTGGTTAATACTTGGGTGGGAGACCACATGGGAACACCAGGTGCTGTAATTTTTTTCACATTACAGGCAAATTGTTTTTATTCTCTAGCTATTTAAATTGGAAACTTTTTCTTTTTCTTGCCAGTACAGACATTTGGAAGAGGTCAAACAGACACAATAGCCATCACCTAAAGACTTACCACACTGTTTAGGCCAAATTCCAACTGCTTTTGGCAGCTAAACAGTGTTAAGCCTGTTTAGTAGTTTAATTTAAGACCCCCTGCTAATATCATGTCCTGTAGGTCTTTTTACATTACCAACACATGATTTTTTTTAAGTAAGCCAATACAGTTAGGAAACTTTTTTATTAGCTTACCTGGTGATAGAAGTAGAAGAGGGCAAAAAAGTGCCTGTATCTCACCTACAGCCATACCACATTGGATAGGCCCAATCTCGTCTGATCTTGGAAGCTAAGCAGTGTTGGGCCTGGTTAGTACTTGGGTGGGAGACCACCTGGGAACACCAGGTGCTGTAGGTTTTTTCACATTACTGGCAAATTGTTTTTATTCTCTAGCTATTTATATTGGAAACTTTTTCTTTTTATTGCCAGCACAGACATTTGGAAGAGGTCAAACAGACACAATAGCCATCACCTAAAGACTTACCACACTGTTTAGGCTCAATTCCAACTGCTTTTGGCAGCTAAACAGTGTTGAGCCTCTTTTGTAGTTTAATTTAAGACCCCCTGCTAATATCATGTACTGTAGGTCTTTTTACATTACCAACACATGATTTTTTTCAGTAAGCCAATACAGTTAGGAAACTTTTGTATTAGCTTACCTGGTGATAGAAGTAGAAGAGGGCAAAAAAGTGCCTTTAACTCACCTACATCCATACCACATTGGATAGGCCCAATCTCGTCTGATCTTGGAAGCTAAGCAGTGTTGGGCCTGGTTAGTACTTGGGTGGGAGACCACATGGGATCACCAGGTGCTGTAGGTTTTTTCACATTACTGGCAAATTGTTTTTATTCTCTAGCTATTTAAATTGGAAGCTTTTTCTTTTTATTGCCAGTACAGACATTTGGAAGAGGTCAAACAGACACAATAGCCATCACCTAAAGACTTACCACACTGTTTAGGCCCAATTCCAACTGCTTTTGGCAGCTAAACAGTGTTGAGCCTCTTTAGTAGTTTAATTTAAGACCCCCTGCTAATATCATGTCCTGTAGGTCTTTTTACATTACCAACACATGATTTTTTTTAAGTAAGCCAATACAGTTAGGAAACTTTTTTATTAGCTTACCTGGTGATAGAAGTAGAAGAGGGCAAAAAAGTGCCTGTATCTCACCTACAGCCATACCACATTGGATAGTCCCAATCTCGTCTGATCTTGGAAGCTAAGCAGTGTTGGGCTTGGTTAGTACTTGGGTGGGAGACCACATGGGAACACCAGGTGCTGTAGGTTTTTTCACATTACAGGCAAATTGTTTTTATTCTCTAGCTATTTAAATTGGAAACTTTTTCTTTTTATTGCCAGTACAGACATTTGGAAGAGGTCAAACAGACACAATAGCCATCACCTAAAGACTTACCACACTGTTTAGGCCCAATTCCAACTGCTTCTGGCAGCTAAACAGTGTTGAGCCTCTTTAGTAGTTTAATTTAAGACCCCCTGCTAATATCATGTCCTGTAGGTCTTTTTACATTACCAACACATGATTTTTTTCAGTAAGCCAATACAGTTAGGAAACTTTTTTATTAGCTTACCTGGTGATAGAAGTAGAAGAGGGCAAAAAAGTGCCTGTATCTCACCTACAGCCATACCACATTGGATAGGCCCAATCTCGTCTGATCTTGGAAGCTAAGCAGTGTTGGGACTGGTTAGTACTTGGGTGGGAGACCACATGGGAACACCAGGTGCTGTAGGTTTTTTCACATTACAGGCAAATTGTTTTTATTCTCTAGCTATTTAAATTGGAAACTTTTTCTTTTTATTGCCAGTACAGACATTTGGAAGAGGTCAAACAGACACAATAGCCATCACCTAAAGACTTACCACACTGTTTAGGCCCAATTCCAACTGCTTTTGGCAGCTTAACAGTGTTGAGCCTCTTTTGTAGTTTAATTTAAGCCCCCCTGCTAATATCATGTCCTGTAGGTCTTTTTACATTACCAACACATGATTTTTTTTAGTAAGCCAATACAGTTAGGAAACTTTTGTATTAGCTTACCTGGTGATAGAAGTAGAAGAGGGCAAAAAAGTGCCTGTATCTCACCTACAGCCATACCACATTGGATAGGCCCAATCTCGTCTGATCTTGGAAGCTAAGCAGTGTTGGGCCTGGTTAGTACTTGGGTGGGAGACCACCTGGGAACACCAGGTGCTGTAGGTTTTTTCACATTACTGGAAAAATTGTTTTTTTTCTCTAGCTATTTATATTGGAAACTTTTTCTTTTTATTGCCAGCACAGACATTTGGAAGAGGTCAAACAGACACAATAGCCATCACCTAAAGACTTACCACACTGTTTAGGCTCAATTCCAACTGCTTTTGGCAGCTAAACAGTGTTGAGCCTCTTTTGTAGTTTAATTTAAGACCCCCTGCTAATATCATGTCCTGTAGGTCTTTTTACATTACCAACACATGATTTTTTTCAGTAAGCCAATACAGTTAGGAAACTTTTGTATTAGCTTACCTGGTGATAGAAGTAGAAGAGGGCAAAAAAGTGCCTGTATCTCACCTACAGCCATACCACATTGGATAGGCCCAATCTCGTCTGATCTTGGAAGCTAAGCAGTGTTGGGCCTGGTTAGTACTTGGGTGGAAGACCACCTGGGAACACCAGGTGCTGTAGGTTTTTTCACATTACTGGCAAATTGTTTTTATTCTCTAGCTATTTAAATTGGAAACTTTTTCTTTTTATTGCCAGCACAGACATTTGGAAGAGGTCAAACAGACACAATAGCCATCACCTAAAGACTTACCACACTGTTTAGGCTCAATTCCAACTGCTTTTGGCAGCTTAACAGTGTTGAGCCTCTTTTGTAGTTTAATTTAAGCCCCCCTGCTAATATCATGTCCTGTAGGTCTTTTTACATTACCAACACATGATTTTTTTTAGTAAGCCAATACAGTTAGGAAACTTTTGTATTAGCTTACCTGGTGATAGAAGTAGAAGAGGGCAAAAAAGTGCCTGTATCTCACCTACAGCCATACCACATTGGATAGGCCCAATCTCGTCTGATCTTGGAAGCTAAGCAGTGTTGGGCCTGGTTAGTACTTGGGTGGGAGACCACCTGGGAACACCAGGTGCTGTAGGTTTTTTCACATTACTGGAAAAATTGTTTTTTTTCTCTAGCTATTTATATTGGAAACTTTTTCTTTTTATTGCCAACACAGACATTTGGAAGAGGTCAAACAGACACAATAGCCATCACCTAAAGACTTACCACACTGTTTAGGCTCAATTCCAACTGCTTTTGGCAGCTAAACAGTGTTGAGCCTCTTTTGTAGTTTAATTTAAGACCCCCTGCTAATATCATGTCCTGTAGGTCTTTTTACATTACCAACACATGATTTTTTTCAGTAAGCCAATACAGTTAGGAAACTTTTGTATTAGCTTACCTGGTGATAGAAGTAGAAGAGGGCAAAAAAGTGCCTGTATCTCACCTACAGCCATACCACATTGGATAGGCCCAATCTCGTCTGATCTTGGAAGCTAAGCAGTGTTGGGCCTGGTTAGTACTTGGGTGGGAGACCACATGGGAACACCAGGTGCTGTAGGTTTTTTCACATTACTGGCAAATTGTTTTTATTCTCTAGCTATTTAAATTGGAAACTTTTTCTTTTTATTGCCAGTACAGACATTTGGAAGAGGTCAAACAGACACAATAGCCATCACCTAAAGACTTACCACACTGTTTAGGCCCAATTCCAACTGCTTTTGGCAGCTAAACAGTGTTGAGCCTCTTTAGTAGTTTAATTTAAGACCCCCTGCTAATATCATGTCCTGTAGGTCTTTTTACATTACCAACACATGATTTTTTTCAGTAAGCCAATACAGTTAGGAAACTTTTTTATTAGCTTACCTGGTGATAGAAGTAGAAGAGGGCAAAAAAGTGCCTGTGTCTCACCTACAGCCATACCACATTGGATAGGCCCAATCTCGTCTGATCTTGGAAGCTAAGCAGTGTTGGGCCTGGTTAGTACTTGGGTGGGAGACCACATGGGAACACCAGGTGCTGTAGGTTTTTTCACATTACAGGCAAATTGTTTTTATTCTCTAGCTATTTAAATTGGAAACTTTTTCTTTTTATTGCCAGTACAGACATTTGGAAGAGGTCAAACAGACACAATAGCAATCACCTAAAGACTTACCACACTGTTTAGGCCCAATTCCAACTGCTTTTGGCAGCTAAACAGTGTTGAGCCTCTTTAGTAGTTTAATTTAAGACCCCCTGCTAATATCATGTCCTGTAGGTCTTTTTACATTACCAACACATGATTTTTTTCAGTAAGCCAATACAGTTAGGAAACTTTTTTATTAGCTTACCTGGTGATAGAAGTAGAAGAGGGCAAAAAAGTGCCTGTATCTCACCTACAGCCATACCACATTGGATAGTCCCAATCTCGTCTGATCTTGGAAGCTAAGCAGTGTTGGGCTTGGTTAGTACTTGGGTGGGAGACCACATGGGAACACCAGGTGCTGTAGGTTTTTTCACATTACAGGCAAATTGTTTTTATTCTCTAGCTATTTAAATTGGAAACTTTTTCTTTTTATTGCCAGTACAGACATTTGGAAGAGGTCAAACAGACACAATAGCCATCACCTAAAGACTTACCACACTGTTTAGGCCCAATTCCAACTGCTTCTGGCAGCTAAACAGTGTTGAGCCTCTTTAGTAGTTTAATTTAAGACCCCCTGCTAATATCATGTCCTGTAGGTCTTTTTACATTACCAACACATGATTTTTTTCAGTAAGCCAATACAGTTAGGAAACTTTTTTATTAGCTTACCTGGTGATAGAAGTAGACGAGGGCAAAAAAGTGCCTGTATCTCACCTACAGCCATACCACATTGGATAGGCCCAATCTCGTCTGATCTTGGAAGCTAAGCAGTGTTGGGACTGGTTAGTACTTGGGTGGGAGACCACATGGGAACACCAGGTGCTGTAGGTTTTTTCACATTACAGGCAAAGTGTTTTTATTCTCTAGCTATTTAAATTGGAAATTTTTTCTTTTTATTGCCAGTACAGACATTTGGAAGAGGTCAAACAGACACAATAGCCATCACCTAAAGACTTACCACACTGTTTAGGCCCAATTCCAACTGCTTTTGGCAGCTAAACAGTGTTGAGCCTGTTTAGTAGTTTAATTTAAGACCCCCTGCTAAGATCATGTCCTGTAGGTCTTTTTACATTACCAACACATGATTTTTTTTAAGTAAGCCAATACAGTTAGGAAACTTTTTTATTAGCTTACCTGGTGATAGAAGTAGAGGAGGGCAAAAAAGTGCCTGTATCTCACCTACAGCCATACCACATTGGATAGGCCCAATCTCGTCTGATCTTGGAAGCTAAGCAGTGTTGGGCCTGGTTAGTACTTGGGTGGGAGACCACCTGGGAACACCAGGTGCTGTAGGTTTTTTCACATTACTGGCAAATTGTTTTTATTCTCTAGCTATTTAAATTGGAAACTTTTTCTTTTTATTGCCAGCACAGACATTTGGAAGAGGTCAAACAGACACAATAGCCATCACCTAAAGACTTACCACACTGTTTAGGCTCAATTCCAACTGCTTTTGGCAGCTAAACAGTGTTGAGCCTCTTTTGTAGTTTCATTTAAGACCCCCTGCTAATATCATGTCCTGTAGGTCTTTTTACATTACCAACACATGATTTTTTTCAGTAAGCCAATACAGTTAGGAAACTTTTGTATTAGCTTAGCTGGTGATAGAAGTAGAAGAGGGCAAAAAAAGCTTTTAACTCACCTACAGCCATACCACATTGGATAGGCCCAATCTCGTCTGATCTTGGAAGCTAAGCAGTGTTGGGCCTGGTTAGTACTTGGGTGGGAGAACACATGGGAACACCAGGTGCTGTAGGTTTTTTCACATTACTGGCAAATTGTTTTTATTCTCTAGCTATTTAAATTGGAAACGTTTTCTTTTTATTGCCAGTACAGACATTTGGAAGAGGTCAAACAGACACAATAGCCATCACCTTAAGACTTACCACACTGTTTAGGCCCAATTCCAACTGCTTTTGGCAGCTAAACAGTGTTGAGCCTCTTTAGTAGTTTAATTTAAGACCCCCTGCTAATATCATGTCCTGTAGGTCTTTTTACATTACCAACACATGATTTTTTTTCAGTAAGCCAATACAGTTAGGAAACTTTTTTATTAGCTTACCTGGTGATAGAAGTAGAAGAGGGCAAAAAAGTGCCTATATCTCACCTACAGCCCTACCACATTGGATAGGCCCAATCTCGTCTGATCTTGGAAGCTAAGCAGTGTTGGGCCTGGTTAGTACTTGGGTGGGAGACCACATGGGAACACCAGGTGCTGTAGGTTTTTTCACATTACAGGCAAATTGTTTTTATTCTCTAGCTATTTAAATTGGAAACTTTTTCTTTTTATTGCCAGTACAGACATTTGGAAGAGGTCAAACAGACACAATAGCCATCACCTAAAGACTTACCACACTGTTTAGGCCCAATTCCAACTGCTTTTGGCAGCTAAACAGTGTTGAGCCTGTTTAGTAGTTTAATTTAAGACCCCCTGCTAATATCATGTCCTGTAGGTCTTTTTACATTACCAACACATGATTTTTTTTAGTAAGCCAATACAGTTAGGAAACTTTTATATTAGCTTACCTGGTGATAGAAGTAGAAGAGGGCAAAAAAGTGCCTGTATCTCACCTACAGCCATACCACATTGGATAGGCCCAATCTCGTCTGATCTTGGAAGCTAAGCAGTGTTGGGCCTGGTTAGCACTTGGGTGGGAGACCAACTGGGAACACCAAGTGCTGTAGGTTTTTTCACATTACTGGCAAATTGTTTTTATTCTCTAGCTATTTATATTGGAAACTTTTTCTTTTTATTGCCAGCACAGACATTTGGAAGAGGTCAAACAGACACAATAGCCATCACCTAAAGACTTACCACACTGTTTAGGCTCAATTCCAACTGCTTTTGGCAGCTAAACAGTGTTGAGCCTCTTTTGTAGTTTAATTTAAGACCCCCTGCTAATATCATGTCATGTAGGTCTTTTTACATTACCAACACATGATTTTTTTCAGTAAGCCAATATAGTTAGGAAACTTTTGTATTAGCTTACCTGGTGATAGAAGTAGAAGAGGGCAAAAAAGTGCCTGTATCTCACCTACAGCCATACCACATTGGATAGGCCCAATCTCGTCTGATCTTGGAAGCTAAGCAGTGTTGGGCCTGGTTAGTACTTGGGTGGAAGACCACATGGGAACACCAGGTGCTGTAGGTTTTTTCACATTACTGGCAAATTGTTTTTATTCTCTAGCTATTTAAATTGGAAACTTTTTCTTTTTATTGCCAGTACAGACATTTGGAAGAGGTCAAACAGACACAATAGCCATCACCTAAAGACTTACCACACTGTTTAGGCCCAATTCCAACTGCTTTTGGCAGCTAAACAGTGTTGAGCCTGTTTAGTAGTTTAATTTAAGACCCCCTGCTAATATCATGTCCTGTAGGTCTTTTTACATTACCAACACATGATTTTTTTTAGTAAGCCAATACAGTTAGGAAACTTTTATATTAGCTTACCTGGTGATAGAAGTAGAAGAGGGCAAAAAAGTGCCTGTATCTCACCTACAGCCATACCACATTGGATAGGCCCAATCTCGTCTGATCTTGGAAGCTAAGCAGTGTTGGGCCTGGTTAGCACTTGGGTGGGAGACCAACTGGGAACACCAGGTGCTGTAGGTTTTTTCACATTACTGGCAAATTGTTTTTATTCTCTAGCTATTTATATTGGAAACTTTTTCTTTTTATTGCCAGCACAGACATTTGGAAGAGGTCAAACAGACACAATAGCCATCACCTAAAGACTTACCACACTGTTTAGGCTCAATTCCAACTGCTTTTGGCAGCTAAACAGTGTTGAGCCTCTTTTGTAGTTTAATTTAAGACCCCCTGCTAATATCATGTCATGTAGGTCTTTTTACATTACCAACACATGATTTTTTTCAGTAAGCCAATATAGTTAGGAAACTTTTGTATTAGCTTACCTGGTGATAGAAGTAGAAGAGGGCAAAAAAGTGCCTGTATCTCACCTACAGCCATACCACATTGGATAGGCCCAATCTCGTCTGATCTTGGAAGCTAAGCAGTGTTGGGCCTGGTTAGTACTTGGGTGGAAGACCACATGGGAACACCAGGTGCTGTAGGTTTTTTCACATTACTGGCAAATTGTTTTTATTCTCTAGCTATTTAAATTGGAAACTTTTTCTTTTTATTGCCAGTACAGACATTTGGAAGAGGTCAAACAGACACAATAGCCATCACCTAAAGACTTACCACACTGTTTAGGCCCAATTCCAACTGCTTTTGGCAGCTAAACAGTGTTGAGCCTCTTTAGTAGTTTAATTTAAGACCCCCTGCTAATATCATGTCCTGTAGGTCTTTTTACATTACCAACACATGATTTTTTTCAGTAAGCCAATACAGTTAGGAAACGTTTTTATTAGCTTACCTGGTGATAGAAGTAGAAGAGGGCAAAAAAGTGCCTGTGTCTCACCTACAGCCCTACCACATTGGATAGGCCCAATCTCTTCTGATCTTGGAAGCTAAGCAGTGTTGGGCCTGGTTAGTACTTGGGTGGGAGACCACATGGAAACACCAGGTGCTGTAGGTTTTTTCACATTACAGGCAAATTGTTTTTATTCTCTAGCTATTTAAATTGGAAACTTTTTCTTTTTATTGCCAGTACAGACATTTGGAAGAGGTCAAACAGACACAATAGCCATCACCTAAAGACTTACCACACTGTTTAGGCCCAATTCCAACTGCTTTTGGCAGCTAAACAGTGTTGAGCCTGTTTAGTAGTTTAATTTAAGACCCCCTGCTAATATCATGTCCTGTAGGTCTTTTTACATTACCAACACATGATTTTTTTTAAGTAAGCCAATACAGTTAGGAAACTTTTTTTTTAGCTTACCTTGTGATAGAAGTAGAAGAGGGCAAAAAAAGTGCCTGTATCTCACCTACAGCCATACCACATTGGATAGGCCCAATCTCGTCTGATCTTGGAAGCTAAGCAGTGTTGGGCCTGGTTAGTACTTGGGTGGGAGACCACCTGGGAACACCAGGTGCTGTAGGTTTTTTCACATTACTGGCAAATTGTTTTTATTCTCTAGCTATTTAAATTGGAAACTTTTTCTTTTTATTGCCAGCACAGACATTTGGAAGAGGTCAAACAGACACAATAGCCATCACCTAAAGACTTACCACACTGTTTAGGCTCAATTCCAACTGCTTTTGGCAGCTAAACAGTGTTGAGCCTCTTTTGTAGTTTAATTTAAGACCCCCTGCTAATATCATGTACTGTAGGTCTTTTTACATTACCAACACATGATTTTTTTCAGTAAGCCAATACAGTTAGGAAACTTTTGTATTAGCTTACCTGGTGATAGAAGTAGAAGAGGGCAAAAAAGTGCCTTTAACTCACCTACAGCCATACCACATTGGATAGGCCCAATCTCGGCTGATCTTGGAAGCTAAGCAGTGTTGGGCCTGGTTAGTACTTGGGTGGGAGACCACATGGGAACACCAGGTGCTGTAGGTTTTTTCACATTACAGGCAAATTGTTTTTATTCTCTAGCTATTTAAATTGGAAAAATTTTCTTTTTATTGCCAGTACAGACATTTGGAAGAGGTCAAACAGACACAATAGCCATCACCTAAAGACTTACCACACTGTTTAGGCCCAATTCCAACTGCTTTTGGCAGCTAAACAGTGTTGAGCCTCTTTAGTAGTTTAATTTAAGACCCCCTGCTAATATCATGTCCTGTAGGTCTTTTTACATTACCAACACATGATTTTTTTCAGTAAGCCAATACAGTTAGGAAACGTTTTTATTAGCTTACCTGGTGATAGAAGTAGAAGAGGGCAAAAAAGTGCCTGTGTCTCACCTACAGCTCTACCACATTGGATAGGCCCAATCTCTTCTGATCTTGGAAGCTAAGCAGTGTTGGGCCTGGTTAGTACTTGGGTGGGAGACCACATGGAAACACCAGGTGCTGTAGGTTTTTTCACATTACAGGCAAATTGTTTTTATTCTCTAGCTATTTAAATTGGAAACTTTTTCTTTTTATTGCCAGTACAGACATTTGGAAGAGGTCAAACAGACACAATAGCCATCACCTAAAGACTTACCACACTGTTTAGGCCCAATTCCAACTGCTTTTGGCAGCTAAACAGTGTTGAGCCTGTTTAGTAGTTTAATTTAAGACCCCCTGCTAATATAATGTCCTGTAGGTCTTTTTACATTACCAACACATGATTTTTTTTAAGTAAGCCAATACAGTTAGGAAACTTTTTTTTTAGCTTACCTTGTGATAGAAGTAGAAGAGGGCAAAAAAGTGCCTGTATCTCACCTACAGCCATACCACATTGGATAGGCCCAATCTCGTCTGATCTTGGAAGCTAAGCAGTGTTGGGCCTGGTTAGTACTTGGGTGGGAGATCACCTGGGAACACCAGGTGCTGTAGGTTTTTTCACATTACTGGCAAATTGTTTTTATTCTCTAGCTATTTAAATTGGAAACTTTTTCTTTTTATTGCCAGCACAGACATTTGGAAGAGGTCAAACAGACACAATAGCCATCACCTAAAGACTTACCACACTGTTTAGGCTCAATTCCAACTGCTTTTGGCAGCTAAATAGTGTTGAGCCTCTTTTGTAGTTTAATTTAAGACCCCCTGCTAATATCATGTCCTGTAGGTCTTTTTACATTACCAACACATGATTTTTTTTAGTAAGCCAATACAGTTAGGAAACTTTTGTATTAGCTTACCTGGTGATAGAAGTAGAAGAGGGCAAAAAAGTGCCTTTAACTCACCTACAGCCATACCACATTGGATAGGCCCAATCTCGTCTAATCTTGGAAGCTAAGCAGTGTTGGGCCTGGTTAATACTTGGGTGGGAGACCACATGGGAACACCAGGTGCTGTAATTTTTTTCACATTACAGGCAAATTGTTTTTATTCTCTAGCTATTTAAATTGGAAACTTTTTCTTTTTCTTGCCAGTACAAACATTTGGAAGAGGTCAAACAGACACAATAGCCATCACCTAAAGACTTACCACACTGTTTAGGCCAAATTCCAACTGCTTTTGGCAGCTAAACAGTGTTAAGCCTGTTTAGTAGTTTAATTTAAGACCCCCTGCTAATATCATGTCCTGTAGGTCTTTTTACATTACCAACACATGATTTTTTTTAAGTAAGCCAATACAGTTAGGAAACTTTTGTATTAGCTTACCTGGTGATAGAAGTAGAAGAGGGCAAAAAAGTGCCTGTATCTCACCTACAGCCATACCACATTGGATAGGCCCAATCTCGTCTGATCTTGGAAGCAAAGCAGTGTTGGGCCTGGTTAGTACTTGGGTGGGAGACCACCTGGGAACACCAGGTGCTGTAGGTTTTTTCACATTACTGGCAAATTGTTTTTATTCTCTAGCTATTTATATTGGAAACTTTTTCTTTTTATTGCCAGCACAGACATTTGGAAGAGGTCAAACAGACACAATAGCCATCACCTAAAGACTTACCACACTGTTTAGGCTCAATTCCAACTGCTTTTGGCAGCTAAACAGTGTTGAGCCTCTTTTGTAGTTTAATTTAAGACCCCCTGCTAATATCATGTACTGTAGGTCTTTTTACATTACCAACACATGATTTTTTTCAGTAAGCCAATACAGTTAGGAAACTTTTGTATTAGCTTACCTGGTGATAGAAGTAGAAGAGGGCAAAAAAGTGCCTTTAACTCACCTAGATCCATACCACATTGGATAGGCCCAATCTCGTCTGATCTTGGAAGCTAAGCAGTGTTGGGCCTGGTTAGTACTTGGGTGGGAGACCACATGGGATCACCAGGTGCTGTAGGTTTTTTCACATTACTGGCAAATTGTTTTTATTCTCTAGCTATTAAAATTGGAAGCTTTTTTCTTTTTATTGCCAGTACAGACATTTGGAAGAGGTCAAACAGACACAATTGCCATCACCTAAAGACTTACCACACTGTTTAGGCCCAATTCCAACTGCTTTTGGCAGCTAAACAGTGTTGAGCCTCTTTAGTAGTTTAATTTAAGACCCCCTGCTAATATCATGTCCTGTAGGTCTTTTTACATTACCAACACATGATTTTTTTTAAGTAAGCCAATACAGTTAGGAAACTTTTTTATTAGCTTACCTGGTGATAGAAGTAGAAGAGGGCAAAAAAGTGCCTGTATCTCATCTACAGCCATACCACATTGGATAGTCCCAATCTCGTCTGATCTTGGAAGCTAAGCAGTGTTGGGCTTGGTTAGTACTTGGGTGGGAGACCACATGGGAACACCAGGTGCTGTAGGTTTTTTCACATTACAGGCAAATTGTTTTTATTCTCTAGCTATTTAAATTGGAAACTTTTTCTTTTTATTGCCAGTACAGACATTTGGAAGAGGTCAAACAGACACAATAGCCATCACCTAAAGACTTACCACACTGTTTAGGCCCAATTCCAACTGCTTCTGGCAGCTAAACAGTGTTGAGCCTCTTTAGTAGTTTAATTTAAGACCCCCTGCTAATATCATGTCCTGTAGGTCTTTTTACATTACCAACACATGATTTTTTTTAAGTAAGCCAATACAGTTAGGAAACTTTTTTATTAGCTTACCTGGTGATAGAAGTAGAAGAGGGCAAAAAAGTGCCTGTATCTCACCTACAGCCATACCACATTGGATAGTCCCAATCTCGTCTGATCTTGGAAGCTAAGCAGTGTTGGGCCTGGTTAGTACTTGGGTGGGAGACCACATGGGAACACCAGGTGCTGTAGGTTTTTTCACATTACTGGCAAATTGTTTTTATTCTCTAGCTATTTAAATTGGAAACTTTTTCTTTTTATTGCCAGTACAGACATTTGGAAGAGGTCAAACAGACACAATAGCCATCACCTAAAGACTTACCACACTGTTTAGGCCCAATTCCAACTGCTTTTGGCAGCTAAACAGTGTTGAGCCTCTTTAGTAGTTTAATTTAAGACCCCCTGCTAATATCATGTCCTGTAGGTCTTTTTACATTACCAACACATGATTTTTTTCAGTAAGCCAATACAGTTAGGAAACTTTTTTATTAGCTTACCTGGTGATAGAAGTAGAAGAGGGCAAAAAAGTGCCTGTGTCTCACCTACAGCCATACCACATTGGATAGGCCCAATCTCGTCTGATCTTGGAAGCTAAGCAGTGTTGGGCCTGGTTAGTACTTGGGTGGGAGACCACATGGGAACACCAGGTGCTGTAGGTTTTTTGACATTACAGGCAAATTGTTTTTATTCTCTAGCTATTTAAATTGGAAACTTTTTCTTTTTATTGCCAGTACAGACATTTGGAAGAGGTCAAACAGACACAATAGCCATCACCTAAAGACTTACCACACTGTTTAGGCCCAATTCCAACTGCTTTTGGCAGCTAAACAGTGTTGAGCCTCTTTAGTAGTTTAATTTAAGACCCCCTGCTAATATCATGTCCTGTAGGTCTTTTTACATTACCAACACATGATTTTTTTCAGTAAGCCAATACAGTTAGGAAACTTTTTTATTAGCTTACCTGGTGATAGAAGTAGAAGAGGGCAAAAAAGTGCCTGTGTCTCACCTACAGCCATACCACATTGGATAGGCCCAATCTCGTCTGATCTTGGAAGCTAAGCAGTGTTGGGCCTGGTTAGTACTTGGGTGGGAGACCACATGGGAACACCAGGTGCTGTAGGTTTTTTCACATTACAGGCAAATTGTTTTTATTCTCTAGCTATTTAAATTGGAAACTTTTTCTTTTTATTGCCAGTACAGACATTTGGAAGAGGTCAAACAGACACAATAGCAATCACCTAAAGACTTACCACACTGTTTAGGCCCAATTCCAACTGCTTTTGGCAGCTAAACAGTGTTGAGCCTCTTTAGTAGTTTAATTTAAGACCCCCTGCTAATATCATGTCCTGTAGGTCTTTTTACATTACCAACACATGATTTTTTTCAGTAAGCCAATACAGTTAGGAAACTTTTTTATTAGCTTACCTGGTGATAGAAGTAGAAGAGGGCAAAAAAGTGCCTGTATCTCACCTACAGCCATACCACATTGGATAGTCCCAATCTCGTCTGATCTTGGAAGCTAAGCAGTGTTGGGCTTGGTTAGTACTTGGGTGGGAGACCACATGGGAACACCAGGTGCTGTAGGTTTTTTCACATTACAGGCAAATTGTTTTTATTCTCTAGCTATTTAAATTGGAAAAATTTTCTTTTTATTGCCAGTACAGACATTTGGAAGAGGTCAAACAGACACAATAGCCATCACCTAAAGACTTACCACACTGTTTAGGCCCAATTCCAACTGCTTTTGGCAGCTAAACAGTGTTGAGCCTCTTTAGTAGTTTAATTTAAGACCCCCTGCTAATATCATGTCCTGTAGGTCTTTTTACATTACCAACACATGATTTTTTTCAGTAAGCCAATACAGTTAGGAAACTTTTTTATTAGCTTACCTGGTGATAGAAGTAGAAGAGGGCAAAAAAGTGCCTGTATCTCACCTACAGCCATACCACATTGGATAGGCCCAATCTCTTCTGATCTTGGAAGCTAAGCAGTGTTGGGCCTGGTTAATACTTGGGTGGGAGACCACATGGGAACACCAGGTGCTGTAATTTTTTTCACATTACAGGCAAATTGTTTTTATTCTCTAGCTATTTAAATTGGAAACTTTTTCTTTTTCTTGCCAGTACAGACATTTGGAAGAGGTCAAACAGACACAATAGCCATCACCTAAAGACTTACCACACTGTTTAGGCCCAATTCCAACTGCTTTTGGCAGCTAAACAGTGTTGAGCCTCTTTAGTAGTTTAATTTAAGACCCCCTGCTAATATCATGTCCTGTAGGTCTTTTTACATTACCAACACATGATTTTTTTCAGTAAGCCAATACAGTTAGGAAACTTTTTTATTAGCTTACCTGGTGATAGAAGTAGAAGAGGGCAAAAAAGTGCATGTATCTCACCTACAGCCATACCACATTGGATAGGCCCAATCTCGTCTGATCTTGGAAGCTAAGCAGTGTTGGGCCTGGTTAGTACTTGGGTGGGAGACCACATGGGAACACCAGGTGCTGTAGGTTTTTTCACATTACAGGCAAATTGTTTTTATTCTCTAGCTATTTAAATTGGAAACTTTTTCTTTTTATTGCCAGTACAGACATTTGGAAGAGGTCAAACAGACACAATAGCCATCACCTAAAGACTTACCACACTGTTTAGGCCCAATTCCAACTGCTTTTGGCAGCTAAACAGTGTTGAGCCTCTTTAGTAGTTTAATTTAAGACCCCCTGCTAATATCATGTCCTGTAGGTCTTTTTACATTACCAACACATGATTTTTTTCAGTAAGCCAATACAGTTAGGAAACTTTTGTATTAGCTTACCTGGTGATAGAAGTAGAAGAGGGCAAAAAAGTGCCTTTAACTCACCTACAGCCATACCACATTGGATAGGCCCAATCTCGTCTGATCTTGGAAGCTAAGCAGTGTTGGGCCTGGTTAGTACTTGGGTGGGAGACCACATGGGAACACCAGGTGCTGTAGGTTTTTTCACATTACAGGCAAATTGTTTTTATTCTCTAGCTATTTAAATTGGAAAAATTTTCTTTTTATTGCCCGTACAGACATTTGGAAGAGGTCAAACAGACACAATAGCCATCACCTAAAGACTTACCACACTGTTTAGGCCCAATTCCAACTGCTTTTGGCAGCTAAACAGTGTTGAGCCTCTTTAGTAGTTTAATTTAAGACCCCCTGCTAATATCATGTCCTGTAGGTCTTTTTACATTACCAACACATGATTTTTTTCAGTAAGCCAATACAGTTATTAAACTTTTTTATTAGCTTACCTGGTGATAGAAGTAGAAGAGGGCAAAAAAGTGCCTGTATCTCACCTATAGCCATACCACATTGGATAGGCCCAATCTCTTCTGATCTTGGAAGCTAAGCAGTGTTGGGCCTGGTTAATACTTGGGTGGGAGACCACATGGGAACACCAGGTGCTGTAATTTTTTTCACATTACAGGCAAATTGTTTTTATTCTCTAGCTATTTAAATTGGAAACTTTTTCTTTTTCTTGCCAGTACAGACATTTGGAAGAGGTCAAACAGACACAATAGCCATCACCTAAAGACTTACCACACTGTTTAGGCCAAATTCCAACTGCTTTTGGCAGCTAAACAGTGTTAAGCCTGTTTAGTAGTTTAATTTAAGACCCCCTGCTAATATCATGTCCTGTAGGTCTTTTTACATTACCAACACATGATTTTTTTTAAGTAAGCCAATACAGTTAGGAAACTTTTTTATTAGCTTACCTGGTGATAGAAGTAGAAGAGGGCAAAAAAGTGCCTGTATCTCACCTACAGCCATACCACATTGGATAGGCCCAATCTCGTCTGATCTTGGAAGCTAAGCAGTGTTGGGCCTGGTTAGTACTTGGGTGGGAGACCACCTGGGAACACCAGGTGCTGTAGGTTTTTTCACATTACTGGCAAATTGTTTTTATTCTCTAGCTATTTATATAGGAAACTTTTTCTTTTTATTGCCAGCACAGACATTTGGAAGAGGTCAAACAGACACAATAGCCATCACCTAAAGACTTACCACACTGTTTAGGCTCAATTCCAACTGCTTTTGGCAGCTAAACAGTGTTGAGCCTCTTTTGTAGTTTAATTTAAGACCCCCTGCTAATATCATGTCCTGTAGGTCTTTTTACATTACCAACACATGATTTTTTTCAGTAAGCCAATACAGTTAGGAAACTTTTGTATTAGCTTACCTGGTGATAGAAGTAGAAGAGGGCAAAAAAGTGCCTGTATCTCACCTACAGCCATACCACATTGGATAGGCCCAATCTCGTCTGATCTTGGAAGCTAAGCAGTGTTGGGCCTGGTTAGTACTTGGGTGGGAGACCACATGGGAACACCAGGTGCTGTAGGTTTTTTCACATTACTGGCAAATTGTTTTTATTCTCTAGCTATTTAAATTGGAAACTTTTTCTTTTTATTGCCAGTACAGACATTTGGAAGAGGTCAAACAGACACAATAGCCATCACCTAAAGACTTACCACACTGTTTAGGCCCAATTCCAACTGCTTTTGGCAGCTAAACAGTGTTGAGCCTCTTTAGTAGTTTAATTTAAGACCCCCTGCTAATATCATGTCCTGTAGGTCTTTTTACATTACCAACACATGATTTTTTTCAGTAAGCCAATACAGTTAGGAAACTTTTTTATTAGCTTACCTGGTGATAGAAGTAGAAGAGGGCAAAAAAGTGCCTGTGTCTCACCTACAGCCATACCACATTGGATAGGCCCAATCTCGTCTGATCTTGGAAGCTAAGCAGTGTTGGGCCTGGTTAGTACTTGGGTGGGAGACCACATGGGAACACCAGGTGCTGTAGGTTTTTTGACATTACAGGCAAATTGTTTTTATTCTCTAGCTATTTAAATTGGAAACTTTTTCTTTTTATTGCCAGTACAGACATTTGGAAGAGGTCAAACAGACACAATAGCCATCACCTAAAGACTTACCACACTGTTTAGGCCCAATTCCAACTGCTTTTGGCAGCTAAACAGTGTTGAGCCTCTTTAGTAGTTTAATTTAAGACCCCCTGCTAATATCATGTCCTGTAGGTCTTTTTACATTACCAACACATGATTTTTTTCAGTAAGCCAATACAGTTAGGAAACTTTTTTATTAGCTTACCTGGTGATAGAAGTAGAAGAGGGCAAAAAAGTGCCTGTGTCTCACCTACAGCCATACCACATTGGATAGGCCCAATCTCGTCTGATCTTGGAAGCTAAGCAGTGTTGGGCCTGGTTAGTACTTGGGTGGGAGACCACATGGGAACACCAGGTGCTGTAGGTTTTTTCACATTACAGGCAAATTGTTTTTATTCTCTAGCTATTTAAATTGGAAACTTTTTCTTTTTATTGCCAGTACAGACATTTGGAAGAGGTCAAACAGACACAATAGCAATCACCTAAAGACTTACCACACTGTTTAGGCCCAATTCCAACTGCTTTTGGCAGCTAAACAGTGTTGAGCCTCTTTAGTAGTTTAATTTAAGACCCCCTGCTAATATCATGTCCTGTAGGTCTTTTTACATTACCAACACATGATTTTTTTCAGTAAGCCAATACAGTTAGGAAACTTTTTTATTAGCTTACCTGGTGATAGAAGTAGAAGAGGGCAAAAAAGTGCCTGTATCTCACCTACAGCCATACCACATTGGATAGTCCCAATCTCGTCTGATCTTGGAAGCTAAGCAGTGTTGGGCTTGGTTAGTACTTGGGTGGGAGACCACATGGGAACACCAGGTGCTGTAGGTTTTTTCACATTACAGGCAAATTGTTTTTATTCTCTAGCTATTTAAATTGGAAACTTTTTCTTTTTATTGCCAGTACAGACATTTGGAAGAGGTCAAACAGACACAATAGCCATCACCTAAAGACTTACCACACTGTTTAGGCCCAATTCCAACTGCTTCTGGCAGCTAAACAGTGTTGAGCCTCTTTAGTAGTTTAATTTAAGACCCCCTGCTAATATCATGTCCTGTAGGTCTTTTTACATTACCAACACATGATTTTTTTCAGTAAGCCAATACAGTTAGGAAACTTTTTTATTAGCTTACCTGGTGATAGAAGTAGAAGAGGGCAAAAAAGTGCCTGTATCTCACCTACAGCCATACCACATTGGATAGGCCCAATCTCGTCTGATCTTGGAAGCTAAGCAGTGTTGGGACTGGTTAGTACTTGGGTGGGAGACCACATGGGAACACCAGGTGCTGTAGGTTTTTTCACATTACAGGCAAATTGTTTTTATTCTCTAGCTATTTAAATTGGAAATTTTTTCTTTTTATTGCCAGTACAGACATTTGGAAGAGGTCAAACAGACACAATAGCCATCACCTAAAGACTTACCACACTGTTTAGGCCCAATTCCAACTGCTTTTGGCAGCTAAACAGTGTTGAGCCTGTTTAGTAGTTTAATTTAAGACCCCCTGCTAAGATCATGTCCTGTAGGTCTTTTTACATTACCAACACATGATTTTTTTTAAGTAAGCCAATACAGTTAGGAAACTTTTTTATTAGCTTACCTGGTGATAGAAGTAGAAGAGGGCAAAAAAGTGCCTGTATCTCACCTACAGCCATACCACATTGGATAGGCCCAATCTCGTCTGATCTTGGAAGCTAAGCAGTGTTGGGCCTGGTTAGTACTTGGGTGGGAGACCACCTGGGAACACCAGGTGCTGTAGGTTTTTTCACATTACTGGCAAATTGTTTTTATTCTCTAGCTATTTAAATTGGAAACTTTTTCTTTTTATTGCCAGCACAGACATTTGGAAGAGGTCAAACAGACACAATAGCCATCACCTAAAGACTTACCACACTGTTTAGGCTCAATTCCAACTGCTTTTGGCAGCTAAACAGTGTTGAGCCTCTTTTGTAGTTTAATTTAAGCCCCCCTGCTAATATCATGTCCTGTAGGTCTTTTTACATTACCAACACATGATTTTTTTTAGTAAGCCAATACAGTTAGGAAACTTTTGTATTAGCTTACCTGGTGATAGAAGTAGAAGAGGGCAAAAAAGTGCCTGTATCTCACCTACAGCCATACCACATTGGATAGGCCCAATCTCGTCTGATCTTGGAAGCTAAGCAGTGTTGGGCCTGGTTAGTACTTGGGTGGGAGACCACCTGGGAACACCAGGTGCTGTAGGTTTTTTCACATTACTGGCAAATTGTTTTTATTCTCTAGCTATTTATATTGGAAACTTTTTCTTTTTATTGCCAGCACAGACATTTGGAAGAGGTCAAACAGACACAATAGCCATCACCTAAAGACTTACCACACTGTTTAGGCTCAATTCCAACTGCTTTTGGCAGCTAAACAGTGTTGAGCCTCTTTAGTAGTTTAATTTAAGACCCCCTGCTAATATCATGTCCTGTAGGTCTTTTTACATTACCAACACATGATTTTTTTCAGTAAGCCAATACAGTTAGGAAACTTTTTTATTAGCTTACCTGGTGATAGAAGTAGAAGAGGGCAAAAAAGTGCATGTATCTCACCTACAGCCATACCACATTGGATAGGCCCAATCTCGTCTGATCTTGGAAGCTAAGCAGTGTTGGGCCTGGCTAGTACTTGGGTGGGAGACCACATGGGAACACCAGGTGCTGTAGGTTTTTTCACATTACAGGCAAATTGTTTTTATTCTCTAGCTATTTAAATTGGAAACTTTTTCTTTTTATTGCCAGTACAGACATTTGGAAGAGGTCAAACAGACACAATAGCCATCACCTAAAGATTTACCACACTGTTTAGGCCCAATTCCAACTGCTTTTGGCAGCTAAACAGTGTTGAGCCTCTTTAGTAGTTTAATTTAAGACCCCCTGCTAATATCATGTCCTGTAGGTCTTTTTACATTACCAACACATGATTTTTTTCAGTAAGCCAATACAGTTAGGAAACTTTTGTATTAGCTTACCTGGTGATAGAAGTAGAAGAGGGCAAAAAAGTGCCTTTAACTCACCTACAGCCATACCACATTGGATAGGCCCAATCTCGTCTGATCTTGGAAGCTAAGCAGTGTTGGGCCTGGTTAGTACTTGGGTGGGAGACCACATGGGAACACCAGGTGCTGTAGGTTTTTTCACATTACAGGCAAATTGTTTTTATTCTCTAGCTATTTAAATTGGAAAAATTTTCTTTTTATTGCCAGTACAGACATATGGAAGAGGTCAAACAGACACAATAGCCATCACCTAAAGACTTACCACACTGTTTAGGCCCAATTCCAACTGCTTTTGGCAGCTAAACAGTGTTGAGCCTCTTTAGTAGTTTAATTTAAGACCCCCTGCTAATATCATGTCCTGTAGGTCTTTTTACATTACCAACACATGATTTTTTTCAGTAAGCCAATACAGTTAGGAAACTTTTTTATTAGCTTACCTGGTGAAAGAAGTAGAAGAGGGCAAAAAAGTGCCTGTATCTCACCTACAGCCATACCACATTGGACAGGCCCAATCTCTTCTGATCTTGGAAGCTAAGCAGTGTTGGGCCTGGTTAATACTTGGGTGGGAGACCACATGGGAACACCAGGTGCTGTAATTTTTTTCACATTACAGGCAAATTGTTTTTATTCTCTAGCTATTTAAATTGGAAACTTTTTCTTTTTCTTGCCAGTACAGACATTTGGAAGAGGTCAAACAGACACAATAGCCATCACCTAAAGACTTACCACACTGTTTAGGCCAAATTCCAACTGCTTTTGGCAGCTAAACAGTGTTAAGCCTGTTTAGTAGTTTAATTTAAGACCCCCTGCTAATATCATGTCCTGTAGGTCTTTTTACATTACCAACACATGATTTTTTTTTAAGTAAGCCAATACAGTTAGGAAACTTTTTTATTAGCTTACCTGGTGATAGAAGTAGAAGAGGGCAAAAAAGTGCCTGTATCTCACCTACAGCCATACCACATTGGATAGGCCCAATCTCGTCTGATCTTGGAAGCTAAGCAGTGTTGGGCCTGGTTAGTACTTGGGTGGGAGACCACCTGGGAACACCAGGTGCTGTAGGTTTTTTCACATTACTGGCAAATTGTTTTTATTCTCTAGCTATTTATATAGGAAACTTTTTCTTTTTATTGCCAGCACAGACATTTGGAAGAGGTCAAACAGACACAATAGCCATCACCTAAAGACTTACCACACTGTTTAGGCTCAATTCCAACTGCTTTTGGCAGCTAAACAGTGTTGAGCCTCTTTTGTAGTTTAATTTAAGACCCCCTGCTAATATCATGTACTGTAGGTCTTTTTACATTACCAACACATGATTTTTTTCAGTAAGCCAATACAGTTAGGAAACTTTTGTATTAGCTTACCTGATGATAGAAGTAGAAGAGGGCAAAAAAGTGCCTTTAACTCACCTACATCCATACCACATTGGATAGGCCCAATCTCGTCTGATCTTGGAAGCTAAGCAGTGTTGGGCCTGGTTAGTACTTGGGTGGGAGACCACATGGGATCACAAGGTGCTGTAGGTTTTTTCACATTACTGGCAAATTGTTTTTATTCTCTAGCTATTTAAATTGGAAGCTTTTTCTTTTTATTGCCAGTACAGACATTTGGAAGAGGTCAAACAGACACAATAGCCATCACCTAAAGACTTACCACACTGTTTAGGCCCAATTCCAACTGCTTTTGGCAGCTAAACAGTGTTGAGCCTCTTTAGTAGTTTAATTTAAGACCCCCTGCTAATATCATGTCCTGTAGGTCTTTTTACATTACCAACACATGATTTTTTTCAGTAAGCCAATACAGTTAGGAAACTTTTTTATTAGCTTACCTGGTGATAGAAGTAGAAGAGGGCAAAAAAGTGCCTGCATCTCAACTACAGCCATACCACATTGGATAGGCCCAATCTCGTCTGAACTTGGAAGCTAAGCAGTGTTGGGCCTGGTTAGTACTTTGGTGGGAGACCACATGGGAACACCAGGTGCTGTCGGTTTTTTCACATTACAGGCAATTTTTTTTTTATTCTCTAGCTATTTAAATTGGAAACTTTTTATTTTTATTGCCAGTACAGACATTTGGAAGAGGTCAAACAGACACAATAGCCATCACCTAAAGACTTAACACACTGTTTAGGCCCAATTCCAACTGCTTTTGGCAGCTAAACAGTGTTGGTCCCCTTTAGTAGTTTAATTTAAGACTCCCTGCTAATATCATGTCCTGTAGGTCTTTTTACATTACCAACACATGATTTTTTTCAGTAAGCCAATACAGTTAGGAAACTTTTTTATTAGCTTACCTGGTGATAGAAGTAGAAGAGGGCAAAAAAGTGCCTGTATCTCACCTACAGCCATACCACATTGGATAGGCCCAATCTCGTCTGATCTTGGAAGCTAAGCAGTGTTGGGCCTGGTTAGTACTTGGGTGGGAGACCACATGGGAACACCAGGTGCTGTAGGTTTTTTCACATTACAGGCAAATTGTTTTTATTCTCTAGCTATTTAAATTGGAAACTTTTTCTTTTTATTGCCAGTACAGACATTTGGAAGAGGTCAAACAGACACAATAGCCATCACCTAAAGACTTACCACACTGTTTAGGCCCAATTCCAACTGCTTTTGGCAGCTAAACAGTGTTGAGCCTCTTTAGTAGTTTAATTTAAGACCCCCTGCTAATATCATGTCCTGTAGGTCTTTTTACATTACCAACACATGATTTTTTTCAGTAAGCCAATACAGTTAGGAAACTTTTTTATTAGCTTACCTGGTGATAGAAGTAGAAGAGGGCAAAAAAGTGCCTATATCTCACCTACAGCCATACCACATTGGATAGGCCCAATCTTGTCTGATCTTGGAAGCTAAGCAGTGTTGGGCCTGGTTAGTACTTGGGTGGGAGACCACATGGGAACACCAGGTGCTGTAGGTTTTTTCACATTACAGGCAAATTGTTTTTATTCTCTAGCTATTTAAATTGGAAACTTTTTCTTTTTATTGCCAGTACAGACATTTGGAAGAGGTCAAACAGACACAATAGCCATCTCCTAAAGACTTACCACACTGTTTAGGCCCAATTCCAACTACTTTTGGCAGCTAAACAGTGTTGAGCCTCTTTAGTAGTTTAATTTAAGACCCCCTGCTAATATCATGTCCTGTAGGTCTTTTTACATTACCAACACATGATTTTTTTCAGTAAGCCAATACAGTTAGGAAACTTTTTTATTAGCTTACCTGGTGATAGAAGTAGAAGAGGGCAAAAAAGTGAATTTAACTCACCTACAGCCATACCACATTGGATAGGCCCAATCTCGTCTGATCTTGGAAGCTAAGCAGTGTTGGGCCTGGTTAGTACTTGGGTGGGAGACCACATGGGAACACCAGGTGCTGTAGGTTTTTTCACATCACTGGCAAATTGTTTTTATTCTCTAGCTATTTATATTGGAAACTTTTTCATTTTATTGCCAGCACAGACATTTGGAAGAGGTCAAACAGACACAATAGCCATCAGCTAAAGACTTACCACACTGTTTAGGCTCAATTCCAACTGCTTTTGGCAGCTAAACAGTGTTGAGCCTCTTTTGTAGTTTAATTTAAGACCCCCTGCTAATATCATGTCCTGTAGGTCTTTTTACATTACCAACACATGATTTTTTTCCGTAAGCCAATACAGTTAGGGAACTTTTGTATTAGCTTACCTGGTGATAGAAGTAGAAGAGGGCAAAAAAGTGCCTGTATCTCACCTACAGCCATACCACATTGGATAGGCCCAATCTCGTCTGATCTTGGAAGCTAAGCAGTGTTGGGCCTGGTTAGTACTTTGGTGGGAGACCACATGGGAACACCAGGTGCTGTAGGGTTTTTCACATTACAGGCAAACTGTTTTTATTCTCTAGCTATTTAAATTGGAAACTTTTTCTTTTTATTGCCAGTACAGACATTTGGAAGAGGTCAAACAGACACAATAGCCATCACATAAAGACTTACCACACTGTTTAGGCCCAATTCCAACTGCTTTTGGCAGCTAAACAGTGTTGAGCCTCTTTAGTAGTTTAATTTAAGACCCCCTGCTAATATCATGTCCTGTAGGTCTTTTTACATTACCAACACATGATTTTTTTCAGTAAGCCAATACAGTTAGGAAACTTTTTTATTAGCTTACCTGGTGATAGAAGTAGAAGAGGGCTAAAAAGTGCCTGTATTTCACCTACAGCCATACCACATTGGATAGGCCCAATCTCGTCTGTTCTTGGAAGCTAAGCAGTGTTGGGCCTGGTTAGTACTTGGGTGGGAGACCACATGGGAACACCAGGTGCTGTAGGTTTTTTCACATTACAGGCAAATTGTTTTTATTCTCTAGCTATTTAAATTGGAAACTTTTTCTTTTTATTGCCAGTACAGGCATTTGGAAGAGGTCAAACAGACACAATAGCCATCACCTAAAGACTTACCACACTGTTTAGGCCCAATTCCATCTGCTTTTGGCAGCTAAACAGTGTTGATCCTCTTTAGTAGTTTAATTTAAGACCCCCTGCTAATATCATGTCCTGTAGGTCGTTTTACATTACCAACACATGATTTTTTTCAGTAAGCCAATACAGTTAGGAAACTTTTTTATTAGCTTACCTGGTGATAGAAGTAGAAGAGGGCAAAAAAGTGCCTGTATCTCACCTACAGCCATACCACATTGGATAGGCCCAATCTTGTCTGATCTTGGAAGCTAAGCAGTGTTGGGCCTGGTTAGTACTTGGGTGGGAGACCACATGGGAACACCAGGTGCTGTAGGTTTTTTGACATTACAGGCAAATTGTTTTTATTCTCTAGCTATTTAAATTGGAAACTTTTTCTTTTTATTGCCAGTACAGACATTTGGAAGAGGTCAAACAGACACAATAGCCATCTCCTAAAGACTTACCACACTGTTTAGGCCCAATTCCAACTACTTGTGGCAGCTAAACAGTGTTGAGCCTCTTTAGTAGTTTAATTTAAGACCCCCTGCTAATATCATGTCCTGTAGGTCTTTTTACATTACCAACACATGATTTTTTTCAGTAAGCCAATACAGATAGGAAACTTTTTTATTAGCTTACCTGGTGATAGAAGTAGAAGAGGGCAAAAAAGTGCCTGTATCTCAACTACAGCCATACCACATTGGATAGGCCCAATCTCGTCTGAACTTGGAAGCTAAGCAGTGTTGGGCCTGGTTAGTACTTTGGTGGGAGACCACATGGGAACACCAGGTGCTGTCGGTTTTTTCACATTACAGGCAATTTTTTTTTTATTCTCTAGCTATTTAAATTGGAAACTTTTTATTTTTATTGCCAGTACAGACATTTGGAAGAGGTCAAACAGACACAATAGCCATCACCTAAAGACTTACCACACTGTTTAGGCCCAATTCCAACTGCTTTTGGCAGCTAAACAGTGTTGGTCCCCTTTAGTAGTTTAATTTAAGACTCCCTGCTAATATCATGTCCTGTAGGTCTTTTTACATTACCAACACATGATTTTTTTCAGTAAGCCAATACAGTTAGGAAACTTTTTTATTAGCTTACCTGGTGATAGAAGTAGAAGAGGGCAAAAAAGTGCCTGTATCTCACCTACAGCCATACCACATTGGATAGGCCCAATCTCGTCTGATCTTGGAAGCTAAGCAGTGTTGGGCCTGGTTAGTACTTGGGTGGGAGACCACATGGGAACACCAGGTGCTGTAGGTTTTTTCACATTACAGGCAAATTGTTTTTATTCTCTAGCTATTTAAATTGGAAACTTTTTCTTTTTATTGCCAGTACAGACATTTGGAAGAGGTCAAACAGACACAATAGCCATCACCTAAAGACTTACCACACTGTTTAGGCCCAATTCCAACTGCTTTTGGCAGCTAAACAGTGTTGAGCCTCTTTAGTAGTTTAATTTAAGACCCCCTGCTAATATCATGTCCTGTAGGTCTTTTTACATTACCAACACATGATTTTTTTCAGTAAGCCAATACAGTTAGGAAACTTTTGTATTAGCTTACCTGGTGATAGAAGTAGAAGAGGGCAAAAAAGTGCCTTTAACTCACCTACAGCCATACCACATTGGATAGGCCCAATCTCGTCTGATCTTGGAAGCTAAGCAGTGTTGGGCCTGGTTAGTACTTGGGTGGGAGACCACATGGGAACACCAGGTGCTGTAGGTTTTTTCACATTACTGGCAAATTGTTTTTATTCTCTAGCTATTTAAATTGGAAACTTTTTCTTTTTATTGCCAGCACAGACATTTGGAAGAGGTCAAACAGACACAATAGCCATCACCTAAAGACTTACCACACTGTTTAGGCCCAATTCCAACTGCTTTTGGCAGCTAAACAGTGTTGGGCCTCTTTAGTAGTTTAATTTAAGACCCCCTGCTAATATCATGTCCTGTAGGTCTTTTTACATTACCAACACATGATTTTTTTCAGTAAGCCAATACAGTTAGGAAACTTTTTTATTAGCTTACCTGGTGATAGAAGTAGAAGAGGGCAAAAAAGTGCCTGTATCTCACCTACAGCCATACCACATTGGATAGGCCCAATCTCGTCTGATCTTGGAAGCTAAGCAGTGTTGGGCCTGGTTAGTACTTGGGTGGGAGACCACATGGGAACACCAGGTGCTGTAGGTTTTTTCACATTACAGGCAAATTGTTTTTATTCTCTAGCTATTTAAATTGGAAACTTTTTCTTTTTATTGCCAGTACAGACATTTGGAAGAGGTCAAACAGACACAATAGCCATCACCTAAAGACTTACCACACTGTTTAGGCCCAATTCCAACTGCTTTTGGCAGCTAAACAGTGTTGAGCCTGTTTAGTAGTTTAATTTAAGACCCCCTGCTAATATCATGTCCTGTAGGTCTTTTTACATTACCAACACATGATTTTTTTCAGTAAGCCAATACAGTTAGGAAACTTTTTTATCAGCTTACCTGGTGATAGAAGTAGAAGAGGGCAAAAAAGTGCCTGTATCTCACCTACAGCCATACCACATTGGATAGGCCCAATCTCGTCTGATCTTGGAAGCTAAGCAGTGTTGGGCCTGGTTAGTACTTGGGTGGGAGACCACATGGGAACACCAGGTGCTGTAGGTTTTTTCTCATTACAGGCAAATTGTTTTTATTCTCTAGCTATTTAAATTGGAAACTTTAACTTTTTATTGCCAGTACAGACATTTGGAAGAGGTCAAACAGACACAATAGCCATCACCTAAAGAATTACCACACTGTTTAGGCCCAATTCCAACTGCTTTTGGCAGCTAAACAGTGTTGAGCCTCTTTAGTAGTTTAATTTAAGACCCCCTGCTAATATCATGTCCTGTAGGTCTTTTTACATTACCAACACATGATTTTTTTTAAGTAAGCCAATACAGTTAGGAAACTTTTTTATTAGCTTACCTGGTGATAGAAGTAGAAGAGGGCAAAAAAGTGCTTGTATCTCACCTACAGCCATACCACATTGGATAGGCCCAACCTCGTCTGATCTTGGAAGTTAAGCAGTGTTGGGCCTGGTTAGTACTTGGGTGGGAGACCACATGGGAACACCAGGTGCTGTAGGTTTTTTCACATTACTGGCAAATTGTTTTTATTCTCTAGCTATTTAGATTGGAAACTTTTTCTTTTTATTGCCAGCACAGACATTTGGAAGAGTTCAAACAGACACAATAGCCATCACCTAAAGACTTACCACACTGTTTAGGCCCAATTCCAACTGCTTTTGGCAGCTAAACAGTGTTGAGCCTCTTTAGTAGTTTAATTTAAGACCCCCTGCTAATATCATGTCCTGTAGGTCTTTTTACATTACCAACACATGATTTTTTTCAGTAAGCCAATACAGTTAGGAAACTTTTGTATTAGCTTACCTGGTGATAGAAGTAGAAGAGGGCAAAAAAGTGAATTTAACTCACCTACAGCCATACCACATTGGATAGGCCCAATCTCGTCTGATCTTGGAAGCTAAGCAGTGTTGGGCCTGGTTAGTACTTGGGTGGGAGACCACATGGGAACACCAGGTGCTGTAGGTTTTTTCACATTACTGGCAAATTGTTTTTATTCTCTAGCTATTTATATTGGAAACTTTTTCATTTTATTGCCAGCACAGACATTTGGAAGAGGTCAAACAGACACAATAGCCATCAGCTAAAGACTTACCACACTGTTTAGGCTCAATTCCAACTGCTTTTGGCAGCTAAACAGTATTGAGCCTCTTTTGTAGTTTAATTTAATACCCCCTGCTAATATCATGTCCTGTAGGTCTTTTTACATGACCAACAAATGATTTTTTTCCGTAAGCCAATACAGTTAGGAAACTTTTGTATTAGCTTACCTGGTGATAGAAGTAGAAGAGGGCAAAAAAGTGCCTGTATCTCACCTACAGCCATACCACATTGGATAGGCCCAATCTCGTCTTATCTTGGAAGCTAAGCAGTTTTGGGCCTGGTTAGTACTTGGGTGGGAGACCACATGGGAACACCAGGTGCTGTAGGTTTTTTCACATTACTGGCAAATTGTTTTTATTCTCTAGCTATTTAAATTGGGAACTTTTTCTTTTTATTGCCAGTACAGACATTTGGAAGAGGTCAAACAGACACAATAGCCATCACCTAAAGACTTACCACACTGTTTAGGCCCAATTCCAACTGCTTTTGGCAGCTAAACAGTGTTGAGCCTCTTTAGTAGTTTAATTTAAGACCCCCTGCTAATATCATGTCCTGTAGGTCTTTTTACATTACCAACACATGATTTTTTTCAGTAAGCCAATACAGTTAGGAAACCTTTTTATTAGCTTACCTGGTGATAGAAGTAGAAGAGGGCAAAAAAGTGCCTGTATATCATCTACAGCCATACCACATTGGATAGGCCCAATCTCGTCTGATCTTGGAAGCTAAGCAGTGTTGGGCCTGGTTAGTACTTGGGTGGGAGACCACATGAGAACACCAGGTGCTGTAGGTTTTTTCACATCACAGGCAAATTGTTTTTATTCTCTAGCTATTTAAATTGGAAACTTTTTCTTTTTATTGCCAGTACAGACATTTGGAAGAGGTCAAAAAGACACAATAGACTTCACCTAAAGACTTACCACACTGTTTAGGCCCAATTCCAACTGCTTTTGGCAGCTAAACAGTGTTGAGCCTGTTTAGTAGTTTAATTTAAGACCCCCTGCTAATATCATGTCCTGTAGGTCTTTTTACATTACCAACACATGATTTTTTTTAAGTAAGCCAATACAGTTAGGAAACTTTTTTATTAGCTTACCTGGTGATAAAAGTAGAAGAGGGCAAAAAAGTGCCTGTATCTCACCTACAGCCATACCACATTGGATAGGCCTAATTTCGTCTGATCTTGGAAGCTAAGCAGTGTTGGGCCTGGTTAGTACTTGGGTGGGAGACCACCTGGGAACACCAGGTGCTGTAGGTTTTTTCACATTACTGGCAAATTGTTTTTATTCTCTAGCTATTTAAATTGGAAACTTTTTCTTTTTATTGCCAGCACAGACATTTGGAAGAGGTCAAACAGACACAATAGCCATCACCTAAAGACTTACCACACTGTTTAGGCTCAATTCCAACTGCTTTTGGCAGCTAAACAGTGTTGAGCCTCTTTTGTAGTTTAATTTAAGACCCCCTGCTAATATCATGTCCTGTAGGTCTTTTTACATTACCAACACATGATTTTTTTCAGTAAGCCAATACAGTTAGGAAACGTTTGTATTAGCTTACCTGGTGATAGAAGTAGAAGAGGGCAAAAAAGTGCTTTTAACTCACCTACAGCCATACCACATTGGATAGGCCCAATCTCGTCTGATCTTGGAAGCTAAGCAGTGTTGGGCCTGGTTAGTACTTGGGTGGGAGACCACATGGGAACACCAGGTGCTGTAGGTTTTTTCACATTACTGGAAAATTGTTTTTATTCTCTAGCTATTTAAATTGGAAACTTTTTCTTTTTATTGCCAGTACAGACATTTGGAAGAGGTCAAACAGACACAATAGCCATCACCTAAAGACTTACCACACTGTTTAGGCCCAATTCCAACTGCTTTTGGCAGCTAAACAGTGTTGAGCCTCTTTAGTAGTTTAATTTAAGACCCCCTGCTAATATCATGTCCTGTAGGTCTTTTTACATTACCAACACATGATTTTTTTCAGTAAGCCAATACAGTTAGGAAACGTTTGTATTAGCTTACCTGGTGATAGAAGTAGAAGAGGGCAAAAAAGTGCCTGTATCTCACCTACAGCCATACCACACTGGATAGGCCCAATCTCGTCTGATCTTGGAAGCTAAGCAGTGTTGGGCCTGGTTAGTACTTGGGTGGGAGACCACATGGGAACACCAGGTGCTGTAGGTTTTTTCACATTACAGGCAAATTGTTTTTTTCTCTAGCTATTTAAATTGGAAACTTTTTCTTTTTATTGCCAGTACAGACATTTGGAAGAGGTCAAACAGACACAATAGCCATCACCTAAAGACTTACCACACTGTTTAGGCCCAATTCCAACTGCTTTTGGCAGCTAAACAGTGTTGAGCCTCTTTAGTAGTTTAATTTAAGACCCCCTGCTAATATCATGTCCTGTAGGTCTTTTTACATTACCAACACATGATTTTTTTCAGTAAGCCAATACAGTTAGGAAACTTTTTTATTAGCTTACCTGGTGATAGAAGTAGAAGAGGGCAAAAAAGTGCCTGTATCTCACCTACAGCCATACCACACTGGATAGGCCCAATCTCGTCTGATCTTGGAAGCTAAGCAGTGTTGGGCCTGGTTAGTACTTGGGTGGGAGATCACATGGGAACACCAGGTGCTGTAGGTTTTTTCACATTACAGGCAAATTGTTTTTTTCTCTAGCTATTTAAATTGGAAACTTTTTCTTTTTATTGCCAGTACAGACATTTGGAAGAGGTCAAACAGACACAATAGCCATCACCTAAAGACTTACCACAATGTTTAGGCCCAATTCCAACTGCTTTTGGCAGCTTAACAGTGTTGAGCCTCTTTAGTAGTTTAATTTAAGACCCCCTGCTAATATCATGTCTTGTAGGTCTTTTTACATTACCAACACATGATTTTTTTCAGTAAGCCAATACAGTTAGGAAACTTTTGTATTAGCTTACCTGGTGATAGTAGTAGAAGAGGGCAAAAAAGTGAATTTAACTCACCTACAGCCATACCACATTGGATAGGCCCAATCTCGTCTGATCTTGGAAGCTAAGCAGTGTTGGGCCTGGTTAGTACTTGGGTGGGAGACCACATGGGAACACCAGGTGCTGTAGGTTTTTTCACATTACTGGCAAATTGTTTTTATTCTCTAGCTATTTATATTGGAAACTTTTTCATTTTATTGCCAGCACAGACATTTGGAAGAGGTCAAACAGACACAATAGCCATCAGCTAAAGACTTACCACACTGTTTAGGCTCAATTCCAACTGCTTTTGGCAGCTAAACAGTGTTGAGCCTCTTTTGTAGTTTAATTTAAGACCCCCTGCTAATATCATGTCCTGTAGGTCTTTTTACATGACCAACAAATGATTTTTTTCCGTAAGCCAATACAGTTAGGAAACTTTTGTATTAGCTTACCTGGTGATAGAAGTAGAAGAGGGCAAAAAAGTGCCTGTATCTCACCTACAGCCATACCACATTGGATAGGCCCAATCTCGTCTTATCTTGGAAGCTAAGCAGTTTTGGGCCTGGTTAGTACTTGGGTGGGAGACCACATGGGAACACCAGGTGCTGTAGGTTTTTTCACATTACTGGCAAATTGTTTTTATTCTCTAGCTATTTAAATTGGGAACTTTTTCTTTTTATTGCCAGTACAGACATTTGGAAGAGGTCAAACAGACACAATAGCCATCACCTAAAGACTTACCACACTGTTTAGGCCCAATTCCAACTGCTTTTGGTAGCTAAACAGTGTTGAGCCTCTTTAGTAGTTTAATTTAAGACCCCCTGCTAATATCATGTCCTGTAGGTCTTTTTACATTACCAACACATGATTTTTTTCAGTAAGCCAATACAGTTAGGAAACCTTTTTATTAGCTTACCTGGTGATAGAAGTAGAAGAGGGCAAAAAAGTGCCTGTATATCATCTACAGCCATACCACATTGGATAGGCCTGATCTTGGAAGCTAAGCAGTGTTGGGCCTGGTTAGTACTTGGGTGGGAGACCACATGAGAACACCAGGTGCTGTAGGTTTTTTCACATCACAGGCAAATTGTTTTTATTCTCTAGCTATTTAAATTGGAAACTTTTTCTTTTTATTGCCAGTACAGACATTTGGAAGAGGTCAAACAGACACAATAGCCATCACCTAAAGACTTACCACACTGTTTAGGCCCAATTCCAACTGCTTTTGGCAGCTAAACAGTGTTGAGCCTCTTTAGTAGTTTAATTTAAGACCCCCTGCTAATATCATGTCCTGTAGGTCTTTTTACATTACCAACACATGATTTTTTTTCAGTAAGCCAATACAGTTAGGAAACTTTTTTATTAGCTTACCTGGTGATAGAAGTAGAAGAGGGCAAAAAAGTGCCTGTATCTCACCTACAGCCATACCACACTGGATAGGCCCAATCTCGTCTGATCTTGGAAGCTAAGCAGTGTTGGGTCTGGTTAGTACTTGGGTGGGAGATCACATGGGAACACCAGGTGCTGTAGGTTTTTTCACATTACAGGCAAATTGTTTTTTTCTCTAGCTATTTAAATTGGAAACTTTTTCTTTTTTATTGCCAGTACAGACATTTGGAAGAGGTCAAACAGACACAATAGCCATCACCTAAAGACTTACCACAATGTTTAGGCCCAATTCCAACTGCTTTTGGCAGCTTAACAGTGTTGAGCCTCTTTAGTAGTTTAATTTAAGACCCCCTGCTAATATCATGTCTTGTAGGTCTTTTTACATTACCAACACATGATTTTTTTCAGTAAGCCAATACAGTTAGGAAACTTTTGTATTAGCTTACCTGGTGATAGTAGTAGAAGAGGGCAAAAAAGTGAATTTAACTCACCTACAGCCATACCACATTGGATAGGCCCAATCTCGTCTGATCTTGGAAGCTAAGCAGTGTTGGGCCTGGTTAGTACTTGGGTGGGAGACCACCTGGGAACACCAGGTGCTGTAGGTTTTTTCACATTACTGGAAAATTGTTTTTATTCTCTAGCTATTTAAATTGGAAACTTTTTCTTTTTATTGCCAGTACAGACATTTGGAAGAGGTCAAACAGACACAATAGCCATCACCTAAAGACTTACCACACTGTTTAGGCCCAATTCCAACTGCTTTTGGCAGCTAAACAGTGTTGAGCCTCTTTAGTAGTTTAATTTAAGACCCCCTGCTAATATCATGTCCTGTAGGTCTTTTTACATTACCAACACATGATTTTTTTCAGTAAGCCAATACAGTTAGGAAACGTTTGTATTAGCTTACCTGGTGATAGAAGTAGAAGAGGGCAAAAAAGTGCCTGTATCTCACCTACAGCCATACCACACTGGATAGGCCCAATCTCGTCTGATCTTGGAAGCTAAGCAGTGTTGGGCCTGGTTAGTACTTGGGTGGGAGACCACATGGGAACACCAGGTGCTGTAGGTTTTTTCACATTACAGGCAAATTGTTTTTTTCTCTAGCTATTTAAATTGGAAACTTTTTCTTTTTATTGCCAGTACAGACATTTGGAAGAGGTCAAACAGACACAATAGCCATCACCTAAAGACTTACCACACTGTTTAGGCCCAATTCCAACTGCTTTTGGCAGCTAAACAGTGTTGAGCCTCTTTAGTAGTTTAATTTAAGACCCCCTGCTAATATCATGTCCTGTAGGTCTTTTTACATTACCAACACATGATTTTTTTCAGTAAGCCAATACAGTTAGGAAACTTTTTTATTAGCTTACCTGGTGATAGAAGTAGAAGAGGGCAAAAAAGTGCCTGTATCTCACCTACAGCCATACCACACTGGATAGGCCCAATCTCGTCTGATCTTGGAAGCTAAGCAGTGTTGGGCCTGGTTAGTACTTGGGTGGGAGATCACATGGGAACACCAGGTGCTGTAGGTTTTTTCACATTACAGGCAAATTGTTTTTTTCTCTAGCTATTTAAATTGGAAACTTTTTCTTTTTATTGCCAGTACAGACATTTGGAAGAGGTCAAACAGACACAATAGCCATCACCTAAAGACTTACCACAATGTTTAGGCCCAATTCCAACTGCTTTTGGCAGCTTAACAGTGTTGAGCCTCTTTAGTAGTTTAATTTAAGACCCCCTGCTAATATCATGTCTTGTAGGTCTTTTTACATTACCAACACATGATTTTTTTCAGTAAGCCAATACAGTTAGGAAACTTTTGTATTAGCTTACCTGGTGATAGTAGTAGAAGAGGGCAAAAAAGTGAATTTAACTCACCTACAGCCATACCACATTGGATAGGCCCAATCTCGTCTGATCTTGGAAGCTAAGCAGTGTTGGGCCTGGTTAGTACTTGGGTGGGAGACCACATGGGAACACCAGGTGCTGTAGGTTTTTTCACATTACTGGCAAATTGTTTTTATTCTCTAGCTATTTATATTGGAAACTTTTTCATTTTATTGCCAGCACAGACATTTGGAAGAGGTCAAACAGACACAATAGCCATCAGCTAAAGACTTACCACACTGTTTAGGCTCAATTCCAACTGCTTTTGGCAGCTAAACAGTGTTGAGCCTCTTTTGTAGTTTAATTTAAGACCCCCTGCTAATATCATGTCCTGTAGGTCTTTTTACATGACCAACAAATGATTTTTTTCCGTAAGCCAATACAGTTAGGAAACTTTTGTATTAGCTTACCTGGTGATAGAAGTAGAAGAGGGCAAAAAAGTGCCTGTATCTCACCTACAGCCATACCACATTGGATAGGCCCAATCTCGTCTTATCTTGGAAGCTAAGCAGTTTTGGGCCTGGTTAGTACTTGGGTGGGAGACCACATGGGAACACCAGGTGCTGTAGGTTTTTTCACATTACTGGCAAATTGTTTTTATTCTCTAGCTATTTAAATTGGGAACTTTTTCTTTTTATTGCCAGTACAGACATTTGGAAGAGGTCAAACAGACACAATAGCCATCACCTAAAGACTTACCACACTGTTTAGGCCCAATTCCAACTGCTTTTGGCAGCTAAACAGTGTTGAGCCTCTTTAGTAGTTTAATTTAAGACCCCCTGCTAATATCATGTCCTGTAGGTCTTTTTACATTACCAACACATGATTTTTTTCAGTAAGCCAATACAGTTAGGAAACCTTTTTATTAGCTTACCTGGTGATAGAAGTAGAAGAGGGCAAAAAAGTGCCTGTATATCATCTACAGCCATACCACATTGGATAGGCCTGATCTTGGAAGCTAAGCAGTGTTGGGCCTGGTTAGTACTTGGGTGGGAGACCACATGAGAACACCAGGTGCTGTAGGTTTTTTCACATCACAGGCAAATTGTTTTTATTCTCTAGCTATTTAAATTGGAAACTTTTTCTTTTTATTGCCAGTACAGACATTTGGAAGAGGTCAAACAGACACAATAGCCATCACCTAAAGACTTACCACACTGTTTAGGCCCAATTCCAACTGCTTTTGGCAGCTAAACAGTGTTGAGCCTCTTTAGTAGTTTAATTTAAGACCCCCTGCTAATATCATGTCCTGTAGGTCTTTTTACATTACCAACACATGATTTTTTTCAGTAAGCCAATACAGTTAGGAAACTTTTTTATTAGCTTACCTGGTGATAGAAGTAGAAGAGGGCAAAAAAGTGCCTGTATCTCACCTACAGCCATACCACACTGGATAGGCCCAATCTCGTCTGATCTTGGAAGCTAAGCAGTGTTGGGTCTGGTTAGTACTTGGGTGGGAGATCACATGGGAACACCAGGTGCTGTAGGTTTTTTCACATTACAGGCAAATTGTTTTTTTCTCTAGCTATTTAAATTGGAAACTTTTTCTTTTTTATTGCCAGTACAGACATTTGGAAGAGGTCAAACAGACACAATAGCCATCACCTAAAGACTTACCACAATGTTTAGGCCCAATTCCAACTGCTTTTGGCAGCTTAACAGTGTTGAGCCTCTTTAGTAGTTTAATTTAAGACCCCCTGCTAATATCATGTCTTGTAGGTCTTTTTACATTACCAACACATGATTTTTTTCAGTAAGCCAATACAGTTAGGAAACTTTTGTATTAGCTTACCTGGTGATAGTAGTAGAAGAGGGCAAAAAAGTGAATTTAACTCACCTACAGCCATACCACATTGGATAGGCCCAATCTCGTCTGATCTTGGAAGCTAAGCAGTGTTGGGCCTGGTTAGTACTTGGGTGGGAGACCACATGGGAACACCAGGTGCTGTAGGTTTTTTCACATTACTGGCAAATTGTTTTTATTCTCTAGCTATTTATATTGGAAACTTTTTCATTTTATTGCCAGCACAGACATTTGGAAGAGGTCAAACAGACACAATAGCCATCAGCTAAAGACTTACCACACTGTTTAGGCTCAATTCCAACTGCTTTTGGCAGCTAAACAGTGTTGAGCCTCTTTTGTAGTTTAATTTAAGACCCCCTGCTAATATCATGTCCTGTAGGTCTTTTTACATGACCAACAAATGATTTTTTTCCGTAAGCCAATACAGTTAGGAAACTTTTGTATTAGCTTACCTGGTGATAGAAGTAGAAGAGGGCAAAAAAGTGCCTGTATCTCACCTACAGCCATACCACATTGGATAGGCCCAATCTCGTCTTATCTTGGAAGCTAAGCAGTTTTGGGCCTGGTTAGTACTTGGGTGGGAGACCACATGGGAACACCAGGTGCTGTAGGTTTTTTCACAGTACTGGCAAATTGTTTTTATTCTCTAGCTATTTAAATTGGGAACTTTTTCTTTTTATTGCCAGTACAGACATTTGGAAGAGGTCAAACAGACACAATAGCCATCACCTAAAGACTTACCACACTGTTTAGGCCCAATTCCAACTGCTTTTGGCAGCTAAACAGTGTTGAGCCTCTTTAGTAGTTTAATTTAAGACCCCCTGCTAATATCATGTCCTGTAGGTCTTTTTACATTACCAACACATGATTTTTTTCAGTAAGCCAATACAGTTAGGAAACCTTTTTATTAGCTTACCTGGTGATAGAAGTAGAAGAGGGCAAAAAAGTGCCTGTATATCATCTACAGCCATACCACATTGGATAGGCCCAATCTCGTCTGATCTTGGAAGCTAAGCAGTGTTGGGCCTGGTTAGTACTTGGGTGGGAGACCACATGAGAACACCAGGTGCTGTAGGTTTTTTCACATCACAGGCAAATTGTTTTTATTCTCTAGCTATTTAAATTGGAAACTTTTTCTTTTTATTGCCAGTACAGACATTTGGAAGAGGTCAAACAGACACAATAGACTTCACCTAAAGACTTACCACACTGTTTAGGCCCAATTCCAACTGCTTTTGGCAGCTAAACAGTGTTGAGTCTCTTTAGTAGTTTAATTTAAGACCCCCTGCTAATATCATGTCCTGTAGGTCTTTTTACATTACCAACACATGATTTTTTTTAAGTAAGCCAATACAGTTAGGAAACTTTTTTATTAGCTTACCTGGTGATAAAAGTAGAAGAGGGCAAAAAAGTGCCTGTATCTCACCTCTAGCCATACTACATTGGATAGGCCTAATTTCGTCTGATCTTGGAAGCTAAGCAGTGTTGGGCCTGGTTAGTACTTGGGTGGGAGACCACCTGGGAACACCAGGTGCTGTAGGTTTTTTCACATTACTGTCAAATTGTTTTTATTCTCTAGCTATTTAAATTGGAAACTTTTTCTTTTTATTGCCAGCACAGACATTTGGAAGAGGTCAAACAGACACAATAGCCATCACCTAAAGACTTACCACACTGTTTAGGCTCAATTCCAACTGCTTTTGGCAGCTAAACAGTGTTGAGCCTCTTTTGTAGTTTAATTTAAGACCCCCTGCTAATATCATGTCCTGTAGGTCTTTTTACATTACCAACACATGATTTTTTTCAGTAAGCCAATACAGTTAGGAAACGTTTGTATTAGCTTACCTGGTGATAGAAGTAGAAGAGGGCAAAAAAGTGCTTTTAACTCACCTACAGCCATACCACATTGGATAGGCCCAATCTCGTCTGATCTTGGAAGCTAAGCAGTGTTGGGCCTGGTTAGTACTTGGGTGGGAGACCACATGGGAACACCAGGTGCTGTAGGTTTTTTCACATTACTGGAAAATTGTTTTTATTCTCTAGCTATTTAAATTGGAAACTTTTTCTTTTTATTGCCAGTACAGACATTTGGAAGAGGTCAAACAGACACAATAGCCATCACCTAAAGACTTACCACACTGTTTAGGCCCAATTCCAACTGCTTTTGGCAGCTAAACAGTGTTGAGCCTCTTTAGTAGTTTAATTTAAGACCCCCTGCTAATATCATGTCCTGTAGGTCTTTTTACATTACCAACACATGATTTTTTTTCAGTAAGCCAATACAGTTAGGAAACTTTTTTATTAGCTTACCTGGTGATAGAAGTAGAAGAGGGCAAAAAAGTGCCTGTATCTCACCTACAGCCATACCACATTGGATAGGCCCAATCTCGTCTGATCTTGGAAGCTAAGCAGTGTTGGGCCTGGTTAGTACTTGGGTGGGAGACCACATGGGAACACCAGGTGCTGTAGGTTTTTTCACATTACAGGCAAATTGTTTTTTTCTCTAGCTATTTAAATTGGAAACTTTTTCTTTTTATTGCCAGTACAGACATTTGGAAGAGGTCAAAAAGACACAATAGCCATCACCTAAAGACTTACCACAATGTTTAGGCCCAATTCCAACTGCTTTTGGCAGCTTAACAGTGTTGAGCCTCTTTTGTAGTTTAATTTAAGACCCCCTGCTAATATCATGTCCTGTAGGTCTTTTTACATTACCAACACATGATTTTTTTCAGTAAGCCAATACAGTTAGGAAACGTTTGTATTAGCTTACCTGGTGATAGAAGTAGAAGAGGGCAAAAAAGTGCTTTTAACTCACCTACAGCCATACCACATTGGATAGGCCCAATCTCGTCTTATCTTGGAAGCTAAGCAGTTTTGGGCCTGGTTAGTACTTGGGTGGGAGACCACATGGGAACACCAAGTGCTGTAGGTTTTTTCACATTACTGGCAAATTGTTTTTATTCTCTAGCTATTTAAATTGGGAACTTTTTCTTTTTATTGCCAGTACAGACATTTGGAAGAGGTCAAACAGACACAATAGCCATCACCTAAAGACTTACCACACTTTTTAGGCCCAATTCCAACTGCTTTTGGCAGCTAAACAGTGTTGAGCCTCTTTAGTAGTTTAATTTAAGACCCCCTGCTAATATCATGTCCTGTAGGTCTTTTTACATTACCAACACATGATTTTTTTCAGTAAGCCAATACAGTTAGGAAACCTTTTTATTAGCTTACCTGGTGAAAGAAGTAGAAGAGGGCAAAAAAGTGCCTGTATATCATCTACAGCCATACCACATTGGATAGGCCCAATCTCGTCTGATCTTGGAAGCTAAGCTTTGTTGAGCCTGGTTAGTACTTGGGTGGGAGACCACATGAGAACACCAGGTGCTGTAGGTTTTTTCACATCACAGGCAAATTGTTTTTATTCTCTAGCTATTTAAATTGGAAACTTTTTCTTTTTATTGCCAGTACAGACATTTGGAAGAGGTCAAAAAGACACAATAGACTTCACCTAAAGACTTACCACACTGTTTAGGCCCAATTCCAACTGCTTTTGGCAGCTAAACAGTGTTGAGCCTGTTTAGTAGTTTAATTTAAGACCCCCTGCTAATATCATGTCCTGTAGGTCTTTTTACATTACCAACACATGATTTTTTTTAAGTAAGCCAATACAGTTAGGAAACTTTTTTATTAGCTTACCTGGTGATAAAAGTAGAAGAGGGCAAAAAAGTGCCTGTATCTCACCTACAGCCATACCACATTGGATAGGCCTAATTTCGTCTGATCTTGGAAGCTAAGCAGTGTTGGGCCTGGTTAGTACTTGGGTGGGAGACCACCTGGGAACACCAGGTGCTGTAGGTTTTTTCACATTACTGGCAAATTGTTTTTATTCTCTAGCTATTTAAATTGGAAACTTTTTCTTTTTATTGCCAGCACAGACATTTGGAAGAGGTCAAACAGACACAATAGCCATCACCTAAAGACTTACCGCACTGTTTAGGCTCAATTCCAACTGCTTTTGGCAGCTAAACAGTGTTGAGCCTCTTTTGTAGTTTAATTTAAGACCCCCTGCTAATATCATGTCCTGTAGGTCTTTTTACATTACCAACACATGATTTTTTTCAGTAAGCCAATACAGTTAGGAAACGTTTGTATTAGCTTACCTGGTGATAGAAGTAGAAGAGGGCAAAAAAGTGCTTTTAACTCACCTACAGCCATACCACATTGGATAGGCCCAATCTCGTCTGATCTTGGAAGCTAAGCAGTGTTGGGCCTGGTTAGTACTTGGGTGGGAGACCACATGGGAACACCAGGTGCTGTAGGTTTTTTCACATTACTGGAAAATTGTTTTTATTTTCTAGCTATTTAAATTGGAAACTTTTTCTTTTTATTGCCAGTACAGACATTTGGAAGAGGTCAAACAGACACAATAGCCATCACCTAAAGACTTACCACACTGTTTAGGCCCAATTCCAACTGCTTTTGGCAGCTTAACAGTGTTGAGCCTCTTTAGTAGTTTAATTTAAGACCCCCTGCTAATATCATGTCCTGTAGGTCTTTTTACATTACCAACACATGATTTTTTTCAGTAAGCCAATACAGTTAGGAAACTTTTGTATTAGCTTACCTGGTGATAGAAGTAGAAGAGGGCAAAAAAGTGAATTTAACTCACCTACAGCCATACCACATTGGATAGGCCCAATATCGTCTGATCTTGGAAGCTAAGCAGTGTTGGGCCTGGTTAGTACTTGGGTAGGAGACCACATGGGAACACCAGGTGCTGTAGGTTTTTTCACATTACTGGCAAATTGTTTTTATTCTCTAGCTATTTATATTGGAAACTTTTTCATTTTATTGCCAGCACAGACATTTGGAAGAGGTCAAACAGACACAATAGCCATCAGCTAAAGACTTACCACACTGTTTAGGCTCAATTCCAACTGCTTTTGGCAGTTAAACAGTGTTGAGCCTCTTTTGTAGTTTAATTTAAGACCCCCTGCTAATATCATGTCCTGTAGGTCTTTTTACATTACCAACACATGATTTTTTTCAGTAAGCCAATACAGTTAGGAAACTTTTTTATTAGCTTACCTGGTGATAGAAGTAGAAGAGGGCAAAAAAGTGCCTGTATCTCACCTACAGCCATACCACATTGGATAGGCCCAATCTTGTCTGATCTTGGAAGCTAAGCAGTGTTGGGCCTGGTTAGTACTTGGGTGGGAGACCACATGGGAACACCAGGTGCTGTAGGTTTTTTCACATTACAGGCAAATTGTTTTTATTCTCTAGCTATTTAAATTGGAAACTTTTTCTTTTTATTGCCAGTACAGACATTTGGAAGAGGTCAAACAGACACAATAGCCATCTCCTAAAGACTTACCACACTGTTTAGGCCCAATTCCAACTACTTTTGGCAGCTAAACAGTGTTGAGCCTCTTTAGTAGTTTAATTTAAGACCCCCTGCTAATATCATGTCCTGTAGGTCTTTTTACATTACCAACACATGATTTTTTTCAGTAAGCCAATACAGTTAGGAAACTTTTTTATTAGCTTACCTGGTGATAGAAGTAGAAGAGGGCAAAAAAGTGAATATAACTCACCTACAGCCATACCACATTGGATAGGCCCAATCTCGTCTGATCTTGGAAGCTAAGCAGTGTTGGGCCTGGTTAGTACTTGGGTGGGAGACCAAATGGGAACACCAGGTGCTGTAGGTTTTTTCACATCACTGGCAAATTGTTTTTATTCTATAGCTATTTATATTGGAAACTTTTTCATTTTATTGCCAGCACAGAGATTTGGAAGAAGTCAAACAGACACAATAGCCATCAGCTAAAGACTTACCACACTGTTTAGGCTCAATTCCAACTGCTTTTGGCAGCTAAACAGTGTTGAGCCTCTATTGTAGTTTAATTTAAGACCCCCTGCTAATATCATGTCCTGTAGGTCTTTTTACATTACCAACACATGATTTTTTTCCGTAAGCCAATACAGTTAGGGAACTTTTGTATTAGCTTACCTGGTGATAGAAGTAGAAGAGGGCAAAAAAGTGCCTGTATTTCACCTACAGCCATACCACATTGGATAGGCCCAATCTCGTCTGATCTTGGAAGCTAAGCAGTTTTGGGCCTGGTTAGTACTTGGGTGGGAGACCACATGGGAACACCAGGTGCTGTAGGTTTTTTCACATTACTGGCAAATTGTTTTTATTCTCTAGCTATTTAAATTGGGAACTTTTTCTTTTTATTGCCAGTACAGACATTTGGAAGAGGTCAAACAGACACAATAGCCATCACCTAAAGACTTACCACACTGTTTAGGCCCAATTCCAACTGCTTTTGGCAGCTAAACAGTGTTGAGCCTCTTTAGTAGTTTAATTTAAGACCCCCTGCTAATATCATGTCCTGTAGGTCTTTTTACATTACCAACACATGATTTTTTTCAGTAAGCCAATACAGTTAGGAAACTTTTTTATTAGCTTACCTGGTGATAGAAGTAGAAGAGGGCAAAAAAGTGCCTGTATCTCACCTACAGCCATACCACATTGGATAGTCCCAATCTCGTCTGATCTTGGAAGCTATGCAGTGTTGGGCTTGGTTAGTACTTGGGTGGGAGACCACATGGGAACACCAGGTGCTGTAGGTTTTTTCACATTACAGGCAAATTGTTTTTATTCTCTAGCTATTTAAATTGGAAACTTTTTCTTTTTATTGCCAGTACAGACATTTGGAAGAGGTCAAACAGACACAATAGCCATCACCTAAAGACTTACCACACTGTTTAGGCCCAATTTCAACTGCTTCTGGCAGCTAAACAGTGTTGAGCCTCTTTAGTAGTTTAATTTAAGACCCCCTGCTAATATCATGTCCTGTAGGTCTTTTTACATTACCAACACATGATTTTTTTCAGTAAGCCAATACAGTTAGGAAACTTTTTTATTAGCTTACCTGGTGATAGAAGTAGAAGAGGGCAAAAAAGTGCCTGTATCTCACCTACAGCCATACCACATTGGATAGGCCCAATCTCGTCTGATCTTGGAAGCTAAGCAGTGTTGGGACTGGTTACTACTTGGGTGGGAGACCACATGGGAACACCAGGTGCTGTAGGTTTTTTCACATTACAGGCAAATTGTTTTTATTCTCTAGCTATTTAAATTGGAAATTTTTTCTTTTTATTGCCAGTACAGACATTTGGAAGAGGTCAAACAGACACAATAGCCATCACCTAAAGACTTACCACACTGTTTAGGCCCAATTCCAACTGCTTTTGGCAGCTAAACAGTGTTGAGCCTGTTTAGTAGTTTAATTTAAGACCCCCTGCTAAGATCATGTCCTGTAGGTCTTTTTACATTACCAACACATGATTTTTTTTAAGTAAGCCAATACAGTTAGGAAACTTTTTTATTAGCTTACCTGGTGATAGAAGTAGAAGAGGGCAAAAAAGTGCCTGTATCTCACCTACAGCCATACCACATTGGATAGGCCCAATCTCGTCTGATCTTGGAAGCTAAGCAGTGTTGGGCCTGGTTAGTACTTGGGTGGGAGACCACCTGGGAACACCAGGTGCTGTAGGTTTTTTCACATTACTGGCAAATTGTTTTTATTCTCTAGCTATTTAAATTGGAAACTTTTTCTTTTTCTTGCCAGTACAGACATTTGGAAGAGGTCAAACAGACACAATAGCCATCACCTAAAGACTTACCACACTGTTTAGGCCAAATTCCAACTGCTTTTGGTAGCTAAACAGTGTTAAGCCTGTTTAGTAGTTTAATTTAAGACCCCCTGCTAATATCATGTCCTGTAGGTCTTTTTACATTACCAACACATGATTTTTTTTAAGTAAGCCAATACAGTTAGGAAACTTTTTTATTAGCTTACCTGGTGATAGAAGTAGAAGAGGGCAAAAAAGTGCCTGTATCTCACCTACAGCCATACCACATTGGATAGGCCCAATCTCGTCTGATCTTGGAAGCTAAGCAGTGTTGGGCCTGGTTAGTACTAGGGTGGGAGACCACCTGGGAACACCAGGTGCTGTAGGTTTTTTCACATTACTGGCAAATTGTTTTTATTCTCTAGCTATTTATATAGGAAACTTTTTCTTTTTATTGCCAGCACAGACATTTGGAAGAGGTCAAACAGACACAATAGCCATCACCTAAAGACTTACCACACTGTTTAGGCTCAATTCCAACTGCTTTTGGCAGCTAAACAGTGTTAAGCCTGTTTAGTAGTTTAATTTAAGACCCCCTGCTAATATCATGTCCTGTAGGTCTTTTTACATTACCAACACATGATTTTTTTTAAGTAAGCCAATACAGTTAGGAAACTTTTTTATTAGCTTACCTGGTGATAGAAGTAGAAGAGGGCAAAAAAGTGCCTGTATCTCACCTACAGCCATACCACATTGGATAGGCCCAATCTCGTCTGATCTTGGAAGCTAAGCAGTGTTGGGCCTGGTTAGTACTTGGGTGGGAGACCACCTGGGAACACCAGGTGCTGTAGGTTTTTTCACATTACTGGCAAATTGTTTTTATTCTCTAGCTATTTATATAGGAAACTTTTTCTTTTTATTGCCAGCACAGACATTTGGAAGAGGTCAAACAGACACAATAGCCATCACCTAAAGACTTACCACACTGTTTAGGCCAAATTCCAACTGCTTTTGGCAGCTAAACAGTGTTAAGCCTGTTTAGTAGTTTAATTTAAGACCCCCTGCTAATATCATGTCCTGTAGGTCTTTTTACATTACCAACACATGATTTTTTTTAAGTAAGCCAATACAGTTAGGAAACTTTTTTATTAGCTTACCTGGTGATAGAAGTAGAAGAGGGCAAAAAAGTGCCTGTATCTCACCTACAGCCATACCACATTGGATAGGCCCAATCTCGTCTGATCTTGGAAGCTAAGCAGTGTTGGGCCTGGTTAGTACTTGGGTGGGAGACCACCTGGGAACACCAGGTGCTGTAGGTTTTTTCACATTACTGGCAAATTGTTTTTATTCTCTAGCTATTTATATAGGAAACTTTTTCTTTTTATTGCCAGCACAGACATTTGGAAGAGGTCAAACAGACACAATAGCCATCACCTAAAGACTTACCACACTGTTTAGGCCCAATTCCAACTGCTTTTGGCAGCTAAACAGTGTTGAGCCTCTTTAGTAGTTTAATTTAAGACCCCCTGCTAATATCATGTCCTGTAGTTCTTTTTACATTACCAACACATGATTTTTTTTAAGTAAGCCAATACAGTTAGGAAACTTTTTTATTAGCTTACCTGGTGATAGAAGTAGAAGATGGCAAAAAAGTGCCTGTATCTCACCTACAGCCATACCACATTGGATAGTCCCAATCTCGTCTGATCTTGGAAGCTAAGCAGTGTTGGGCTTGGTTAGTACTTGGGTGGGAGACCACATGGGAACACCAGGTGCTGTAGGTTTTTTCACATTACAGGCAAATTGTTTTTATTCTCTAGCTATTTAAATTGGAAACTTTTTCTTTTTATTGCCAGTACAGACATTTGGAAGAGGTCAAACAGACACAATAGCCATCACCTAAAGACTTACCACACTGTTTAGGCCCAATTCCAACTGCTTTTGGCAGCTAAACAGTGTTGAGCCTCTTTAGTAGTTTAATTTAAGACCCCCTGCTAATATCATGTCCTGTAGGTCTTTTTACATTACCAACACATGATTTTTTTCAGTAAGCCAATACAGTTAGGAAACTTTTTTATTAGCTTACCTGGTGATAGAAGTAGAAGAGGGCAAAAAAGTGCTTGTATCTCACCTACAGCCATACCACACTGGATAGGCCCAATCTCGTCTGATCTTGGAAGCTAAGCAGTGTTGGGCCTGGTTAGTACTTGGGTGGGAGATCACATGGGAACACCAGGTGCTGTAGGTTTTTTCACATTACAGGCAAATTGTTTTTTTCTCTAGCTATTTAAATTGGAAACTTTTTCTTTTTATTGCCAGTACAGACATTTGGAAGAGGTCAAACAGACACAATAGCCATCACCTAAAGACTTACCACAATGTTTAGGCCCAATTCCAACTGCTTTTGGCAGCTTAACAGTGTTGAGCCTCTTTAGTAGTTTAATTTAAGACCCCCTGCTAATATCATGTCTTGTAGGTCTTTTTACATTACCAACACATGATTTTTTTCAGTAAGCCAATACAGTTAGGAAACTTTTGTATTAGCTTACCTGGTGATAGTAGTAGAAGAGGGCAAAAAAGTGAATTTAACTCACCTACAGCCATACCACATTGGATAGGCCCAATCTCGTCTGATCTTGGAAGCTAAGCAGTGTTGGGCCTGGTTAGTACTTGGGTGGGAGACCACATGGGAACACCAGGTGCTGTAGGTTTTTTCACATTACTGGCAAATTGTTTTTATTCTCTAGCTATTTATATTGGAAACTTTTTCATTTTATTGCCAGCACAGACATTTGGAAGAGGTCAAACAGACACAATAGCCATCAGCTAAAGACTTACCACACTGTTTAGGCTCAATTCCAACTGCTTTTGGCAGCTAAACAGTGTTGAGCCTCTTTTGTAGTTTAATTTAAGACCCCCTGCTAATATCATGTCCTGTAGGTCTTTTTACATGACCAACAAATGATTTTTTTCCGTAAGCCAATACAGTTAGGAAACTTTTGTATTAGCTTACCTGGTGATAGAAGTAGAAGAGGGCAAAAAAGTGCCTGTATCTCACCTACAGCCATACCACATTGGATAGGCCCAATCTCGTCTTATCTTGGAAGCTAAGCAGTTTTGGGCCTGGTTAGTACTTGGGTGGGAGACCACATGGGAACACCAGGTGCTGTAGGTTTTTTCACATTACTGGCAAATTGTTTTTATTCTCTAGCTATTTAAATTGGGAACTTTTTCTTTTTATTGCCAGTACAGACATTTGGAAGAGGTCAAACAGACACAATAGCCATCACCTAAAGACTTACCACACTGTTTAGGCCCAATTCCAACTGCTTTTGGCAGCTAAACAGTGTTGAGCCTCTTTAGTAGTTTAATTTAAGACCCCCTGCTAATATCATGTCCTGTAGGTCTTTTTACATTACCAACACATGATTTTTTTCAGTAAGCCAATACAGTTAGGAAACCTTTTTATTAGCTTACCTGGTGATAGAAGTAGAAGAGGGCAAAAAAGTGCCTGTATATCATCTACAGCCATACCACATTGGATAGGCCTGATCTTGGAAGCTAAGCAGTGTTGGGCCTGGTTAGTACTTGGGTGGGAGACCACATGAGAACACCAGGTGCTGTAGGTTTTTTCACATCACAGGCAAATTGTTTTTATTCTCTAGCTATTTAAATTGGAAACTTTTTCTTTTTATTGCCAGTACAGACATTTGGAAGAGGTCAAACAGACACAATAGCCATCACCTAAAGACTTACCACACTGTTTAGGCCCAATTCCAACTGCTTTTGGCAGCTAAACAGTGTTGAGCCTCTTTAGTAGTTTAATTTAAGACCCCCTGCTAATATCATGTCCTGTAGGTCTTTTTACATTACCAACACATGATTTTTTTCAGTAAGCCAATACAGTTAGGAAACTTTTTTATTAGCTTACCTGGTGATAGAAGTAGAAGAGGGCAAAAAAGTGCCTGTATCTCACCTACAGCCATACCACACTGGATAGGCCCAATCTCGTCTGATCTTGGAAGCTAAGCAGTGTTGGGTCTGGTTAGTACTTGGGTGGGAGATCACATGGGAACACCAGGTGCTGTAGGTTTTTTCACATTACAGGCAAATTGTTTTTTTCTCTAGCTATTTAAATTGGAAACTTTTTCTTTTTTATTGCCAGTACAGACATTTGGAAGAGGTCAAACAGACACAATAGCCATCACCTAAAGACTTACCACAATGTTTAGGCCCAATTCCAACTGCTTTTGGCAGCTTAACAGTGTTGAGCCTCTTTAGTAGTTTAATTTAAGACCCCCTGCTAATATCATGTCTTGTAGGTCTTTTTACATTACCAACACATGATTTTTTTCAGTAAGCCAATACAGTTAGGAAACTTTTGTATTAGCTTACCTGGTGATAGTAGTAGAAGAGGGCAAAAAAGTGAATTTAACTCACCTACAGCCATACCACATTGGATAGGCCCAATCTCGCCTGATCTTGGAAGCTAAGCAGTGTTGGGCCTGGTTAGTACTTGGGTGGGAGACCACATGGGAACACCAGGTGCTGTAGGTTTTTTCACATTACTGGCAAATTGTTTTTATTCTCTAGCTATTTATATTGGAAACTTTTTCATTTTATTGCCAGCACAGACATTTGGAAGAGGTCAAACAGACACAATAGCCATCAGCTAAAGACTTACCACACTGTTTAGGCTCAATTCCAACTGCTTTTGGCAGCTAAACAGTGTTGAGCCTCTTTTGTAGTTTAATTTAAGACCCCCTGCTAATATCATGTCCTGTAGGTCTTTTTACATGACCAACAAATGATTTTTTTCCGTAAGCCAATACAGTTAGGAAACTTTTGTATTAGCTTACCTGGTGATAGAAGTAGAAGAGGGCAAAAAAGTGCCTGTATCTCACCTACAGCCATACCACATTGGATAGGCCCAATCTCGTCTTATCTTAGAAGCTAAGCAGTTTTGGGCCTGGTTAGTACTTGGGTGGGAGACCACATGGGAACACCAGGTGCTGTAGGTTTTTTCACAGTACTGGCAAATTGTTTTTATTCTCTAGCTATTTAAATTGGGAACTTTTTCTTTTTATTGCCAGTACAGACATTTGGAAGAGGTCAAACAGACACAATAGCCATCACCTAAAGACTTACCACACTGTTTAGGCCCAATTCCAACTGCTTTTGGCAGCTAAACAGTGTTGAGCCTCTTTAGTAGTTTAATTTAAGACCCCCTGCTAATATCATGTCCTGTAGGTCTTTTTACATTACCAACACATGATTTTTTTCAGTAAGCCAATACAGTTAGGAAACCTTTTTATTAGCTTACCTGGTGATAGAAGTAGAAGAGGGCAAAAAAGTGCCTGTATATCATCTACAGCCATACCACATTGGATAGGCCCAATCTCGTCTGATCTTGGAAGCTAAGCAGTGTTGGGCCTGGTTAGTACTTGGGTGGGAGACCACATGAGAACACCAGGTGCTGTAGGTTTTTTCACATCACAGGCAAATTGTTTTTATTCTCTAGCTATTTAAATTGGAAACTTTTTCTTTTTATTGCCAGTACAGACATTTGGAAGAGGTCAAACAGACACAATAGACTTCACCTAAAGACTTACCACACTGTTTAGGCCCAATTCCAACTGCTTTTGGCAGCTAAACAGTGTTGAGCCTCTTTAGTAGTTTAATTTAAGACCCCCTGCTAATATCATGTCCTGTAGGTCTTTTTACATTACCAACACATGATTTTTTTTAAGTAAGCCAATACAGTTAGGAAACTTTTTTATTAGCTTACCTGGTGATAAAAGTAGAAGAGGGCAAAAAAGTGCCTGTATCTCACCTCTAGCCATACTACATTGGATAGGCCTAATTTCGTCTGATCTTGGAAGCTAAGCAGTGTTGGGCCTGGTTAGTACTTGGGTGGGAGACCACCTGGGAACACCAGGTGCTGTAGGTTTTTTCACATTACTGTCAAATTGTTTTTATTCTCTAGCTATTTAAATTGGAAACTTTTTCTTTTTATTGCCAGCACAGACATTTGGAAGAGGTCAAACAGACACAATAGCCATCACCTAAAGACTTACCACACTGTTTAGGCTCAATTCCAACTGCTTTTGGCAGCTAAACAGTGTTGAGCCTCTTTTGTAGTTTAATTTAAGACCCCCTGCTAATATCATGTCCTGTAGGTCTTTTTACATTACCAACACATGATTTTTTTCAGTAAGCCAATACAGTTAGGAAACGTTTGTATTAGCTTACCTGGTGATAGAAGTAGAAGAGGGCAAAAAAGTGCTTTTAACTCACCTACAGCCATACCACATTGGATAGGCCCAATCTCGTCTGATCTTGGAAGCTAAGCAGTGTTGGGCCTGGTTAGTACTTGGGTGGGAGACCACATGGGAACACCAGGTGCTGTAGGTTTTTTCACATTACTGGAAAATTGTTTTTATTCTCTAGCTATTTAAATTGGAAACTTTTTCTTTTTATTGCCAGTACAGACATTTGGAAGAGGTCAAACAGACACAATAGCCATCACCTAAAGACTTACCACACTGTTTAGGCCCAATTCCAACTGCTTTTGGCAGCTAAACAGTGTTGAGCCTCTTTAGTAGTTTAATTTAAGACCCCCTGCTAATATCATGTCCTGTAGGTCTTTTTACATTACCAACACATGATTTTTTTTCAGTAAGCCAATACAGTTAGGAAACTTTTTTATTAGCTTACCTGGTGATAGAAGTAGAAGAGGGCAAAAAAGTGCCTGTATCTCACCTACAGCCATACCACATTGGATAGGCCCAATCTCGTCTGATCTTGGAAGCTAAGCAGTGTTGGGCCTGGTTAGTACTTGGGTGGGAGACCACATGGGAACACCAGGTGCTGTAGGTTTTTTCACATTACAGGCAAATTGTTTTTTTCTCTAGCTATTTAAATTGGAAACTTTTTCTTTTTATTGCCAGTACAGACATTTGGAAGAGGTCAAAAAGACACAATAGCCATCACCTAAAGACTTACCACAATGTTTAGGCCCAATTCCAACTGCTTTTGGCAGCTTAACAGTGTTGAGCCTCTTTTGTAGTTTAATTTAAGACCCCCTGCTAATATCATGTCCTGTAGGTCTTTTTACATTACCAACACATGATTTTTTTCAGTAAGCCAATACAGTTAGGAAACGTTTGTATTAGCTTACCTGGTGATAGAAGTAGAAGAGGGCAAAAAAGTGCTTTTAACTCACCTACAGCCATACCACATTGGATAGGCCCAATCTCGTCTTATCTTGGAAGCTAAGCAGTTTTGGGCCTGGTTAGTACTTGGGTGGGAGACCAGTAGCGCACGCAGGGGGGGTTTCTGAGTACCCAGAAACCCCCCCAGGAGTCTAAGGGCCCTCATCTGAAAGCTGAGGGTCCCCTCTTTCCAGGGGTATAAGAATTGTAAAAATCGGCCCTTGGGAACCGGAGATATCTGACTTCAAAGCAGTGGTCCCCATCCAAGCCTGTTAATTGTTATTCCCAGTCAGATATTTTGGGTTCTCTTTAATTTAGAGTTTTTCTGAGGCTATATTCCAAAAGCTGAGACTCTCCCCCTTTAATGGACACTAGAAGCTTGTCTCTACTATTCCCAGAACCAGAGATATCAGCCTGCCAGCAGCTTGTTACTGCTCCAGCTCCACATACCTGGTATGTAGTATTATATACTCGTGGGCAGATTGCTCTGCCTCCTGAACTCTGATCCCCAAGTCCCCAGTACCTTTTGGTAGGTGGGATTCTCTAGTTTTTAATTCCATTAAAATCTAATAAATCTATTTCCGGGAACTGGAGATATCTGCAGTCAAGCAAGCTGTCCTCCCACCAGAAAATTATGAATAATAGGCCCACTCCACTATACACCCCTCCTCTGTGTATTAAACATCCTCTACCACCCTGGAAGTTATGTATCAGGGCCCCTTCATTCAGCCCAATGCCCCCTTCTCCCACCATCTGTGCAGTAAAGGGGTAATTAGTGGAGATTACTGAACCAGGCCCTACATGCTGAGCGGTTGATATAATACCACCCACAGGACATCAAAGCTTTCCCCACCCCTACCGCTGGAGGATCGGTAGGGGCCCCAATACATTGCTATGCCCAGGGGTCTACACTGCTGTTGATGCCCCTGTATGTATGTATGTATGTATGTATGTATGTATGTATGTATGTATGTATGTGTATATATATATATATTTCATATTATTATTATTATTAATATTTATATACATTTAGTCTATCTATAATACTTTAACTGACCCGGCATATACTGGGTCACCTAAGTGTCCATCTCCGTGCTTTGCTCCGCCCCTCTGGAAACCCCCTTCTGAAAATCCTGCGTTTGCCACTGGAGACCACATGGGAACACCAAGTGCTGTAGGTTTTTTCACATTACTGGCAAATTGTTTTTATTCTCTAGCTATTTAAATTGGGAACTTTTTCTTTTTATTGCCAGTACAGACATTTGGAAGAGGTCAAACAGACACAATAGCCATCACCTAAAGACTTACCACACTTTTTAGGCCCAATTCCAACTGCTTTTGGCAGCTAAACAGTGTTGAGCCTCTTTAGTAGTTTAATTTAAGACCCCCTGCTAATATCATGTCCTGTAGGTCTTTTTACATTACCAACACATGATTTTTTTCAGTAAGCCAATACAGTTAGGAAACCTTTTTATTAGCTTACCTGGTGAAAGAAGTAGAAGAGGGCAAAAAAGTGCCTGTATATCATCTACAGCCATACCACATTGGATAGGCCCAATCTCGTCTGATCTTGGAAGCTAAGCTTTGTTGAGCCTGGTTAGTACTTGGGTGGGAGACCACATGAGAACACCAGGTGCTGTAGGTTTTTTCACATCACAGGCAAATTGTTTTTATTCTCTAGCTATTTAAATTGGAAACTTTTTCTTTTTATTGCCAGTACAGACATTTGGAAGAGGTCAAAAAGACACAATAGACTTCACCTAAAGACTTACCACACTGTTTAGGCCCAATTCCAACTGCTTTTGGCAGCTAAACAGTGTTGAGCCTGTTTAGTAGTTTAATTTAAGACCCCCTGCTAATATCATGTCCTGTAGGTCTTTTTACATTACCAACACATGATTTTTTTTAAGTAAGCCAATACAGTTAGGAAACTTTTTTATTAGCTTACCTGGTGATAAAAGTAGAAGAGGGCAAAAAAGTGCCTGTATCTCACCTACAGCCATACCACATTGGATAGGCCTAATTTCGTCTGATCTTGGAAGCTAAGCAGTGTTGGGCCTGGTTAGTACTTGGGTGGGAGACCACCTGGGAACACCAGGTGCTGTAGGTTTTTTCACATTACTGGCAAATTGTTTTTATTCTCTAGCTATTTAAATTGGAAACTTTTTCTTTTTATTGCCAGCACAGACATTTGGAAGAGGTCAAACAGACACAATAGCCATCACCTAAAGACTTACCGCACTGTTTAGGCTCAATTCCAACTGCTTTTGGCAGCTAAACAGTGTTGAGCCTCTTTTGTAGTTTAATTTAAGACCCCCTGCTAATATCATGTCCTGTAGGTCTTTTTACATTACCAACACATGATTTTTTTCAGTAAGCCAATACAGTTAGGAAACGTTTGTATTAGCTTACCTGGTGATAGAAGTAGAAGAGGGCAAAAAAGTGCTTTTAACTCACCTACAGCCATACCACATTGGATAGGCCCAATCTCGTCTGATCTTGGAAGCTAAGCAGTGTTGGGCCTGGTTAGTACTTGGGTGGGAGACCACATGGGAACACCAGGTGCTGTAGGTTTTTTCACATTACTGGAAAATTGTTTTTATTTTCTAGCTATTTAAATTGGAAACTTTTTCTTTTTATTGCCAGTACAGACATTTGGAAGAGGTCAAACAGACACAATAGCCATCACCTAAAGACTTACCACACTGTTTAGGCCCAATTCCAACTGCTTTTGGCAGCTTAACAGTGTTGAGCCTCTTTAGTAGTTTAATTTAAGACCCCCTGCTAATATCATGTCCTGTAGGTCTTTTTACATTACCAACACATGATTTTTTTCAGTAAGCCAATACAGTTAGGAAACTTTTGTATTAGCTTACCTGGTGATAGAAGTAGAAGAGGGCAAAAAAGTGAATTTAACTCACCTACAGCCATACCACATTGGATAGGCCCAATATCGTCTGATCTTGGAAGCTAAGCAGTGTTGGGCCTGGTTAGTACTTGGGTAGGAGACCACATGGGAACACCAGGTGCTGTAGGTTTTTTCACATTACTGGCAAATTGTTTTTATTCTCTAGCTATTTATATTGGAAACTTTTTCATTTTATTGCCAGCACAGACATTTGGAAGAGGTCAAACAGACACAATAGCCATCAGCTAAAGACTTACCACACTGTTTAGGCTCAATTCCAACTGCTTTTGGCAGTTAAACAGTGTTGAGCCTCTTTTGTAGTTTAATTTAAGACCCCCTGCTAATATCATGTCCTGTAGGTCTTTTTACATTACCAACACATGATTTTTTTCAGTAAGCCAATACAGTTAGGAAACTTTTTTATTAGCTTACCTGGTGATAGAAGTAGAAGAGGGCAAAAAAGTGCCTGTATCTCACCTACAGCCATACCACATTGGATAGGCCCAATCTTGTCTGATCTTGGAAGCTAAGCAGTGTTGGGCCTGGTTAGTACTTGGGTGGGAGACCACATGGGAACACCAGGTGCTGTAGGTTTTTTCACATTACAGGCAAATTGTTTTTATTCTCTAGCTATTTAAATTGGAAACTTTTTCTTTTTATTGCCAGTACAGACATTTGGAAGAGGTCAAACAGACACAATAGCCATCTCCTAAAGACTTACCACACTGTTTAGGCCCAATTCCAACTACTTTTGGCAGCTAAACAGTGTTGAGCCTCTTTAGTAGTTTAATTTAAGACCCCCTGCTAATATCATGTCCTGTAGGTCTTTTTACATTACCAACACATGATTTTTTTCAGTAAGCCAATACAGTTAGGAAACTTTTTTATTAGCTTACCTGGTGATAGAAGTAGAAGAGGGCAAAAAAGTGAATATAACTCACCTACAGCCATACCACATTGGATAGGCCCAATCTCGTCTGATCTTGGAAGCTAAGCAGTGTTGGGCCTGGTTAGTACTTGGGTGGGAGACCAAATGGGAACACCAGGTGCTGTAGGTTTTTTCACATCACTGGCAAATTGTTTTTATTCTATAGCTATTTATATTGGAAACTTTTTCATTTTATTGCCAGCACAGAGATTTGGAAGAAGTCAAACAGACACAATAGCCATCAGCTAAAGACTTACCACACTGTTTAGGCTCAATTCCAACTACTTTTGGCAGCTAAACAGTGTTGAGCCTCTATTGTAGTTTAATTTAAGACCCCCTGCTAATATCATGTCCTGTAGGTCTTTTTACATTACCAACACATGATTTTTTTCCGTAAGCCAATACAGTTAGGGAACTTTTGTATTAGCTTACCTGGTGATAGAAGTAGAAGAGGGCAAAAAAGTGCCTGTATTTCACCTACAGCCATACCACATTGGATAGGACCAATCTCGTCTGATCTTGGAAGCTAAGCAGTTTTGGGCCTGGTTAGTACTTGGGTGGGAGACCACATGGGAACACCAGGTGCTGTAGGTTTTTTCACATTACTGGCAAATTGTTTTTATTCTCTAGCTATTTAAATTGGGAACTTTTTCTTTTTATTGCCAGTACAGACATTTGGAAGAGGTCAAACAGACACAATAGCCATCACCTAAAGACTTACCACACTGTTTAGGCCCAATTCCAACTGCTTTTGGCAGCTAAACAGTGTTGAGCCTCTTTAGTAGTTTAATTTAAGACCCCCTGCTAATATCATGTCCTGTAGGTCTTTTTACATTACCAACACATGATTTTTTTCAGTAAGCCAATACAGTTAGGAAACTTTTTTATTAGCTTACCTGGTGATAGAAGTAGAAGAGGGCAAAAAAGTGCCTGTATCTCACCTACAGCCATACCACATTGGATAGTCCCAATCTCGTCTGATCTTGGAAGCTATGCCGTGTTGGGCTTGGTTAGTACTTGGGTGGGAGACCACATGGGAACACCAGGTGCTGTAGGTTTTTTCACATTACAGGCAAATTGTTTTTATTCTCTAGCTATTTAAATTGGAAACTTTTTCTTTTTATTGCCAGTACAGACATTTGGAAGAGGTCAAACAGACACAATAGCCATCACCTAAAGACTTACCACACTGTTTAGGCCCAATTTCAACTGCTTCTGGCAGCTAAACAGTGTTGAGCCTCTTTAGTAGTTTAATTTAAGACCCCCTGCTAATATCATGTCCTGTAGGTCTTTTTACATTACCAACACATGATTTTTTTCAGTAAGCCAATACAGTTAGGAAACTTTTTTATTAGCTTACCTGGTGATAGAAGTAGAAGAGGGCAAAAAAGTGCCTGTATCTCACCTACAGCCATACCACATTGGATAGGCCCAATCTCGTCTGATCTTGGAAGCTAAGCAGTGTTGGGACTGGTTACTACTTGGGTGGGAGACCACATGGGAACACCAGGTGCTGTAGGTTTTTTCACATTACAGGCAAATTGTTTTTATTCTCTAGCTATTTAAATTGGAAATTTTTTCTTTTTATTGCCAGTACAGACATTTGGAAGAGGTCAAACAGACACAATAGCCATCACCTAAAGACTTACCACACTGTTTAGGCCCAATTCCAACTGCTTTTGGCAGCTAAACAGTGTTGAGCCTGTTTAGTAGTTTAATTTAAGACCCCCTGCTAAGATCATGTCCTGTAGGTCTTTTTACATTACCAACACATGATTTTTTTTAAGTAAGCCAATACAGTTAGGAAACTTTTTTATTAGCTTACCTGGTGATAGAAGTAGAAGAGGGCAAAAAAGTGCCTGTATCTCACCTACAGCCATACCACATTGGATAGGCCCAATCTCGTCTGATCTTGGAAGCTAAGCAGTGTTGGGCCTGGTTAGTACTTGGGTGGGAGACCACCTGGGAACACCAGGTGCTGTAGGTTTTTTCACATTACTGGCAAATTGTTTTTATTCTCTAGCTATTTAAATTGGAAACTTTTTCTTTTTCTTGCCAGTACAGACATTTGGAAGAGGTCAAACAGACACAATAGCCATCACCTAAAGACTTACCACACTGTTTAGGCCAAATTCCAACTGCTTTTGGAAGCTAAACAGTGTTAAGCCTGTTTAGTAGTTTAATTTAAGACCCCCTGCTAATATCATGTCCTGTAGGTCTTTTTACATTACCAACACATGATTTTTTTTAAGTAAGCCAATACAGTTAGGAAACTTTTTTATTAGCTTACCTGGTGATAGAAGTAGAAGAGGGCAAAAAAGTGCCTGTATCTCACCTACAGCCATACCACATTGGATAGGCCCAATCTCGTCTGATCTTGGAAGCTAAGCAGTGTTGGGCCTGGTTAGTACTTGGGTGGGAGACCACCTGGGAACACCAGGTGCTGTAGGTTTTTTCACATTACTGGCAAATTGTTTTTATTCTCTAGCTATTTATATAGGAAACTTTTTCTTTTTATTGCCAGCACAGACATTTGGAAGAGGTCAAACAGACACAATAGCCATCACCTAAAGACTTACCACACTGTTTAGGCTCAATTCCAACTGCTTTTGGCAGCTAAACAGTGTTAAGCCTGTTTAGTAGTTTAATTTAAGACCCCCTGCTAATATCATGTCCTGTAGGTCTTTTTACATTACCAACACATGATTTTTTTTAAGTAAGCCAATACAGTTAGGAAACTTTTTTATTAGCTTACCTGGTGATAGAAGTAGAAGAGGGCAAAAAAGTGCCTGTATCTCACCTACAGCCATACCACATTGGATAGGCCCAATCTCGTCTGATCTTGGAAGCTAAGCAGTGTTGGGCCTGGTTAGTACTTGGGTGGGAGACCACCTGGGAACACCAGGTGCTGTAGGTTTTTTCACATTACTGGCAAATTGTTTTTATTCTCTAGCTATTTATATAGGAAACTTTTTCTTTTTATTGCCAGCACAGACATTTGGAAGAGGTCAAACAGACACAATAGCCATCACCTAAAGACTTACCACACTGTTTAGGCCAAATTCCAACTGCTTTTGGCAGCTAAACAGTGTTAAGCCTGTTTAGTAGTTTAATTTAAGACCCCCTGCTAATATCATGTCCTGTAGGTCTTTTTACATTACCAACACATGATTTTTTTTAAGTAAGCCAATACAGTTAGGAAACTTTTTTATTAGCTTACCTGGTGATAGAAGTAGAAGAGGGCAAAAAAGTGCCTGTATCTCACCTACAGCCATACCACATTGGATAGGCCCAATCTCGTCTGATCTTGGAAGCTAAGCAGTGTTGGGCCTGGTTAGTACTTGGGTGGGAGACCACCTGGGAACACCAGGTGCTGTAGGTTTTTTCACATTACTGGCAAATTGTTTTTATTCTCTAGCTATTTATATAGGAAACTTTTTCTTTTTATTGCCAGCACAGACATTTGGAAGAGGTCAAACAGACACAATAGCCATCACCTAAAGACTTACCACACTGTTTAGGCTCAATTCCAACTGCTTTTGGCAGCTAAACAGTGTTGAGCCTCTTTTGTAGTTTAATTTAAGACCCCCTGCTAATATCATGTACTGTAGGTCTTTTTACATTACCAACACATGATTTTTTTCAGTAAGCCAATACAGTTAGGAAACTTTTGTATTAGCTTACCTGGTGATAGAAGTAGAAGAGGGCAAACAAGTGCCATTAACTCACCTACATCCATACCACATTGGATAGGCCCAATCTCGTCTGATCTTGGAAGCTAAGCAGTGTTGGGCCTGGTTAGTACTTGGGTGGGAGACCACATGGGATCACCAGGTGCTGTAGGTTTTTTCACATTACTGGCAAATTGTTTTTATTCTCTAGCTATTTAAATTGGAAGCTTTTTCTTTTTATTGCCAGTACAGACATTTGGAAGAGGTCAAACAGACACAATAGCCATCACCTAAAGACTTACCACACTGTTTAGGCCCAATTCCAACTGCTTTTGGCAGCTAAACAGTGTTGAGCCTCTTTAGTAGTTTAATTTAAGACCCCCTGCTAATATCATGTCCTGTAGTTCTTTTTACATTACCAACACATGATTTTTTTTAAGTAAGCCAATACAGTTAGGAAACTTTTTTATTAGCTTACCTGGTGATAGAAGTAGAAGAGGGCAAAAAAGTGCCTGTATCTCACCTACAGCCATACCACATTGGATAGTCCCAATCTCGTCTGATCTTGGAAGCTAAGCAGTGTTGGGCTTGGTTAGTACTTGGGTGGGAGACCACATGGGAACACCAGGTGCTGTAGGTTTTTTCACATTACAGGCAAATTGTTTTTATTCTCTAGCTATTTAAATTGGAAACTTTTTCTTTTTATTGCCAGTACAGACATTTGGAAGAGGTCAAACAGACACAATAGCCATCTCCTAAAGACTTACCACACTGTTTAGGCCCAATTCCAACTACTTGTGGCAGCTAAACAGTGTTGAGCCTCTTTAGTAGTTTAATTTAAGACCCCCTGCTAATATCATGTCCTGTAGGTCTTTTTACATTACCAACACATGATTTTTTTCAGTAAGCCAATACAGTTAGGAAACTTTTTTATTAGCTTACCTGGTGATAGAAGTAGAAGAGGGCAAAAAAGTGCCTGTATCTCAACTACAGCCATACCACATTGGATAGGCCCAATCTCGTCTGAACTTGGAAGCTAAGCAGTGTTGGGCCTGGTTAGTACTTTGGTGGGAGACCACATGGGAACACCAGGTGCTGTCGGTTTTTTCACATTACAGGCAATTTTTTTTTTATTCTCTAGCTATTTAAATTGGAAACTTTTTATTTTTATTGCCAGTACAGACATTTGGAAGAGGTCAAACAGACACAATAGCCATCACCTAAAGACTTACCACACTGTTTAGGCCCAATTCCAACTGCTTTTGGCAGCTAAACAGTGTTGGTCCCCTTTAGTAGTTTAATTTAAGACTCCCTGCTAATATCATGTCCTGTAGGTCTTTTTACATTACCAACACATGATTTTTTTCAGTAAGCCAATACAGTTAGGAAACTTTTTTATTAGCTTACCTGGTGATAGAAGTAGAAGAGGGCAAAAAAGTGCCTGTATCTCACCTACAGCCATACCACATTGGATAGGCCCAATCTCGTCTGATCTTGGAAGCTAAGCAGTGTTGGGCCTGGTTAGTACTTGGGTGGGAGACCACATGGGAACACCAGGTGCTGTAGGTTTTTTCACATTACAGGCAAATTGTTTTTATTCTCTAGCTATTTAAATTGGAAACTTTTTCTTTTTATTGCCAGTACAGACATTTGGAAGAGGTCAAACAGACACAATTGCCATCACCTAAAGACTTACCACACTGTTTAGGCCCAATTCCAACTGCTTTTGGCAGCTAAACAGTGTTGAGCCTGTTTAGTAGTTTAATTTAAGACCCCCTGCTAATATCATGTCCTGTAGGTCTTTTTACATTACCAACACATGATTTTTTTCAGTAAGCCAATACAGTTAGGAAACTTTTTTATCAGCTTACCTGGTGATAGAAGTAGAAGAGGGCAAAAAAGTGCCTGTATCTCACCTACAGCCATACCACATTGGATAGGCCCAATCTCGTCTGATCTTGGAAGCTAAGCAGTGTTGGGCCTGGTTAGTACTTGGGTGGGAGACCACATGGGAACACCAGGTGCTGTAGGTTTTTTCACATTACAGGCAAATTGTTTTTATTCTCTAGCTATTTAAATTGGAAACTTTTTCTTTTTATTGCCAGTACAGACATTTGGAAGAGGTCAAACAGACACAATAGCCATCACCTAAAGAATTACCACACTGTTTAGGCCCAATTCCAACTGCTTTTGGCAGCTAAACAGTGTTGAGCCTCTTTAGTAGTTTAATTTAAGACCCCCTGCTAATATCATGTCCTGTAGGTCTTTTTACATTACCAACACATGATTTTTTTTAAGTAAGCCAATACAGTTAGGAAACTTTTTTATTAGCTTACCTGGTGATAGAAGTAGAAGAGGGCAAAAAAGTGCTTGTATCTCACCTACAGCCATACCACATTGGATAGGCCCAACCTCGTCTGATCTTGGAAGTTAAGCAGTGTTGGGCCTGGTTAGTACTTGGGTGGGAGACCACATGGGAACACCAGGTGCTGTAGGTTTTTTCACATTACTGGCAAATTGTTTTTATTCTCTAGCTATTTAGATTGGAAACTTTTTCTTTTTATTGCCAGCACAGACATTTGGAAGAGTTCAAACAGACACAATAGCCATCACCTAAAGACTTACCACACTGTTTAGGCCCAATTCCAACTGCTTTTGGCAGCTAAACAGTGTTGAGCCTCTTTAGTAGTTTAATTTAAGACCCCCTGCTAATATCATGTCCTGTAGGTCTTTTTACATTACCAACACATGATTTTTTTCAGTAAGCCAATACAGTTAGGAAACTTTTGTATTAGCTTACCTGGTGATAGAAGTAGAAGAGGGCAAAAAAGTGAATTTAACTCACCTACAGCCATACCACATTGGATAGGCCCAATCTCGTCTGATCTTGGAAGCTAAGCAGTGTTGGGCCTGGTTAGTACTTGGGTGGGAGACCACATGGGAACACCAGGTGCTGTAGGTTTTTTCACATTACTGGCAAATTGTTTTTATTCTCTAGCTATTTATATTGGAAACTTTTTCATTTTATTGCCAGCACAGACATTTGGAAGAGGTCAAACAGACACAATAGCCATCAGCTAAAGACTTACCACACTGTTTAGGCTCAATTCCAACTGCTTTTGGCAGCTAAACAGTGTTGAGCCTCTTTTGTAGTTTAATTTAAGACCCCCTGCTAATATCATGTCCTGTAGGTCTTTTTACATGACCAACAAATGATTTTTTTCCGTAAGCCAATACAGTTAGGAAACTTTTGTATTAGCTTACCTGGTGATAGAAGTAGAAGAGGGCAAAAAAGTGCCTGTATCTCACCTACAGCCATACCACATTGGATAGGCCCAATCTCGTCTTATCTTGGAAGCTAAGCAGTTTTGGGCCTGGTTAGTACTTGGGTGGGAGACCACATGGGAACACCAGGTGCTGTAGGTTTTTTCACATTACTGGCAAATTGTTTTTATTCTCTAGCTATTTAAATTGGGAACTTTTTCTTTTTATTGCCAGTACAGACATTTGGAAGAGGTCAAACAGACACAATAGCCATCACCTAAAGACTTACCACACTGTTTAGGCCCAATTCCAACTGCTTTTGGCAGCTAAACAGTGTTGAGCCTCTTTAGTAGTTTAATTTAAGACCCCCTGCTAATATCATGTCCTGTAGGTCTTTTTACATTACCAACACATGATTTTTTTCAGTAAGCCAATACAGTTAGGAAACCTTTTTATTAGCTTACCTGGTGATAGAAGTAGAAGAGGGCAAAAAAGTGCCTGTATATCATCTACAGCCATACCACATTGGATAGGCCCAATCTCGTCTGATCTTGGAAGCTAAGCAGTGTTGGGCCTGGTTAGTACTTGGGTGGGAGACCACATGAGAACACCAGGTGCTGTAGGTTTTTTCACATCACAGGCAAATTGTTTTTATTCTCTAGCTATTTAAATTGGAAACTTTTTCTTTTTATTGCCAGTACAGACATTTGGAAGAGGTCAAAAAGACACAATAGACTTCACCTAAAGACTTACCACACTGTTTAGGCCCAATTCCAACTGCTTTTGGCAGCTAAACAGTGTTGAGCCTGTTTAGTAGTTTAATTTAAGACCCCCTGCTAATATCATGTCCTGTAGGTCTTTTTACATTACCAACACATGATTTTTTTTAAGTAAGCCAATACAGTTAGGAAACTTTTTTATTAGCTTACCTGGTGATAAAAGTAGAAGAGGGCAAAAAAGTGCCTGTATCTCACCTACAGCCATACCACATTGGATAGGCCTAATTTCGTCTGATCTTGGAAGCTAAGCAGTGTTGGGCCTGGTTAGTACTTGGGTGGGAGACCACCTGGGAACACCAGGTGCTGTAGGTTTTTTCACATTACTGGCAAATTGTTTTTATTCTCTAGCTATTTAAATTGGAAACTTTTTCTTTTTATTGCCAGCACAGACATTTGGAAGAGGTCAAACAGACACAATAGCCATCACCTAAAGACTTACCACACTGTTTAGGCTCAATTCCAACTGCTTTTGGCAGCTAAACAGTGTTGAGCCTCTTTTGTAGTTTAATTTAAGACCCCCTGCTAATATCATGTCCTGTAGGTCTTTTTACATTACCAACACATGATTTTTTTCAGTAAGCCAATACAGTTAGGAAACTTTTTTATTAGCTTACCTGGTGATAGAAGTAGAAGAGGGCAAAAAAGTGCCTGTATCTCACCTACAGCCATACCACACTGGATAGGCCCAATCTCGTCTGATCTTGGAAGCTAAGCAGTGTTGGGCCTGGTTAGTACTTGGGTGGGAGATCACATGGGAACACCAGGTGCTGTAGGTTTTTTCACATTACAGGCAAATTGTTTTTTTCTCTAGCTATTTAAATTGGAAACTTTTTCTTTTTATTGCCAGTACAGACATTTGGAAGAGGTCAAACAGACACAATAGCCATCACCTAAAGACTTACCACAATGTTTAGGCCCAATTCCAACTGCTTTTGGCAGCTTAACAGTGTTGAGCCTCTTTAGTAGTTTAATTTAAGACCCCCTGCTAATATCATGTCTTGTAGGTCTTTTTTCATTACCAACACATGATTTTTTTCAGTAAGCCAATACAGTTAGGAAACTTTTGTATTAGCTTACCTGGTGATAGTAGTAGAAGAGGGCAAAAAAGTGAATTTAACTCACCTACAGCCATACCACATTGGATAGGCCCAATCTCGTCTGATCTTGGAAGCTAAGCAGTGTTGGGCCTGGTTAGTACTTGGGTGGGAGACCACATGGGAACACCAGGTGCTGTAGGTTTTTTCACATTACTGGCAAATTGTTTTTATTCTCTAGCTATTTATATTGGAAACTTTTTCATTTTATTGCCAGCACAGACATTTGGAAGAGGTCAAACAGACACAATAGCCATCAGCTAAAGACTTACCACACTGTTTAGGCTCAATTCCAACTGCTTTTGGCAGCTAAACAGTGTTGAGCCTCTTTTGTAGTTTAATTTAAGACCCCCTGCTAATATCATGTCCTGTAGGTCTTTTTACATGACCAACAAATGATTTTTTTCCGTAAGCCAATACAGTTAGGAAACTTTTGTATTAGCTTACCTGGTGATAGAAGTAGAAGAGGGCAAAAAAGTGCCTGTATCTCACCTACAGCCATACCACATTGGATAGGCCCAATCTCGTCTTATCTTGGAAGCTAAGCAGTTTTGGGCCTGGTTAGTACTTGGGTGGGAGACCACATGGGAACACCAGGTGCTGTAGGTTTTTTCACATTACTGGCAAATTGTTTTTATTCTCTAGCTATTTAAATTGGGAACTTTTTCTTTTTATTGCCAGTACAGACATTTGGAAGAGGTCAAACAGACACAATAGCCATCACCTAAAGACTTACCACACTGTTTAGGCCCAATTCCAACTGCTTTTGGCAGCTAAACAGTGTTGAGCCTCTTTAGTAGTTTAATTTAAGAACCCCTGCTAATATCATGTCCTGTAGGTCTTTTTACATTACCAACACATGATTTTTTTCAGTAAGCCAATACAGTTAGGAAACCTTTTTTTTAGCTTACCTGGTGATAGAAGTAGAAGAGGGCAAAAAAGTGCCTGTATATCATCTACAGCCATACCACATTGGATAGGCCCAATCTCGTCTGATCTTGGAAGCTAAGCAGTGTTGGGCCTGGTTAGTACTTGGGTGGGAGACCACATGAGAACACCAGGTGCTGTAGGTTTTTTCACATCACAGGCAAATTGTTTTTATTCTCTAGCTATTTAAATTGGAAACTTTTTCTTTTTATTGCCAGTACAGACATTTGGAAGAGGTCAAAAAGACACAATAGACTTCACCTAAAGACTTACCACACTGTTTAGGCCCAATTCCAACTGCTTTTGGCAGCTAAACAGTGTTGAGCCTCTTTAGTAGTTTAATTTAAGACCCCCTGCTAATATCATGTCCTGTAGGTCTTTTTACATTACCAACACATGATTTTTTTTAAGTAAGCCAATACAGTTAGGAAACTTTTTTATTAGCTTACCTGGTGATAAAAGTAGAAGAGGGCAAAAAAGTGCCTGTATCTCACCTCTAGCCATACTACATTGGATAGGCCTAATTTCGTCTGATCTTGGAAGCTAAGCAGTGTTGGGCCTGGTTAGTACTTGGGTGGGAGACCACCTGGGAACACCAGGTGCTGTAGGTTTTTTCACATTACTGGCAAATTGTTTTTATTCTCTAGCTATTTAAATTGGAAACTTTTTCTTTTTATTGCCAGCACAGACATTTGGAAGAGGTCAAACAGACACAATAGCCATCACCTAAAGACTTACCACACTGTTTAGGCTCAATTCCAACTGCTTTTGGCAGCTAAACAGTGTTGAGCCTCTTTTGTAGTTTAATTTAAGACCCCCTGCTAATATCATGTCCTGTAGGTCTTTTAACATTACCAACACATGATTTTTTTCAGTAAGCCAATACAGTTAGGAAACGTTTGTATTAGCTTACCTGGTGATAGAAGTAGAAGAGGGCAAAAAAGTGCTTTTAACTCACCTACAGCCATACCACATTGGATAGGCCCAATCTCGTCTGATCTTGGAAGCTAAGCAGTGTTGGGCCTGGTTAGTACTTGGGTGGGAGACCACATGGGAACACCAGGTGCTGTAGGTTTTTTCACATTACTGGAAAATTGTTTTTATTCTCTAGCTATTTAAATTGGAAACTTTTTCTTTTTATTGCCAGTACAGACATTTGGAAGAGGTCAAACAGACACAATAGCCATCACCTAAAGACTTACCACACTGTTTAGGCCCAATTCCAACTGCTTTTGGCAGCTAAACAGTGTTGAGCCTCTTTAGTAGTTTAATTTAAGACCCCCTGCTAATATCATGTCCTGTAGGTCTTTTTACATTACCAACACATGATTTTTTTCAGTAAGCCAATACAGTTAGGAAACTTTTGTATTAGCTTACCTGGTGATAGAAGTAGAAGAGGGCAAAAAAGTGCCTGTATCTCACCTACAGCCATACCACACTGGATAGGCCCAATCTCGTCTGATCTTGGAAGCTAAGCAGTGTTGGGCCTGGTTAGTACTTGGGTGGGAGACCACATGGGAACACCAGGTGCTGTAGGTTTTTTCACATTACAGGCAAATTGTTTTTTTCTCTAGCTATTTAAATTGGAAACTTTTTCCCGTCGCGTCAGAGCACCAGTCTTCGGACCCGAACACCGCTCACACGCCGCTCAGTAGAAGTGGAACTGGACGGCAAGGGAGCTCACATACCCCGCGCTCAGCACCACCGAGGCACCTGTCTCAAACAACGGGGATCAACAACTGGGAAGGTGAGCCCGAGGGGAGAAGGGAGCACATATTCAGGCAGCCGGCATGAGGAGGGACAGGACGCGCTCACTCACTCATGCACGCCGTGGTCCCGACGTCATCAGCCGGGGACGCCGTTGCCGTTGCTGGGGACGCAGTGTGCCGCACGTGGAAGCGGCTGCTTCCTTACATTGACCAGACTCCAGCGGCTCCATACCCCTGCAAACACCGTGGCTGTGCCTGGGTTGACGAGTGGCAGAAGCTGCCCAGGCACAAATTAAAGTACATACTTTTTGGAAGTAGCCGCCTGATCGTGTGGTGCTGCCTGGTTGATTTGCTGCCAGCCACCTGTGGCTCTGGGTGGCAGTCTGAGCCCGAGTGGAGGGGCAAAGCGAGCAGCCTCAGCTATTTGTGACCTGTCCGGCCCAACCTCCTGCGTGAGAAGCAGGTAGGGGGCAGTGGAGGAGAGACTACTACAGTACATATATTATTCGCCTGGACTCAGCACCCAAGCCTGTTACACCAGCGGAGATTAAAAAGACCTGTCCTATAACGTGTCAGGGCAGCTGCTGGCCCCTGGGTGTGAGACAGTGGCCAGCGCTGGAAATCAAGACACAGGTTTATAAGGGCATCGGCTTACTTCAGGATCAATTAAGGAACTTCACGCCTGAACCCAAGTCCTCCTGGCCGCAGTGAACTCTTTTTAAATATCGGAGGAGAGGAAGGAAGGGGGAGGGAGAGAAAGGAGAGAAAGGAGAAGAGAAAGCACATCAGCAGTGAGTACACTTTATCTGACTGTTATCATACTGTGTTACTCTGCAAGTGGTAGTGTGCCCAATAAAATTGTAACTGGGAGCAGGGCTGTCATACTGCGTGGAAGTTAACTACAACCACAACCATGGGGAAAACTGGCCAAAATACAGCCGCAGCTCGTTTGGAGAGATTTGCTAGAGCTCAGTCCCAGGCTGGGCCTAGCTCACAACCCAGCACTCCCCTGACAACCCCGGTTAAGAGCAGCAGCTCTCAGCAACCGTCAGAAGTTACGTTGTCACAAGTGTTAGAGGCGGTGAATAATTGTGAGACACGCCTCAGGGACCAACTAAATCAAGTCCAATCAGACATGGCACTACTGAGAAATGATGTACAAAAAACTTGTGAAAGGGTAACTGAAGTAGAAAATCGTGTCTCGACATTAGAGGATTCCGTTACACCCCTACATGCCCAGGTTAAAACAATGTCAGGCCAGATCACGGACATTCGTCTGAAATTATCCGATATGGAGGGGCGCCTCAGACGGAACAACGTCCGCTTCATTGGGTTCGAGGAGAGGGCGGAGGGAAATGAGCCAGAAAAATTTCTTGAAAACTGGCTTATACAAATGTTTGGTAGTAATGCTTTTTCTGCTCAGTTTGCCGTGGAACGGGCCCACCGCATCCCAGGCCGTCCTCCTATACCAGGAGGGCCGCCGCGTACCCTGATCGCGAAAATTCTTCACTTTAAAGATCGCGATTCTATCCTCAGGTTGGCCAGGGAGGTGGGTTTTAAATATTGGAAGCTGCAGCCCTTTTGGCTGGAACAAATGGGAGAGCATGAAGACCTGGAGGCCACTATGCAGGAATTTTTTGAGATTAACAGGGGGTCCTCATCGGGGTTAGTTATTTGGGACTCCTTTAAGGCCTTTTTTAGAGGTATTATGATTAAGAAAATTGCCTTCCTAAAAAAAAAACATAGAGTAAAGGCAAATGAACTGGAGACAGTAATGGGTAATTTGGAGACTAAATATTTAAAATCCAACCTTGCGTCGGATGAAGACGCCTGGTTGCAAGCTCAAAAAGAATGGCTTGAATATTTTCAAGATATTACCTGTCGTAGATTGAGTTACGGGGCTCACCAATGGTATGCTAGTGCAGATAGGTCTGGTAAATGGCTCGCAATCTTGGCAAAACAAGACCACCCCTCTAATGTTATACCACAAATAACATTGGAATCGGGCGAGATAGTCTCAGAGACTCCCAAGATTGCCTTGGCCTTTGCGGATCACCTGGGTAAAGTTTATAAATCCCAAATCAATAAGGAGAGGGAAATAATAGGGGAGTATCTGGAATCGGTCGATATGCCTAAGTTATCAAGGGATTCAAGAGAATCCTTAGAAGCCCCCATTGAATTAGCTGAGATCATTGAGGCAATCAATTCGTTGCCCACAAATAAAGCCCCGGGTTTAGACGGCCTTCCAGGAGAAGTCTTTCAACGCTTTTCTAAAATAATAGGCCCTCAGCTGTTGGTCCTGTTTGGAGAGATGGAGGTAGAGGGGAACATTCCCCCCTCCATGTCAGAAGCTTCAATTATAATGATTCCGAAGAGTGGGAAGGACCCTTCTCAGATTGATTCGTATCGGCCGATCTCCTTAATATCGACAGACGCTAAAATTTTTGCAAAGGTTCTGGTGAATCGATTGAGTAGAGTAATTACAGAGATTGTACATCCTGATCAAACGGGATTTATGGCTGGGAAGTCTACCATGATCAATCTGAGAAGGGTCTTTTCTTACATTCAAATAGCGAGGGGTAAGAAGGCAAAAGTGGCAGTGGCATCATTTGATGCGAATAAAGCCTTTGATTCCATCGAATGGGAGTACTTGTGGGCAGTTTTAAGGACCTTTGGCTTTGGGAACCGTTTCATAGGATGGATCTCATTATTGTACAAAAATCCTCAAGCTAGATTATCTATAAATGGATTTACATCCCCGCTATTCCCCCTGTTCCGGGGGACTAGGCAGGGATGCCCCCTCTCTCCCCTCCTGTTTGCTGCAGCAGTCGAACCCTTAGCCTGCATATTAAGAAAGCAACTAGCAGGTGACAGACTGGGATCAGGGTACGGCATGAACATGGTGTCCTTGTACGCTGATGACTTGTTAGTGGGAGTAGCGAACCCTGAGGAGGACATCCCTAGAATCATCGAGAGTATGAGGGAGTTTGGGGAATTCTCGGGTCTCACAATCAATTGGGGGAAATCCCATTTGCTAAGTGTGGGGGATAATGGGCTAGGAGGAATGGAGGGCATCCCTCTTCGCCCTACTGAGAGGTTCAGATACCTGGGTGTGTGGGTTTCGGAGGCCCCAATGGATTATATTCGGGACAATCTTACGCCACTCATAAATGATATCAAGGTGAAATGTCGCTGTTGGTTAAAACTCCCCCTCTCTCAGCTTGGTAGGGTCAACCTGATAAAAATGTCGATATTACCCAGGCTAAGTTATGTATTCCAACAGTCACCAGTATATATAAAGGATGACTATTTTAAAAAAATTAATAGTATTATATCATCCTTTATTTGGCATGAAAAGCGCCCTCGAATTAGAATGGATGTCTTGTGCAGAGATAGGGATAGGGGTGGCCTAGCGGTTCCGAATTTTAAAGCCTACTATATCGCCGCACAGCTGGTCCATCTTTGTGCTTGGGTTCGGGACGACGAAGCCACGGTGGAGATAACTGGTCTAATTAGTTGTGTTGAGGTCGATTTGGGCCCACTTCAGTGGCTATTATCGATGGAGATGCGAGGCCACCCTCCTCCTTTATTGATGCAAGCTGCTAAAATTTGGAGATGGGTACACAAGTTAATTAAATATGAGGGGGTAGATCCCGACACTTCTATTTTTTCATTGAGTGAATTGTCGGAACTGAGGAAGCAACAGGGCATAGAGATTTGGGGGAAATTTCAGGTGACAAGGATTGAGCAATTCTTCAGGAATGGAAACATTAAATCGTTTGAGGAACTCCAGGCGGAATATAACCTTCCCAAACATATGTTTTTCAGGTTCCTCCAGGTTAGAAGTGCTTTACAGCAAGAGGGGGGCGCGCTTGCTTCGAAAATTCTTGACTCCCCATGCAAAAAGTTCATTAAACAACTGAGTGGTGGCGGGAAAAGATTGTCCAAACTATACGGCTTCTTGAATCTGCATACCCAGGAGGATGAATTGCTGGCTCTTAGGGACAAGTGGGTAGCCGACCTTCAGCAAGGGATGGAGCTAGTCTGGGAGAGGGCACTTGCGGTACCAGGGAGGGCAACGACATCAATTCGAATTCAGCAGGTGCAATTTAATATCCTCCATAGAAGTTATATGACCCCGGTTAAATTAAAAAGAATAGCAGGAACACATGACGATACTTGTCCCAAATGCAGGGAGGAAATAGGTTCATTCTGGCATCTCCTTTGGGAGTGCAAGGTTATCAAGGAGTTTTGGGAGCGGGTGGAGAATAAGCTGGAATCCGTGGGAGTTCCTAGGGTGGCGCTTACTGCACGAAGCATGGTAATGGGAGTGTGGGAACAGGACGCCTCTTACTATGACTGGAAGGAGTTGGTGGTTAACGTCTCAGCAATCGCGAAAGTTATAATAGCCAGGCAATGGATGGCCTCCTCGGGCCCAAATATTATTGAATGGGTGAATCTGGTCAATAGTACGTGTGAGCATGAAAGATTTGTTTATGCATCCAGAGGGGCATTGCCCAAATATGGGAAAATTTGGGGGAGGTGGAGACAATCTAGGATGTTTAAAATAACTGCCCGGAATAATGGTGAATAAAAGTGTAGTATAAGGGACATCAATACTCGGCATTTGGGGTAGCATCGTGGGTAAAGGGGGTAAAGGTTGGTAATAATTACCAACTAACTATAGGGGGTCACATTGTGGGAATATCAAGTGGTGATAATCGACTCAATTTCTCCGCTTAACTAACAAGAGTCACATATAATCCAAGAGAGTCCACATAGGAGTAAGGTAAAACACGGGGTTCACAGGGGAGGGGGGGGGATATATAGCAAACCATAGGATAGGGGGTTTTCACAAATGGAAATTGCACCAAGAAGCAAGTCCTTATAGGAGAGGTGCCCACAGTCCCGTTTCTGTTCGCTTTAGCTATCTGTGGGTTCGACTTGCAAGTAAATGTTACACTAATTGCACTTCTAGGGTTTTTTCTTTTTTTTTTTTTTTTTTTTTTTTTTTTGGGGGTTGGTGTTGAGTTGTTGATGTCCCGCTGCTACCTCCAATAATGCAATGAAGGAAAGAAGCAAGGGCATTATGTCATCTAGTAAATATTCGTCTGAAATCGGTTCTCAGCAAAGCAAAGAAGGAGAGAAGAGTAAAGGGGAGGAATGGGAAGTAGAAAGTAAGGAAGTTGAGATAGCGAATGGAAGAAGAAATAATAATAAACTGGAGGGTTGGGGTAGCCCAGAGGGGTTGACACAGACGTAGAATTAATAGTAGTCAATAAGGAGGTAAGGGAAAAGGAAAAATTGATTGAAGTATTAGAAAGGACCAGCCAGGTCGGGGGGTATATGTGGGGATCGGGGGGTGGGGGGGTTTATGTTGAGTATATATGTATTGATAATATGCGTTATGTAATATTCTTCTGTACTTATTCTTTTGTGCTTACGCTTCTATATGAATTTGAAATGTATAAGTGTGAGATAAGTACGGCTATGTTAGCCTTTTCTGTGTTAATTATGTAAATTAAAACCACAAATAAAGACTTAATTAAAAAAAAAAATTGGAAACTTTTTCTTTTTATTGCCAGTACAGACATTTGGAAGAGGTCAAAAAGACACAATAGCCATCACCTAAAGACTTACCACAATGTTTAGGCCCAATTCCAACTGCTTTTGGCAGCTTAACAGTGTTGAGCCTCTTTTGTAGTTTAATTTAAGACCCCCTGCTAATATCATGTCCTGTAGGTCTTTTTACATTACCAACACATGATTTTTTTCAGTAAGCCAATACAGTTAGGAAACGTTTGTATTAGCTTACCTGGTGATAGAAGTAGAAGAGGGCAAAAAAGTGCTTTTAACTCACCTACAGCCATACCACATTGGATAGGCCCAATCTCGTCTTATCTTGGAAGCTAAGCAGTTTTGGGCCTGGTTAGTACTTGGGTGGGAGACCACATGGGAACACCAGGTGCTGTAGGTTTTTTCACATTACTGGCAAATTGTTTTTATTCTCTAGCTATTTAAATTGGGAACTTTTTCTTTTTATTGCCAGTACAGACATTTGGAAGAGGTCAAACAGACACAATAGCCATCACCTAAAGACTTACCACACTGTTTAGGCCCAATTCCAACTGCTTTTGGCAGCTAAACAGTGTTGAGCCTCTTTAGTAGTTTAATTTAAGACCCCCTGCTAATATCATGTCCTGTAGGTCTTTTTACATTACCAACACATGATTTTTTTCAGTAAGCCAATACAGTTAGGAAACCTTTTTATTAGCTTACCTGGTGATAGAAGTAGAAGAGGGCAAAAAAGTGCCTGTATATCATCTACAGCCATACCACATTGGATAGGCCCAATCTCGTCTGATCTTGGAAGCTAAGCAGTGTTGAGCCTGGTTAGTACTTGGGTGGGAGACCACATGAGAACACCAGGTGCTGTAGGTTTTTTCACATCACAGGCAAATTGTTTTTATTCTCTAGCTATTTAAATTGGAAATTTTTTCTTTTTATTGCCAGTACAGACATTTGGAAGAGGTCAAAAAGACACAATAGACTTCACCTAAAGACTTACCACACTGTTTAGGCCCAATTCCAACTGCTTTTGGCAGCTAAACAGTGTTGAGCCTGTTTAGTAGTTTAATTTAAGACCCCCTGCTAATATCATGTCCTGTAGGTCTTTTTACATTACCAACACATGATTTTTTTTAAGTAAGCCAATACAGTTAGGAAACTTTTTTATTAGCTTACCTGGTGATAAAAGTAGAAGAGGGCAAAAAAGTGCCTGTATCTCACCTACAGCCATACCACATTGGATAGGCCTAATTTCGTCTGATCTTGGAAGCTAAGCAGTGTTGGGCCTGGTTAGTACTTGGGTGGGAGACCACCTGGGAACACCAGGTGCTGTAGGTTTTTTCACATTACTGGCAAATTGTTTTTATTCTCTAGCTATTTAAATTGGAAACTTTTTCTTTTTATTGCCAGCACAGACATTTGGAAGAGGTCAAACAGACACAATAGCCATCACCTAAAGACTTACCACACTGTTTAGGCTCAATTCCAACTGCTTTTGGCAGCTAAACAGTGTTGAGCCTCTTTTGTAGTTTAATTTAAGACCCCCTGCTAATATCATGTCCTGTAGGTCTTTTTACATTACCAACACATGATTTTTTACAGTAAGCCAATACAGTTAGGAAACGTTTGTATTAGCTTACCTGGTGATAGAAGTAGAAGAGGGCAAAAAAGTGCTTTTAACTCACCTACAGCCATACCACATTGGATAGGCCCAATCTGGTCTGATCTTGGAAGCTAAGCAGTGTTGGGCCTGGTTAGTACTTGGGTGGGAGACCACATGGGAACACCAGGTGCTGTAGGTTTTTTCACATTACTGGAAAATTGTTTTTATTTTCTAGCTATTTAAATTGGAAACTTTTTCTTTTTATTGCCAGTACAGACATTTGGAAGAGGTCAAACAGACACAATAGCCATCACCTAAAGACTTACCACACTGTTTAGGCCCAATTCCAACTGCTTTTGGCAGCTAAACAGTGTTGAGCCTCTTTAGTAGTTTAATTTAAGACCCCCTGCTAATATCATGTCCTGTAGGTCTTTTTACATTACCAACACATGATTTTTTTCAGTAAGCCAATACAGTTAGGAAACTTTTTTATTAGCTTACCTGGTGATAGAAGTAGAAGAGGGCAAAAAAGTGCCTGTATCTCACCTACAGCCATACCACACTGGATAGGCCCAATCTCGTCTGATCTTGGAAGCTAAGCAGTGTTGGGCCTGGTTAGTACTTGGGTGGGAGACCACATGGGAACACCAGGTGCTGTAGGTTTTTTCACATTACTGGAAAATTGTTTTTATTCTCTAGCTATTTAAATTGGAAACTTTTTCTTTTTATTGCCAGTACAGACATTTGGAAGAGGTCAAACAGACACAATAGCCATCACCTAAAGACTTACCACACTGTTTAGGCCCAATTCCAACTGCTTTTGGCAGCTAAACAGTGTTGAGCCTCTTTAGTAGTTTAATTTAAGACCCCCTGCTAATATCATGTCCTGTAGGTCTTTTTACATTACCAACACAGGATTTTTTTTAAGTAAGCCAATACAGTTAGGAAACTTTTTTATTAGCTTACCTGGTGATAAAAGTAGAAGAGGGCAAAAAAGTGCCTGTATCTCACGTACAGCCATACCACACTGGATAGGCCCAATCTCGTCTGATCTTGGAAGCTAAGCAGTGTTGGGCCTGGTTATTACTTGGGTGGGAGACCACATGGGAACACCAGGTGCTGTAGGTTTTTTCACATTACAGGCAAATTGTTTTTTTCTCTAGCTATTTAAATTGGAAACTTTTTCTTTTTATTGCCAGTACAGACATTTGGAAGAGGTCAAACAGACACAATAGCCATCACCTAAAGACTTACCACAATGTTTAGGCCCAATTCCAACTGCTTTTGGCAGCTTAACAGTGTTGAGCCTCTTTTGTAGTTTAATTTAAGACCCCCTGCTAATATCATGTCCTGTAGGTCTTTTTACATTACCAACACATGATTTTTTTCAGTAAGCCAATACAGTTAGGAAACGTTTGTATTAGCTTACCTGGTGATAGAAGTAGAAGAGGGCAAAAAAGTGCTTTTAACTCACCTACAGCCATACCACATTGGATAGGCCCAATCTCGTCTGATCTTGGAAGTTAAGCAGTGTTGGGCCTGGTTAGAACTTGGGTGGGAGACCACATGGGAACACCAGGTGCTGTAGGTTTTTTCACATTACTGGCAAATTGTTTTTATTCTCTAGCTATTTAAATTGGAAACTTTTTCTTTTTATTGCCAGTACAGACATTTGGAAGAGGTCAAACAGACACAATAGCCATCACCTAAAGACTTACCACACTGTTTAGGCCCAATTCCAACTGCTTTTGGCAGCTAAACAGTGTTGAGCCTCTTTAGTAGTTTAATTTAAGACCCCCTGCTAATATCATGTCCTGTAGGTCTTTTTACATTACCAACACATGATTTTTTTCAGTAAGCCAATACAGTTAGGAAACTTTTTTATTAGCTTACCTGGTGATAGAAGTAGAAGAGGGCAAAAAAGTGCCTGTATCTCACCTACAGCCATACCACACTGGATAGGCCCAATCTCGTCTGATCTTGGAAGCTAAGCAGTGTTGGGCCTGGTTAGTACTTGGGTGGGAGACCACATGGGAACACCAGGTGCTGTAGGTTTTTTCACATTACAGGCAAATTGTTTTTTTCTCTAGCTATTTAAATTGGAAACTTTTTCTTTTTATTGCCAGTACAGACATTTGGAAGAGGTCAAACAGACACAATAGCCATCACCTAAAGACTTACCACAATGTTTAGGCCCAATTCCAACTGCTTTTGGCAGCTTAACAGTGTTGAGCCTCTTTAGTAGTTTAATTTAAGACCCCCTGCTAATATCATGTCCTGTAGGTCTTTTTACATTACCAACACATGATTTTTTTCAGTAAGCCAATACAGTTAGGAAACTTTTGTATTAGCTTACCTGGTGATAGAAGTAGAAGAGGGCAAAAAAGTGAATTTAACTCACCTACAGCCATACCACATTGGATAGGCCCAATCTCGTCTGATCTTGGAAGCTAAGCAGTGTTGGGCCTGGTTAGTACTTGGGTGGGAGACCACATGGGAACACCAGGTGCTGTAGTTTTTTTTTACATTACTGGCAAATTGTTTAAATTCTCTACTATTTATATTGGAAACTTTTTCATTTTATTGCCAGCACAGACATTTGGAAGAGGTCAAACAGACACAATAGCCATCACCTAAAGACTTACCACAATGTTTAGGCTCAATTCCAACTGCTTTTGGCAGCTAAACAGTGTTGAGCCTCTTTTGTAGTTTAATTTAAGACCCCCTGCTAATATCATGTCCTGTAGGTCTTTTTACATTACCAACACATGATTTTTTTCAGTAAGCCAATACAGTTAGGAAACTTTTGTATTAGCTTACCTGGTAATAGAAGTAGAAGAGGGCAAAAAAGTGGTTTAACTCACCTACAGCCATACCACATTGGATAGGCCCAATCTCGTCTGATCTTGGAAGCTAAGCAGTGTTGGGCCTGGTTAGTACTTTGGTGGGAGACCACATGGGAACACCAGGTGCTGTAGGTTTTTTCACATTACTGGCAAATTGTTTTTATTCTCTAGCTATTTAAATTGGAAACTTTTTCTTTTTATTGCCAGCACAGACATTTGGAAGAGGTCAAACAGACACAATAGCCATCACCTAAAGACTTACCACACTGTTTAGGCCCAATTCCAACTGCTTTTGGCAGCTAAACAGTGTTGAGCCTCTTTAGTAGTTTAATTTAAGACCCCCTGCTAATATCATGTCCTGTAGGTCTTTTTACATTACCAACGCATGATTTTTTTTCAGTAAGCCAATACAGTTAGGAAACTTTTTTATTAGCTTACCTGGTGATAGAAGTAGAAGAGGGCAAAAAAGTGCCTGTATCTCACCTACAGCCATACCACATTGGATAGGCCCAATCTCGTCTGATCTTGGAAGCTAAGCAGTGTTGGGCCTGGTTAGTACTTGGGTGGGAGACCACATGGGAACACCAGGTGCTGTAGGGTTTTTCACATTACAGGCAAATTGTTTTTATTCTCTAGCTATTTAAATTGGAAACTTTTTCTTTTTATTGCCAGTACAGACATTTGGAAGAGGTCAAACAGACACAATAGCCATCACATAAAGACTTACCACACTGTTTAGGCCCAATTCCAACTGCTTTTGGCAGCTAAACAGTGTTGAGCCTCTTTAGTAGTTTAATTTAAGACCCCCTGCTAATATCATGTCCTGTAGGTCTTTTTACATTACCAACACATGATTTTTTTCAGTAAGCCAATACAGTTAGGAAACTTTTTTATTAGCTTACCTGGTGATAGAAGTAGAAGAGGGCAAAAAAGTGCCTGTATTTCACCTACAGCCATACCACATTGGATAGGCCCAATCTCGTCTGTTCTTGGAAGCTAAGCAGTGTTGGGCCTGGTTAGTACTTGGGTGGGAGACCACATGGGAACACCAGGTGCTGTAGGTTTTTTCACATTACAGGCAAATTGTTTTTATTCTCTAGCTATTTAAATTGGAAACTTTTTCTTTTTATTGCCAGTACAGACATTTGGGAGAGGTCAAACAGACACAATAGCCATCACCTAAAGACTTACCACACTGTTTAGGCCCAATTCCAACTGCTTTTGGCAGCTAAACAGTGTTGATCCTCTTTAGTAGTTTAATTTAAGACCCCCTGCTAATATCATGTCCTGTAGGTCGTTTTACATTACCAACACATGATTTTTTTCAGTAAGCCAATACAGTTAGGAAACATTTTTATTAGCTTACCTGGTGATAGAAGTAGAAGAGGGCAAAAAAGTGCCTGTATCTCACCTACAGCCATAACACATTGGATAGGCCCAATCTCGTCTGATCTTGGAAGCTAAGCAGTGTTGGACCTGGTTAGTACTTGGGTGGGAGACCACATGGGAACACCAGGTGCTGTAGGTTTTTTCACATTACAGGCAAATTGTTTTTTTCTCTAGCTATTTAAATTGGAAACTTTTTCTTTTTATTGCCAGTACAGACATTTGGAAGAGGTCAAACAGACACAATAGCCATCACCTAAAGACTTACCACACTGTTTAGGCCCAATTCCAACTGCTTTTGGCAGCTTAACAGTGTTGAGCCTCTTTAGTAGTTTAATTTAAGACCCCCTGCTAATATCATGTCCTGTAGGTCTTTTTACATTACCAACACATGATTTTTTTCAGTAAGCCAATACAGTTAGGAAACTTTTGTATTAGCTTACCTGGTGATAGAAGTAGAAGAGGGCAAAAAAGTGAATTTAACTCACCTACAGCCATACCACATTGGATAGGCCCAATCTCGTCTGATCTTGGAAGCTAAGCAGTGTTGGGCCTGGTTAGTACTTGGGTGGGAGACCACATGGGAACACCAGGTGCTGTAGGTTTTTTCACATTACTGGCAAATTATTTTTATTCTCTAGCTATTTATATTGGAAACTTTTTCATTTTATTGCCAGCACAGACATTTGGAAGAGGTCAAACAGACACAATAGCCATCAGCTAAAGACTTACCACACTGTTTAGGCTCAATTCCAACTGCTTTTGGCAGTTAAACAGTGTTGAGCCTCTTTTGTAGTTTAATTTAAGACCCCCTGCTAATATCATGTCCTGTAGGTCTTTTTACATTACCAACACATGATTTTTTTCAGTAAGCCAATACAGTTAGGAAACTTTTTTATTAGCTTACCTGGTGATAGAAGTAGAAGAGGGCAAAAAAGTGCCTGTATCTCACCTACAGCCATACCACATTGGATAGGCCCAATCTTGTCTGATCTTGGAAGCTAAGCAGTGTTGGGCCTGGTTAGTACTTGGGTGGGAGACCACATGGGAACACCAGGTGCTGTAGGTTTTTTCACATTACAGGCAAATTGTTTTTATTCTCTAGCTATTTAAATTGGAAACTTTTTCTTTTTATTGCCAGTACAGACATTTGGAAGAGGTCAAACAGACACAATAGCCATCTCCTAAAGACTTACCACACTGTTTAGGCCCAATTCCAACTACTTTTGGCAGCTAAACAGTGTTGAGCCTCTTTAGTAGTTTAATTTAAGACCCCCTGCTAATATCATGTCCTGTAGGTCTTTTTACATTACCAACACATGATTTTTTTCAGTAAGCCAATACAGTTAGGAAACTTTTTTATTAGCTTACCTGGTGATAGAAGTAGAAGAGGGCAAAAAAGTGAATATAACTCACCTACAGCCATACCACATTGGATAGGCCCAATCTCGTCTGATCTTGGAAGCTAAGCAGTGTTGGGCCTGGTTAGTACTTGGGTGGGAGACCACATGGGAACACCAGGTGCTGTAGGTTTTTTCACATCACTGGCAAATTGTTTTTATTCTATAGCTATTTATATTGGAAACTTTTTCATTTTATTGCCAGCACAGACATTTGGAAGAGGTCAAACAGACACAATAGCCATCAGCTAAAGACTTACCACACTGTTTAGGCTCAATTCCAACTGCTTTTGGCAGCTAAACAGTGTTGAGCCTCTTTTGTAGTTTAATTTAAGACCCCCTGCTAATATCATGTCCTGTAGGTCTTTTTACATTACCAACACATGATTTTTTTCCGTAAGCCAATACAGTTAGGGAACTTTTGTATTAGCTTACCTGGTGATAGAAGTAGAAGAGGGCAAAAAAGTGCCTGTATTTCACCTACAGCCATACCACATTGGATAGGCCCAATCTCGTCTGATCTTGGAAGCTAAGCAGTTTTGGGCCTAGTTAGTACTTGGGTGGGAGACCACATGGGAACACCAGGTGCTGTAGGTTTTTTCACATTACTGGCAAATTGTTTTTATTCTCTAGCTATTTAAATTGGGAACTTTTTCTTTTTATTGCCAGTACAGACATTTGGAAGAGGTCAAACAGACACAATAGCCATCACCTAAAGACTTACCACACTGTTTAGGCCCAATTCCAACTGCTTTTGGCAGCTAAACAGTGTTGAGCCTCTTTAGTAGTTTAATTTAATACCCCCTGCTAATATCATGTCCTGTAGGTCTTTTTACATTACCAACACATGATTTTTTTCAGTAAGCCAATACAGTTAGGAAACTTTTTTATTAGCTTACCTGGTGATAGAAGTAGAAGAGGGCAAAAAAGTGAATTTAACTCACCTACAGCCATACCACATTGGATAGGCCCAATCTCGTCTGATCTTGGAAGCTAAGCAGTGTTGGGCCTGGTTAGTACTTGGGTGGGAGACCACATGGGTACACCAGGTGCTGTAGGTTTTTTCACATCACTGGCAAATTGTTTTTATTCTCTAGCTATTTAAATTGGAAACTTTTTCTTTTTATTGCCAGTACAGACATTTGGAAGAGGTCAAACAGACACAATAGCCATCACCTAAAGACTTACCACACTGTTTAGGCCCAATTCCAACTGCTTTTGGCAGCTAAACAGTGTTGATCCTCTTTAGTAGTTTAATTTAAGACCCCCTGCTAATATCATGTCCTGTAGGTCGTTTTACATTACCAACACATGATTTTTTTCAGTAAGCCAATACAGTTAGGAAACTTTTTTATTAGCTTACCTGGTGATAGAAGTAGAAGAGGGCAAAAAAGTGCATGTATCTCACCTACAGCCATACCACATTGGATAGGCCCAATCTCGTCTGATCTTGGAAGCTAAGCAGTGTTGGGCCTGGTTAGTACTTGGGTGGGAGACCACATGGGAACGCCAGGTGCTGTAGGTTTTTTCACATTACAGGCAAATTGTTTTTATTCTCTAGCTATTTAAATTGGAAACTTTTTCTTTTTATTGCCAGTACAGACATTTGGAAGAGGTCAAACAGACACAATAGCCATCACCTAAAGACTTACCACACTGTTTAGGCCCAATTCCAACTGCTTTTGGCAGCTAAACAGTGTTGAGCCTCTTTAGTAGTTTAATTTAAGACCCCCTGCTAATATCATGTCCTGTAGGTCTTTTTACATTACCAACACATGATTTTTTTCAGTAAGCCAATACAGTTAGGAAACTTTTTTATTAGCTTACCTGGTGATAGAAGTAGAAGAGGGCAAAAAAGTGCCTGTATCTCACCTACAGCCATACCACATTGGATAGGCCCAATCTTGTCTGATCTTGGAAGCTAAGCAGTGTTGGGCCTGGTTAGTACTTGGGTGGGAGACCACATGGGAACACCAGGTGCTGTAGGTTTTTTCACATTACAGGCAAATTGTTTTTATTCTCTAGCTATTTAAATTGGAAACTTTTTCTTTTTATTGCCAGTACAGACATTTGGAAGAGGTCAAACAGACACAATAGCCATCTCCTAAAGACTTACCACACTGTTTAGGCCCAATTCCAACTACTTGTGGCAGCTAAACAGTGTTGAGCCTCTTTAGTAGTTTAATTTAAGACCCCCTGCTAATATCATGTCCTGTAGGTCTATTTACATTACCAACACATGATTTTTTTCAGTAAGCCAATACAGTTAGGAAACTTTTTTATTAGCTTACCTGGTGATAGAAGTAGAAGAGGGCAAAAAAGTGCCTGTATCTCAACTACAGCCATACCACATTGGATAGGCCCAATCTCGTCTGAACTTGGAAGCTAAGCAGTGTTGGGCCTAGTTAGTACTTTGGTGGGAAACCACATGGGAACACCAGGTGCTGTCGGTTTTTTCACATTACAGGCAAATATTTTTTTATTCTCTAGCTATTTAAATTGGAAACTTTTTATTTTTATTGCCAGTACAGACATTTGGAAGAGGTCAAACAGACACGATAGCCATCACCTAAAGACTTACCACACTGTTTAGGCCCAATTCTAACTGCTTTTGGCAGCTAAACAGTGTTGGGCCTCTTTAGTAGTTTAATTTAAGACTCCCTGCTAATATCATGTCCTGTAGGTCTTTTTACATTACCAACACATGATTTTTTTCAGTAAGCCAATACAGTTAGGAAACTTTTTTATTAGCTTACCTGGTGATAGAAGTAGAAGAGGGCAAAAAAGTGCATGTATCTCACCTACAGCCATACCACATTGGATAGGCCCAATCTCGTCTGATCTTGGAAGCTAAGCAGTGTTGGGCCTGGTTAGTACTTGGGTGGGAGACCACATGGGAACACCAGGTGCTGTAGGTTTTTTCACATTACAGGCAAATTGTTTTTATTCTCTAGCTATTTAAATTGGAAACTTTTTCTTTTTATTGCCAGTACAGACATTTGGAAGAGGTCAAACAGACACAATAGCCATCACCTAAAGACTTACCACACTGTTTAGGCCCAATTCCAACTGCTTTTGGCAGCTAAACAGTGTTGAGCCTCTTTAGTAGTTTAATTTAAGACCCCCTGCTAATATCATGTCCTGTAGGTCTTTTTACATTACCAACACATGATTTTTTTCAGTAAGCCAATACAGTTAGGAAACTTTTGTATTAGCTTACCTGGTGATAGAAGTAGAAGAGGGCAAAAAAGTGCCTTTAACTCGCCTACAGCCATACCACATTGGATAGGCACAATCTCGTCTGATCTTGGAAGCTAAGCAGTGTTGGGCCTGGTTAGTACTTGGGTGGGAGACCACATGGGAACACCAGGTGCTGTAGGTTTTTTCACATTACTGGCAAATTGTTTTTATTCTCTAGCTATTTAAATAGGAAACTTTATCTTTTTATTGCCAGCACAGACATTTGAAAGAGGTCAAACAGACACAATAGCCATCACCTAAAGACTTACCAAACTGTTTAGGCCCTATTCCAACTGCTTTTGGCAGCTAAACAGTGTTGAGCCTCTTTAGTAGTTTAATTTAAGACCCCCTGCTAATATCATGTCCTGTAGGTCTTTTTACATTACCAACACATGATTTTTTTCAGTAAGCCAATACAGTTAGGAAACTTTTTTATTAGCTTACCTGGTGATAGAAGTAGAAGAGGGCAAAAAAGTGCCTGTATCTCAACTACAGCCATACCACATTGGATAGGCCCAATCTCGTCTGATCTTGGAAGCTAAGCAGTGTTGGGCCTGGTTAGTACTTGGGTGGGAGACCACATGGGAACACCAGGTGCTGTAGGTTTTTTCACATTACAGGCAAATTGTTTTTATTCTCTAGCTATTTAAATTGGAAACTTTTTCTTTTTATTGCCAGTACAGACATTTGGAAGAGGTCAAACAGACACAATAGCCATCACCTAAAGACTTACCACACTGTTTAGGCCCAATTCCAACTGCTTTTGGCAGCTAAACAGTGTTGAGCCTCTTTAGTAGTTTAATTTAAGACCCCCTGCTAATATCATGTCCTGTAGGTCTTTTTACATTACCAACACATGATTTTTTTCAGTAAGCCAATACAGTTAGGAAACTTTTTTATTAGCTTACCTGGTGATAGAAGTAGAAGAGGGCTAAAAAGTGCCTGTATTTCACCTACAGCCATACCACATTGGATAGGCCCAATCTCGTCTGTTCTTGGAAGCTAAGCAGTGTTGGGCCTGGTTAGTACTTGGGTGGGAGACCACATGGGAACACCAGGTGCTGTAGGTTTTTTCACATTACAGGCAAATTGTTTTTATTCTCTAGCTATTTAAATTGGAAACTTTTTCTTTTTATTGCCAGTACAGGCATTTGGAAGAGGTCAAACAGACACAATAGCCATCACCTAAAGACTTACCACACTGTTTAGGCCCAATTCCATCTGCTTTTGGCAGCTAAACAGTGTTGATCCTCTTTAGTAGTTTAATTTAAGACCCCCTGCTAATATCATGTCCTGTAGGTCGTTTTACATTACCAACACATGATTTTTTTCAGTAAGCCAATACAGTTAGGAAACTTTTTTATTAGCTTACCTGGTGATAGAAGTAGAAGAGGGCAAAAAAGTGCTTGTATCTCACCTACAGCCATACCACATTGGATAGGCCCAACCTCGTCTGATCTTGGAAGTTAAGCAGTGTTGGGCCTGGTTAGTACTTGGGTGGGAGACCACATGGGAACACCAGGTGCTGTAGGTTTTTTCACATTACTGGCAAATTGTTTTTATTCTCTAGCTATTTAGATTGGAAACTTTTTCTTTTTATTGCCAGCACAGACATTTGGAAGAGTTCAAACAGACACAATAGCCATCACCTAAAGACTTACCACACTGTTTAGGCCCAATTCCAACTGCTTTTGGCAGCTAAACAGTGTTGAGCCTCTTTAGTAGTTTAATTTAAGACCCCCTGCTAATATCATGTCCTGTAGGTCTTTTTACATTACCAACACATGATTTTTTTTAGTAAGCCAATACAGTTAGGAAACTTTTGTATTAGCTTACCTTGTGATAGAAGTAGAAGGGGGCAAAAAAGTACCTGTATCTCACCTACAGCCATACCACATTGGATAGGCCTGATCTTGGAAGCAAAGCAGTGTTGGGCCTGGATAGTACTTGGGTGGGAGACCACATGGGAACACCAGGTGCTGTAGGTTTTTTCACATTACTGGCAAATTGTTTTTATTCTTTAGATATTTAAATTTGAAACTTTTTCTTTTTATTGCCAGTACAGACATTTGGAAGTGGTCAAACAGACACAATAGCCATCACCTAAAGACTTACCACACTGTTTAGGCCCAATTCCAACTGCTTTTGGCAGCTAAACAGTGTTGATCCTCTTTAGTAGTTTAATTTAAGACCCCCTGCTAATGTCATGTCCTGTAGGTCGTTTTACATTACCAACACATGATTTTTTTCAGTAAGCCAATACAGTTAGGAAACTTTTTTATTAGCTTACCTGGTGATAGAAGTAGAAGAGGGCAAAAAAGTGCATGTATCTCACCTACAGCCATACCACATTGGATAGGCCCAATCTCGTCTGATCTTGGAAGCTAAGCAGTGTTGGGCCTGGTTAGTACTTGGGTGGGAGACCACATGGGAACACCAGGTGCTGTAGGTTTTTTCACATTACAGGCAAATTGTTTTTATTCTCTAGCTATTTAAATTGGAAACTTTTTCTTTTTATTGCCAGTACAGACATTTGGAAGAGGTCAAACAGACACAATAGCCATCACCTAAAGACTTACCACACTGTTTAGGCCCAATTCCAACTGCTTTTGGCAGCTAAACAGTGTTGGGCCTCTTTAGTAGTTTAATTTAAGACTCCCTGCTAATATCATGTCCTGTAGGTCTTTTTACATTACCAACACATGATTTTTTTCAGTAAGCCAATACAGTTAGGAAACTTTTGTATTAGCTTACCTGGTGATAGAAGTAGAAGAGGGCAAAAAAGTGCCTTTAACTCACCTACAGCCATACCACATTGGATAGGCCCAATCTCGTCTGATCTTGGAAGCTAAGCAGTGTTGGGCCTGGTTAGTACTTGGGTGGGAGACCACATGGGAACACCAGGTGCTGTAGGTTTTTTCACATTACTTGCAAATTGTTTTTATTCTCTAGCTATTTAAATAGGAAACTTTATCTTTTTATTGCCAGCACAGACATTTGGAAGAGGTCAAACAGACACAATAGCCATCACCTAAAGACTTACCAAACTGTTTAGGCCCAATTCCAACTGCTTTTGGCAGCTAAACAGTGTTGAGCCTCTTTAGTAGTTTAATTTAAGACCCCCTGCTAATATCATGTCCTGTAGGTCTTTTTACATTACCAACACATGATTTTTTTCAGTAAGCCAATACAGTTAGGAAACTTTTTTATTAGCTTACCTGGTGATAGAAGTAGAAGAGGGCAAAAAAGTGCATGTATCTCAACTACAGCCATACCACATTGGATAGGCCCAATCTCGTCTGATCTTGGAAGCTAAGCAGTGTTGGGCCTGGTTAGTACTTGGGTGGGAGACCACATGGGAACACCAGGTGCTGTAGGTTTTTTCACATTACTGGCAAATTGTTTTTTTCTCTAGCTATTTAAATTGGAAACTTTTTCTTTTTATTGCCAGCACAGACATTTGGAAGAGGTCAAACAGACACAATAGCCATCACCTAAAGACTTACCACACTGTTTAGGCCCAATTCCAACTGCTTTTGGCAGCTAAACAGTGTTGGGCCTCTTTAGTAGTTTAATTTAAGACTCCCTGCTAATATCATGTCCTGTAGGTCTTTTTACATTACCAACACATGATTTTTTTCAGTAAGCCAATACAGTTAGGAAACTTTTTTATTAGCTTACCTGGTGATAGAAGTAGAAGAGGGCAAAAAAGTGCCTGTATCTCACCTACAGCCATACCACATTGGATAGGCCCAATCTTGTCTGATCTTGGAAGCTAAGCAGTGTTGGGCCTGGTTAGTACTTGGGTGGGAGACCACATGGGAACACCAGGTGCTGTAGGTTTTTTCACATTACAGGCAAATTGTTTTTATTCTCTAGCTATTTAAATTGGAAACTTTTTATTTTTATTGCCAGTACAGACATTTGGAAGAGGTCAAACAGACACAATAGCCATCTCCTAAAGACTTACCACACTGTTTAGGCCCAATTCCAACTACTTTTGGCAGCTAAACAGTGTTGAGCCTCTTTAGTAGTTTAATTTAAGACCCCCTGCTAATATCATGTCCTGTAGGTCTTTTTACATTACCAACACATGATTTTTTTCAGTAAGCCAATACAGTTAGGAAACTTTTTTATTAGCTTACCTGGTGATAAAAGTAGAAGAGGGCAAAAAAGTGAATTTAACTCACCTACAGCCATACCACATTGGATAGGCCCAATCTCGTCTGATCTTGGAAGCTAAGCAGTGTTGGGCCTGATTAGTACTTGGGTGGGAGACCACATGGGAACACCAGGTGCTGTAGGTTTTTTCACATCACTGGCAAATTGTTTTTATTCTCTAGCTATTTATATTGGAAACTTTTTCATTTTATTGCCAGCACAGACATTTGGAAGAGGTCAAACAGACACAATAGCCATCAGCTAAAGACTTACCACACTGTTTAGGCTCAATTCCAACTGCTTTTGGCAGCTAAACAGTGTTGAGCCTGTTTAGTAGTTTAATTTAAGACCCCCTGCTAATATCATGTCCTGTAGGTCTTTTTACATTACCAACACATGATTTTTTTCAGTAAGCCAATACAGTTAGGAAACTTTTTTATTAGCTTACCTGGTGATAGAAGTAGAAGAGGGCAAAAAAGTGCCTGTATCTCACCTACAGCCATACCACATTGGATAGGCCCAATCTTGTCTGATCTTGGAAGCTAATCAGTGTTGGGCCTGGTTAGTACTTGGGTGGGAGACCACATGGGAACACCAGGTGCTGTAGGTTTTTTCACATTACAGGCAAATTGTTTTTATTCTCTAGCTATTTAAATTGGAAACTTTTTCTTTTTATTGCCAGTACAGACATTTGGAAGAGGTCAAACAGACACAATAGCCATCACCTAAAGAATTACCACACTGTTTAGGCCCAATTCCAACTGCTTTTGGCAGCTAAACAGTGTTGAGCCTCTTTAGTAGTTTAATTTAAGACCCCCTGCTAATATCATGTCCTGTAGGTCTTTTTACATTACCAACACATGATTTTTTTTAAGTAAGCCAATACAGTTAGGAAACTTTTTTATTAGCTTACCTGGTGATAGAAGTAGAAGAGGGCAAAAAAGTGCTTGTATCTCACCTACAGCCATACCACATTGGATAGGCCCAACCACGTCTGATCTTGGAAGTTAAGCAGTGTTGGGCCTGGTTAGTACTTGGGTGGGAGACCACATGGGAACACCAGGTGCTGTAGGTTTTTTCACATTACTGGCAAATTGTTTTTATTCTCTAGCTATTTAGATTGGAAACTTTTTCTTTTTATTGCCAGCACAGACATTTGGAAGAGTTCAAACAGACACAATAGCCATCACCTAAAGACTTACCACACTGTTTAGGCCCAATTCCAACTGCTTTTGGCAGCTAAACAGTGTTGAGCCTCTTTAGTAGTTTAATTTAAGACCCCCTGCTAATATCATGTCCTGTAGGTCTTTTTACATTACCAACACATGATTTTTTTCAGTAAGCCAATACAGTTAGGAAACTTTTGTATTAGCTTACCTGGTGATAGAAGTAGAAGAGGGCAAAAAAGTACCTGTATCTCACCTACAGCCATACCACATTGGATAGGCCTGATCTTGGAAGCAAAGCAGTGTTGGGCCTGGATAGTACTTGGGTGGGAGACCACATGGGAACACCAGGTGCTGTAGGTTTTTTCACATTACTGGCAAATTGTTTTTATTCTCTAGATATTTAAATTGGAAACTTTTTCTTTTTATTGCCAGCACTGACATTTGGAAGAGGTAAAACAGACACAATATCCATCACCTAAAGACTTACCACACTGTTTAGGCCCAATTCCAACTGCTTTTGGCAGGTAAACAGTGTTGAGGCTATTTAGTAGTTTAATTTAAGACCCCCTGCTAATATCATGTCCTGTAGGTCGTTTTACATAACCAACACATGATTTTTTTCAGTAAGCCAATACAGTTAGGAAACTTTTTTATTAGCTTACCTGGTGATAGAAGTAGAAGAGGGCAAAAAAGTGCATGTATCTCACCTACAGCCATACCACATTGGATAGGCCCAATCTCGTCTGATCTTGGAAGCTAAGCAGTGTTGGGCCTGGTTAGTACTTGGGTGGGAGACCACATGGAAACACCAGGTGCTGTAGGTTTTTTCACATTACAGGCAAATTGTTTTTATTCTCTAGCTATTTAAATTGGAAACTTTTTCTTTTTATTGCCAGTACAGACATTTGGAAGAGGTCAAACAGACACAATAGCCATCACCTAAAGACTTACCACACTGTTTAGGCCCAATTCCAACTGCTTTTGGCAGCTAAACAGTGTTGATCCTCTTTAGTAGTTTAATTTAAGACCCCCTGCTAATATCATGTCCTGTAGGTCGTTTTACATTACCAACACATGATTTTTTTCAGTAAGCCAATACAGTTAGGAAACTTTTTTATTAGCTTACCTGGTGATAGAAGTAGAAGAGGGCAAAAAAGTGCATGTATCTCACCTACAGCCATACCACATTGGATAGGCCCAATCTCGTCTGATCTTGGAAGCTAAGCAGTGTTGGGCCTGGTTAGTACTTGGGTGGGAGACCACATGGGAACACCAGGTGCTGTAGGTTTTTTCACATTACAGGCAAATTGTTTTTATTCTCTAGCTATTTAAATTGGAAACTTTTTCTTTTTATTGCCAGTACAGACATTTGGAAGAGGTCAAACAGACACAATAGCCATCACCTAAAGACTTACCACACTGTTTAGGCCCAATTCCAACTGCTTTTGGCAGCTAAACAGTGTTGAGCCTCTTTAGTAGTTTAATTTAAGACCCCCTGCTAATATCATGTCCTGTAGGTCGTTTTACATTACCAACACATGATTTTTTTCAGTAAGCCAATACAGTTAGGAAACTTTTTTATTAGCTTACCTGGTGATAGAAGTAGAAGAGGGCAAAAAAGTGCATGTATCTCACCTACAGCCATACCACATTGGATAGGCCCAATCTCGTCTGATCTTGGAAGCTAAGCAGTGTTGGGCCTGGTTAGTACTTGGGTGGGAGACCACATGGGAACACCAGGTGCTGTAGGTTTTTTCACATTACAGGCAAATTGTTTTTATTCTCTAGCTATTTAAATTGGAAACTTTTTCTTTTTATTGCCAGTACAGACATTTGGAAGAGGTCAAACAGACACAATAGCCATCACCTAAAGACTTACCACACTGTTTAGGCCCAATTCCAACTGCTTTTGGCAGCTAAACAGTGTTGATCCTCTTTAGTAGTTTAATTTAAGACCCCCTGCTAATATCATGTCCTGTAGGTCGTTTTACATTACCAACACATGATTTTTTTCAGTAAGCCAATACAGTTAGGAAACTTTTTTATTAGCTTACCTGGTGATAGAAGTAGAAGAGGGCAAAAAAGTGCATGTATCTCACCTACAGCCATACCACATTGGATAGGCCCAATCTCGTCTGATCTTGGAAGCTAAGCAGTGTTGGGCCTGGTTAGTACTTGGGTGGGAGACCACATGGGAACACCAGGTGCTGTAGGTTTTTTCACATTACAGGCAAATTGTTTTTATTCTCTAGCTATTTAAATTGGAAACTTTTTCTTTTTATTGCCAGTACAGACATTTGGAAGAGGTCAAACAGACACAATAGCCATCACCTAAAGACTTACCACACTGTTTAGGCCCAATTCCAACTGCTTTTGGCAGGTAAACAGTGTTGAGGCTATTTAGTAGTTTAATTTAAGACCCCCTGATAATATCATGTCCTGTAGGTCTTTTTACATTACCAACACATGATTTTTTTCAGTAAGCCAATACAGTTAGGAAACTTTTTTATTAGCTTACCTGGTGATAGAAGTAGAAGAGGGCAAAAAAGTGCCTGTATTTCACCTACAGCCATACCACATTGGATAGGCCCAATCTTGTCTGTTCTTGGAAGCTAAGCAGTGTTGGGCCTGGTTAGTACTTGGGTGGGAGACCACATGGGAACACCAGGTGCTGTAGGTTTTTTCACATTACAGGCAAATTGTTTTTATTCTCTAGCTATTTAAATTGGAAACTTTTTCTTTTTATTGCCAGTACAGACATTTGGAAGAGGTCAAACAGACACAATAGCCATCACCTAAAGACTTACCACACTGTTTAGGCCCAATTCCAACTGCTTTTGGCAGCTAAACAGTGTTGATCCTCTTTAGTAGTTTAATTTAAGACCCCCTGCTAATATCATGTCCTGTAGGTCGTTTTACATTACCAACACATGATTTTTTTCAGTAAGCCAATACAGTTAGGAAACTTTTTTATTAGCTTACCTGGTGATAGAAGTAGAAGAGGGCAAAAAAGTGCATGTATCTCACCTACAGCCATACCACATTGGATAGGCCCAATCTCGTCTGATCTTGGAAGCTAAGCAGTGTTGGGCCTGGTTAGTACTTGGGTGGGAGACCACATGGGAACACCAGGTGCTGTAGGTTTTTTCACATTACAGGCAAATTGTTTTTATTCTCTAGCTATTTAAATTGGAAACTTTTTCTTTTTATTGCCAGTACAGACATTTGGAAGAGGTCAAACAGACACAATAGCCATCACCTAAAGACTTACCACACTGTTTAGGCCCAATTCCAACTGCTTTTGGCAGCTAAACAGTGTTGGGCCTCTTTAGTAGTTTAATTTAAGACTCCCTGCTAATATCATGTCCTGTAGGTCTTTTTACATTACCAACACATGATTTTTTTCAGTAAGCCAATACAGTTAGGAAACTTTTGTTTTCGCTTACCTGGTGATAGAAGTAGAAGAGGGCAAAAAAGTGCCTTTAACTCACCTACAGCCATACCACATTGGATAGGCCCAATCTCGTCTGATCTTGGAAGCTAAGCAGTGTTGGGCCTGGTTAGTACTTGGGTGGGAGACCACATGGGAACACCAGGTGCTGTAGGTTTTTTCACATTACTGGCAAATTGTTTTTATTCTCTAGCTATTTAAATAGGAAACTTTATCTTTTTATTGCCAGCACAGACATTTGGAAGAGGTCAAACAGACACAATAGCCATCACCTAAAGACTTACCAAACTGTTTAGGCCCAATTCCAACTGCTTTTGGCAGCTAAACAGTGTTGAGCCTCTTTAGTAGTTTAATTTAAGACCCCCTGCTAATATCATGTCCTGTAGGTCTTTTTACATTACCAACACATGATTTTTTTCAGTAAGCCAATACAGTTAGGAAACTTTTTTATTAGCTTACCTGGTGATAGAAGTAGAAGAGGGCAAAAAAGTGCCTGTATCTCAACTACAGCCATACCACATTGGATAGGCCCAATCTCGTCTGATCTTGGAAGCTAAGCAGTGTTGGGCCTGGTTAGTACTTGGGTGGGAGACCACATGGGAACACCAGGTGCTGTAGGTTTTTTCACATTACTGGCAAATTGTTTTTATTCTCTAGCTATTTAAATTGGAAACTTTTTCTTTTTATTTCCAGCACAGACATTTGGAAGAGGTCAAACAGACACAATAGCCATCACCTAAAGACTTACCACACTGTTTAGGCCCAATTCCAACTGCTTTTGGCAGCTAAACAGTGTTGGGCCTCTTTAGTAGTTTAATTTAAGACTCCCTGCTAATATCATGTCCTGTAGGTCTTTTTACATTACCAACACATGATTTTTTTCAGTAAGCCAATACAGTTAGGAAACTTTTTTATTAGCTTACCTGGTGATAGAAGTAGAAGAGGGCAAAAAAGTGCCTGTATCTCACCTACAGCCATACCACATTGGATAGGCCCAATCTTGTCTGATCTTGGAAGCTAAGCAGTGTTGGGCCTGGTTAGTACTTGGGTGGGAGACCACATGGGAACACCAGGTGCTGTAGGTTTTTTCACATTACAGGCAAATTGTTTTTATTCTCTAGCTATTTAAATTGGAAACTTTTTCTTTTTATTGCCAGTACAGACATTTGGAAGAGGTCAAACAGACACAATAGCCATCTCCTAAAGACTTACCACACTGTTTAGGCCCAATTCCAACTACTTTTGGCAGCTAAACAGTGTTGAGCCTCTTTAGTAGTTTAATTTAAGACCCCCTGCTAATATCATGTCCTGTAGGTCTTTTTACATTACCAACACATGATTTTTTTCAGTAAGCCAATACAGTTAGGAAACTTTTTTATTAGCTTACCTGGTGATAAAAGTAGAAGAGGGCAAAAAAGTGAATTTAACTCACCTACAGCCATACCACATTGGATAGGCCCAATCTCGTCTGATCTTGGAAGCTAAGCAGTGTTGGGCCTGGTTAGTACTTGGGTGGGAGACCACATGGGAACACCAGGTGCTGTAGGTTTTTTCACATCACTGGCAAATTGTTTTTATTCTCTAGCTATTTATATTGGAAACTTTTTCATTTTATTGCCAGCACAGACATTTGGAAGAGGTCAAACAGACACAATAGCCATCAGCTAAAGACTTACCACACTGTTTAGGCTCAATTCCAACTGCTTTTGGCAGCTAAACAGTGTTGAGCCTGTTTAGTAGTTTAATTTAAGACCCCCTGCTAATATCATGTCCTGTAGGTCTTTTTACATTACCAACACATGATTTTTTTCAGTAAGCCAATACAGTTAGGAAACTTTTTTATTAGCTTACCTGGTGATAGAAGTAGAAGAGGGCAAAAAAGTGCTTGTATCTCACCTACAGCCATACCACATTGGATAGGCCCAATCTTGTCTGATCTTGGAAGCTAAGCAGTGTTGGGCCTGGTTAGTACTTGGGTGGGAGACCACATGGGAACACCAGGTGCTGTAGGTTTTTTCACATTACAGGCAAATTGTTTTTATTCTCTAGCTATTTAAATTGGAAACTTTTTCTTTTTATTGCCAGTACAGACATTTGGAAGAGGTCAAACAGACACAATAGCCATCACCTAAAGAATTACCACACTGTTTAGGCCCAATTCCAACTGCTTTTGGCAGCTAAACAGTGTTGAGCCTCTTTAGTAGTTTAATTTAAGACCCCCTGCTAATATCATGTCCTGTAGGTCTTTTTACATTACCAACACATGATTTTTTTTAAGTAAGCCAATACAGTTAGGAAACTTTTTTATTAGCTTACCTGGTGATAGAAGTAGAAGAGGGCAAAAAAGTGCTTGTATCTCACCTACAGCCATACCACATTGGATAGGCCCAACCTCGTCTGATCTTGGAAGTTAAGCAGTGTTGGGCCTGGTTAGTACTTGGGTGGGAGACCACATGGGAACACCAGGTGCTGTAGGTTTTTTCACATTACTGGCAAATTGTTTTTATTCTCTAGCTATTTAGATTGGAAACTTTTTCTTTTTATTGCCAGCACAGACATTTGGAAGAGTTCAAACAGACACAATAGCCATCACCTAAAGACTTACCACACTGTTTAGGCCCAATTCCAACTGCTTTTGGCAGCTAAACAGTGTTGATCCTCTTTAGTAGTTTAATTTAAGACCCCCTGCTAATATCATGTCCTGTAGGTCTTTTTACATTACCAACACATGATTTTTTTCAGTAAGCCAATACAGTTAGGAAACTTTTGTATTAGCTTACCTGGTGATAGAAGTAGAAGAGGGCAAAAAAGTACCTGTATCTCACCTACAGCCATACCACATTGGATAGGCCTGATCTTGGAAGCAAAGCAGTGTTGGGCCTGGATAGTACTTGGGTGGGAGACCACATGGGAACACCAGGTGCTGTAGGTTTTTTCACATTACAGGCAAATTGTTTTTATTCTCTAGATATTTAAATTGGAAACTTTTTCTTTTTATTGCCAGCACTGACATTTGGAAGAGGTAAAACAGACACAATATCCATCACCTAAAGACTTACCACACTGTTTAGGCCCAATTCCAACTGCTTTTGGCAGGTAAACAGTGTTGAGGCTATTTAGTAGTTTAATTTAAGACCCCCTGATAATATCATGTCCTGTAGGTCTTTTTACATTACCAACACATGATTTTTTTCAGTAAGCCAATACAGTTAGGAAACTTTTTTATTAGCTTACCTGGTGATAGAAGTAGAAGAGGGCAAAAAAGTGCCTGTATTTCACCTACAGCCATACCACATTGGATAGGCCCAATCTTGTCTGTTCTTGGAAGCTAAGCAGTGTTGGGCCTGGTTAGTACTTGGGTGGGAGACCACATGGGAACACCAGGTGCTGTAGGTTTTTTCACATTACAGGCAAATTGTTTTTATTCTCTAGCTATTTAAATTGGAAACTTTTTCTTTTTATTGCCAGTACAGACATTTGGAAGAGGTCAAACAGACACAATAGCCATCACCTAAAGACTTACCACACTGTTTAGGCCCAATTCCAACTGCTTTTGGCAGCTAAACAGTGTTGAGCCTCTTTAGTAGTTTAATTTAAGACCCCCTGCTAATATCATGTCCTGTAGGTCTTTTTACATTACCAACACATGATTTTTTTCAGTAAGCCAATACAGTTAGGAAACTTTTTTATTAGCTTACCTGGTGATAGAAGTAGAAGAGGGCTAAAAAGTGCCTGTATTTCACCTACAGCCATACCACATTGGATAGGCCCAATCTCGTCTGTTCTTGGAAGCTAAGCAGTGTTGGGTCTGGTTAGTACTTGGGTGGGAGACCACATGGGAACACCAGGTGCTGTAGGTTTTTTCACATTACAGGCAAATTGTTTTTATTCTCTAGCTATTTAAATTGGAAACTTTTTCTTTTTATTGCCAGTACAGGAATTTGGAAGAGGTCAAACAGACACAATAGCCATCACCTAAAGACTTACCACACTGTTTAGGCCCAATTCCATCTGCTTTTGGCAGCTAAACAGTGTTGATCCTCTTTAGTAGTTTAATTTAAGACCCCCTGCTAATATCATGTCCTGTAGGTCGTTTTACATTACCAACACATGATTTTTTTCAGTAAGCCAATACAGTTAGGAAACTTTTTTATTAGCTTACCTGGTGATAGAAGTAGAAGAGGGCAAAAAAGTGCTTGTATCTCACCTACAGCCATACCACATTGGATAGGCCCAACCTCGTCTGATCTTGGAAGTTAAGCAGTGTTGGGCCTGGTTAGTACTTGGGTGGGAGACCACATGGGAACACCAGGTGCTGTAGGTTTTTTCACATTACTGGCAAATTGTTTTTATTCTCTAGCTATTTAGATTGGAAACTTTTTTCTTTTTATTGCCAGCACAGACATTTGGAAGAGTTCAAACAGACACAATAGCCATCACCTAAAGACTTACCACACTGTTTAGGCCCAATTCCAACTGCTTTTGGCAGCTAAACAGTGTTGAGCCTCTTTAGTAGTTTAATTTAAGACCCCCTGCTAATATCATGTCCTGTAGGTCTTTTTACATTACCAACACATGATTTTTTCAGTAAGCCAATACAGTTAGGAAACTTTTTTATTAGCTTACCTGGTGATAGAAGTAGAAGAGGGCTAAAAAGTGCCTGTATTTCACCTACAGCCATACCACATTGGATAGGCCCAATCTTGTCTGTTCTTGGAAGCTAAGCAGTGTTGGGCCTGGTTAGTACTTGGGTGGGAGACCACATGGGAACACCAGGTGCTGTAGGTTTTTTCACATTACAGGCAAATTGTTTTTATTCTCTAGCTATTTAAATTGGAAACTTTTTCTTTTTATTGCCAGTACAGACATTTGGAAGAGGTCAAACAGACACAATAGCCATCACCTAAAGACTTACCACACTGTTTAGGCCCAATTCCAACTGCTTTTGGCAGCTAAACAGTGTTGATCCTCTTTAGTAGTTTAATTTAAGACCCCCTGCTAATATCATGTCCTGTAGGTCGTTTTACATTACCAACACATGATTTTTTTCAGTAAGCCAATACAGTTAGGAAACTTTTTTATTAGCTTACCTGGTGATAGAAGTAGAAGAGGGCAAAAAAGTGCATGTATCTCACCTACAGCCATACCACATTGGATAGGCCCAATCTCGTCTGATCTTGGAAGCTAAGCAGTGTTGGGCCTGGTTAGTACTTGGGTGGGAGACCACATGGGAACACCAGGTGCTGTAGGTTTTTTCACATTACAGGCAAATTGTTTTTATTCTCTAGCTATTTAAATTGGAAACTTTTTCTTTTTATTGCCAGTACAGACATTTGGAAGAGGTCAAACAGACACAATAGCCATCACCTAAAGACTTACCACACTGTTTAGGCCCAATTCCAACTGCTTTTGGCAGCTAAACAGTGTTGATCCTCTTTAGTAGTTTAATTTAAGACCCCCTGCTAATATCATGTCCTGTAGGTCGTTTTACATTACCAACACATGATTTTTTTCAGTAAGCCAATACAGTTAGGAAACTTTTTTATTAGCTTACCTGGTGATAGAAGTAGAAGAGGGCAAAAAAGTGCATGTATCTCACCTACAGCCATACCACATTGGATAGGCCCAATCTCGTCTGATCTTGGAAGCTAAGCAGTGTTGGGCCTGGTTAGTACTTGGGTGGGAGACCACATGGGAACACCAGGTGCTGTAGGTTTTTTCACATTACAGGCAAATTGTTTTTATTCTCTAGCTATTTAAATTGGAAACTTTTTCTTTTTATTGCCAGTACAGACATTTGGAAGAGGTCAAACAGACACAATAGCCATCACCTAAAGACTTACCACACTGTTTAGGCCCAATTCCATCTGCTTTTGGCAGCTAAACAGTGTTGATCCTCTTTAGTAGTTTAATTTAAGACCCCCTGCTAATATCATGTCCTGTAGGTCGTTTTACATTACCAACACATGATTTTTTTCAGTAAGCCAATACAGTTAGGAAACTTTTTTATTAGCTTACCTGGTGATAGAAGTAGAAGAGGGCAAAAAAGTGCTTGTATCTCACCTACAGCCATACCACATTGGATAGGCCCAACCTCGTCTGATCTTGGAAGTTAAGCAGTGTTGGGCCTGGTTAGTACTTGGGTGGGAGACCACATGGGAACACCAGGTGCTGTAGGTTTTTTCACATTACTGGCAAATTGTTTTTATTCTCTAGCTATTTAGATTGGAAACTTTTTTCTTTTTATTGCCAGCACAGACATTTGGAAGAGTTCAAACAGACACAATAGCCATCACCTAAAGACTTACCACACTGTTTAGGCCCAATTCCAACTGCTTTTGGCAGCTAAACAGTGTTGAGCCTCTTTAGTAGTTTAATTTAAGACCCCCTGCTAATATCATGTCCTGTAGGTCTTTTTACATTACCAACACATGATTTTTTTCAGTAAGCCAATACAGTTAGGAAACTTTTTTATTAGCTTACCTGGTGATAGAAGTAGAAAAGGGCTAAAAAGTGCCTGTATTTCACCTACAGCCATACCACATTGGATAGGCCCAATCTTGTCTGTTCTTGGAAGCTAAGCAGTGTTGGGCCTGGTTAGTACTTGGGTGGGAGACCACATGGGAACACCAGGTGCTGTAGGTTTTTTCACATTACAGGCAAATTGTTTTTATTCTCTAGCTATTTAAATTGGAAACTTTTTCTTTTTATTGCCAGTACAGACATTTGGAAGAGGTCAAACAGACACAATAGCCATCACCTAAAGACTTACCACACTGTTTAGGCCCAATTCCAACTGCTTTTGGCAGCTAAACAGTGTTGATCCTCTTTAGTAGTTTAATTTAAGACCCCCTGCTAATATCATGTCCTGTAGGTCGTTTTACATTACCAACACATGATTTTTTTCAGTAAGCCAATACAGTTAGGAAACTTTTTTATTAGCTTACCTGGTGATAGAAGTAGAAGAGGGCAAAAAAGTGCATGTATCTCACCTACAGCCATACCACATTGGATAGGCCCAATCTCGTCTGATCTTGGAAGCTAAGCAGTGTTGGGCCTGGTTAGTACTTGGGTGGGAGACCACATGGGAACACCAGGTGCTGTAGGTTTTTTCACATTACAGGCAAATTGTTTTTATTCTCTAGCTATTTAAATTGGAAACGTTTTCTTTTTATTGCCAGTACAGACATTTGGAAGAGGTCAAACAGACACAATAGCCATCACCTAAAGACTTACCACACTGTTTAGGCCCAATTCCAACTGCTTTTGGCAGCTAAACAGTGTTGGGCCTCTTTAGTAGTTTAATTTAAGACTCCCTGCTAATATCATGTCCTGTAGGTCTTTTTACATTACCAACACATGATTTTTTTCAGTAAGCCAATACAGTTAGGAAACTTTTGTATTAGCTTACCTGGTGATAGAAGTAGAAGAGGGCAAAAAAGTGCTTTTAACTCACCTACAGCCATACCACATTGGATAGGCCCAATCTCGTCTGATCTTGGAAGCTAAGCAGTGTTGGGCCTGGTTAGTACTTGGGTGGGAGACCACATGGGAACACCAGGTGCTGTAGGTTTTTTCACATTACTGGCAAATTGTTTTTATTCTCTAGCTATTTAAATAGGAAACTTTATCTTTTTATTGCCAGCACAGACATTTGGAAGAGGTCAAACAGACACAATAGCCATCACCTAAAGACTTACCAAACTGTTTAGGCCCAATTCCAACTGCTTTTGGCAGCTAAACAGTGTTGAGCCTCTTTAGTAGTTTAATTTAAGACCCCCTGCTAATATCATGTCCTGTAGATCTTTTTACATTACCAACACATGATTTTTTTCAGTAAGCCAATACAGTTAGGAAACTTTTTTATTAGCTTACCTGGTGATAGAAGTAGAAGAGGGCAAAAAAGTGCCTGTATCTCAACTACAGCCATACCACATTGGATAGGCCCAATCTCGTCTGATCTTGGAAGCTAAGCAGTGTTGGGCCTGGATAGTACTTGGGTGGGAGACCACATGGGAACACCAGGTGCTGTAGGTTTTTTCACATTACTGGCAAATTGTTTTTATTCTCTAGCTATTTAAATTGGAAACTTTTTCTTTTTATTGCCAGCACAGACATTTGGAAGAGGTCAAACAGACACAATAGCCATCACCTAAAGACTTACCACACTGTTTAGGCCCAATTCCAACTGCTTTTGGCAGCTAAACAGTGTTGGGCCTCTTTAGTAGTTTAATTTAAGACTCCCTGCTAATATCATGTCCTGTAGGTCTTTTTACATTACCAACACATGATTTTTTTCAGTAAGCCAATACAGTTAGGAAACTTTTTTATTAGCTTACCTGGTGATAGAAGTAGAAGAGGGCAAAAAAGTGCCTGTATCTCACCTAAAGCCATACCACATTGGATAGGCCCAATCTTGTCTGATCTTGGAAGCTAAGCAGTGTTGGGCCTGGTTAGTACTTGGGTGGGAGACCACATGGGAACACCAGGTGCTGTAGGTTTTTTCACATTACAGGCAAATTGTTTTTATTCTCTAGCTATTTAAATTGGAAACTTTTTCTTTTTATTGCCAGTACAGACATTTGGAAGAGGTCAAACAGACACAATAGCCATCTCCTAAAGACTTACCACACTGTTTAGGCCCAATTCCAACTACTTTTGGCAGCTAAACAGTGTTGAGCCTCTTTAGTAGTTTAATTTAAGACCCCCTGCTAATATCATGTCCTGTAGGTCTTTTTACATTACCAACACATGATTTTTTTCAGTAAGCCAATACAGTTAGGAAACTTTTGTATTAGCTTACCTGGTGATAAAAGTAGAAGAGGGCAAAAAAGTGAATTTAACTCACCTACAGCCATACCACATTGGATAGGCCCAATCTCGTCTGATCTTGGAAGCTAAGCAGTGTTGGGCCTGGTTAGTACTTGGGTGGGAGACCACATGGGAACACCAGGTGCTGTAGGTTTTTTCACATCACTGGCAAATTGTTTTTATTCTCTAGCTATTTATATTGGAAACTTTTTCATTTTATTGCCAGCACAGACATTTGGAAGAGGTCAAACAGACACAATAGCCATCAGCTAAAGACTTACCACACTGTTTAGGCTCAATTCCAACTGCTTTTGGCAGCTAAACAGTGTTGAGCCTGTTTAGTAGTTTAATTTAAGACCCCCTGCTAATATCATGTCCTGTAGGTCTTTTTACATTACCAACACATGATTTTTTTCAGTAAGCCAATACAGTTAGGAAACTTTTTTATTAGCTTACCTGGTGATAGAAGTAGAAGAGGGCAAAAAAGTGCCTGTATCTCACCTACAGCCATACCACATTGGATAGGCCCAATCTTGTCTGATCTTGGAAGCTAAGCAGTGTTGGGCCTGGTTAGTACTTGGGTGGGAGACCACATGGGAACACCAGGTGCTGTAGGTTTTTTCACATTACAGGCAAATTGTTTTTATTCTCTAGCTATTTAAATTGGAAACTTTTTCTTTTTATTGCCAGTACAGACATTTGGAAGAGGTCAAACAGACACAATAGCCATCACCTAAAGAATTACCACACTGTTTAGGCCCAATTCCAACTGCTTTTGGCAGCTAAACAGTGTTGAGCCTCTTTAGTAGTTTAATTTAAGACCCCCTGCTAATATCATGTCCTGTAGGTCTTTTTACATTACCAACACATGATTTTTTTTTAGTAAGCCAATACAGTTAGGAAACTTTTTTATTAGCTTACCTGGTGATAGAAGTAGAAGAGGGCAAAAAAGTGCTTGTATCTCACCTACAGCCATACCACATTGGATAGGCCCAACCTCGTCTGATCTTGGAAGTTAAGCAGTGTTGGGCCTGGTTAGTACTTGGGTGGGAGACCACATGGGAACACCAGGTGCTGTAGGTTTTTTCACATTACTGGCAAATTGTTTTTATTCTCTAGCTATTTAGATTGGAAACTTTTTCTTTTTATTGCCAGCACAGACATTTGGAAGAGTTCAAACAGACACAATAGCCATCACCTAAAGACTTACCACACTGTTTAGGCCCAATTCCAACTGCTTTTGGCAGCTAAACAGTGTTGATCCTCTTTAGTAGTTTAATTTAAGACCCCCTGCTAATATCATGTCCTGTAGGTCTTTTTACATTACCAACACATGATTTTTTTCAGTAAGCCAATACAGTTAGGAAACTTTTGTATTAGCTTACCTGGTGATAGAAGTAGAAGAGGGCAAAAAAGTACCTGTATCTCACCTACAGCCATACCACATTGGATAGGCCTGATCTTGGAAGCAAAGCAGTGTTGGGCCTGGATAGTACTTGGGTGGGAGACCACATGGGAACACCAGGTGCTGTAGGTTTTTTCACATTACTGGCAAATTGTTTTTATTCTCTAGCTATTTAGATTGGAAACTTTTTCTTTTTATTGCCAGCACAGACATTTGGAAGAGTTCAAACAGACACAATAGCCATTACCTAAAGACTTACCACACTGTTTAGGCCCAATTCCAACTGCTTTTGGCAGCTAAACAGTGTTGAGCCTCTTTAGTAGTTTAATTTAAGACCCCCTGCTAATATCATGTCCTGTAGGTCTTTTTACATTACCAACACATGATTTTTTTCAGTAAGCCAATACAGTTAGGAAACTTTTTTATTAGCTTACCTGGTGATAGAAGTAGAAGAGGGCTAAAAAGTGCCTGTATTTCACCTACAGCCATACCACATTGGATAGGCCCAATCTTGTCTGTTCTTGGAAGCTAAGCAGTGTTGGGCCTGGTTAGTACTTGGGTGGGAGACCACATGGGAACACCAGGTGCTGTAGGTTTTTTCACATTACAGGCAAATTGTTTTTATTCTCTAGCTATTTAAATTGGAAACTTTTTCTTTTTATTGCCAGTACAGACATTTGGAAGAGGTCAAACAGACACAATAGCCATCACCTAAAGACTTACCACACTGTTTAGGCCCAATTCCAACTGCTTTTGGCAGCTAAACAGTGTTGATCCTCTTTAGTAGTTTAATTTAAGACCCCCTGCTAATATCATGTCCTGTAGGTCGTTTTACATTACCAACACATGATTTTTTTCAGTAAGCCAATACAGTTAGGAAACTTTTTTATTAGCTTACCTGGTGATAGAAGTAGAAGAGGGCAAAAAAGTGCATGTATCTCACCTACAGCCATACCACATTGGATAGGCCCAATCTCGTCTGATCTTGGAAGCTAAGCAGTGTTGGGCCTGGTTAGTACTTGGGTGGGAGACCACATGGGAACACCAGGTGCTGTAGGTTTTTTCACATTACAGGCAAATTGTTTTTATTCTCTAGCTATTTAAATTGGAAACTTTTTCTTTTTATTGCCAGTACAGACATTTGGAAGAGGTCAAACAGACACAATAGCCATCACCTAAAGACTTACCACACTGTTTAGGCCCAATTCCATCTGCTTTTGGCAGCTAAACAGTGTTGATCCTCTTTAGTAGTTTAATTTAAGACCCCCTGCTAATATCATGTCCTGTAGGTCGTTTTACATTACCAACACATGATTTTTTTCAGTAAGCCAATACAGTTAGGAAACTTTTTTATTAGCTTACCTGGTGATAGAAGTAGAAGAGGGCAAAAAAGTGCTTGTATCTCACCTACAGCCATACCACATTGGATAGGCCCAACCTCGTCTGATCTTGGAAGTTAAGCAGTGTTGGGCCTGGTTAGTACTTGGGTGGGAGACCACATGGGAACACCAGGTGCTGTAGGTTTTTTCACATTACTGGCAAATTGTTTTTATTCTCTAGCTATTTAGATTGGAAACTTTTTTCTTTTTATTGCCAGCACAGACATTTGGAAGAGTTCAAACAGACACAATAGCCATCACCTAAAGACTTACCACACTGTTTAGGCCCAATTCCAACTGCTTTTGGCAGCTAAACAGTGTTGAGCCTCTTTAGTAGTTTAATTTAAGACCCCCTGCTAATATCATGTCCTGTAGGTCTTTTTACATTACCAACACATGATTTTTTTCAGTAAGCCAATACAGTTAGGAAACTTTTTTATTAGCTTACCTGGTGATAGAAGTAGAAAAGGGCTAAAAAGTGCCTGTATTTCACCTACAGCCATACCACATTGGATAGGCCCAATCTTGTCTGTTCTTGGAAGCTAAGCAGTGTTGGGCCTGGTTAGTACTTGGGTGGGAGACCACATGGGAACACCAGGTGCTGTAGGTTTTTTCACATTACAGGCAAATTGTTTTTATTCTCTAGCTATTTAAATTGGAAACTTTTTCTTTTTATTGCCAGTACAGACATTTGGAAGAGGTCAAACAGACACAATAGCCATCACCTAAAGACTTACCACACTGTTTAGGCCCAATTCCAACTGCTTTTGGCAGCTAAACAGTGTTGATCCTCTTTAGTAGTTTAATTTAAGACCCCCTGCTAATATCATGTCCTGTAGGTCGTTTTACATTACCAACACATGATTTTTTTCAGTAAGCCAATACAGTTAGGAAACTTTTTTATTAGCTTACCTGGTGATAGAAGTAGAAGAGGGCAAAAAAGTGCATGTATCTCACCTACAGCCATACCACATTGGATAGGCCCAATCTCGTCTGATCTTGGAAGCTAAGCAGTGTTGGGCCTGGTTAGTACTTGGGTGGGAGACCACATGGGAACACCAGGTGCTGTAGGTTTTTTCACATTACAGGCAAATTGTTTTTATTCTCTAGCTATTTAAATTGGAAACTTTTTCTTTTTATTGCCAGTACAGACATTTGGAAGAGGTCAAACAGACACAATAGCCATCACCTAAAGACTTACCACACTGTTTAGGCCCAATTCCAACTGCTTTTGGCAGCTAAACAGTGTTGGGCCTCTTTAGTAGTTTAATTTAAGACTCCCTGCTAATATCATGTCCTGTAGGTCTTTTTACATTACCAACACATGATTTTTTTCAGTAAGCCAATACAGTTAGGAAACTTTTGTATTAGCTTACCTGGTGATAGAAGTAGAAGAGGGCAAAAAAGTGCTTTTAACTCACCTACAGCCATACCACATTGGATAGGCCCAATCTCGTCTGATCTTGGAAGCTAAGCAGTGTTGGGCCTGGTTAGTACTTGGGTGGGAGACCACATGGGAACACCAGGTGCTGTAGGTTTTTTCACATTACTGGCAAATTGTTTTTATTCTCTAGCTATTTAAATAGGAAACTTTATCTTTTTATTGCCAGCACAGACATTTGGAAGAGGTCAAACAGACACAATAGCCATCACCTAAAGACTTACCAAACTGTTTAGGCCCAATTCCAACTGCTTTTGGCAGCTAAACAGTGTTGAGCCTCTTTAGTAGTTTAATTTAAGACCCCCTGCTAATATCATGTCCTGTAGATCTTTTTACATTACCAACACATGATTTTTTTCAGTAAGCCAATACAGTTAGGAAACTTCTTTATTAGCTTACCTGGTGATAGAAGTAGAAGAGGGCAAAAAAGTGCCTGTATCTCAACTACAGCCATACCACATTGGATAGGCCCAATCTCGTCTGATCTTGGAAGCTAAGCAGTGTTGGGCCTGGATAGTACTTGGGTGGGAGACCACATGGGAACACCAGGTGCTGTAGGTTTTTTCACATTACTGGCAAATTGTTTTTATTCTCTAGCTATTTAAATTGGAAACTTTTTCTTTTTATTGCCAGCACAGACATTTGGAAGAGGTCAAACAGACACAATAGCCATCACCTAAAGACTTACCACACTGTTTAGGCCCAATTCCAACTGCTTTTGGCAGCTAAACAGTGTTGGGCCTCTTTAGTAGTTTAATTTAAGACTCCCTGCTAATATCATGTCCTGTAGGTCTTTTTACATTACCAACACATGATTTTTTTCAGTAAGCCAATACAGTTAGGAAACTTTTTTATTAGCTTACCTGGTGATAGAAGTAGAAGAGGGCAAAAAAGTGCTTGTATCTCACCTAAAGCCATACCACATTGGATAGGCCCAATCTTGTCTGATCTTGGAAGCTAAGCAGTGTTGGGCCTGGTTAGTACTTGGGTGGGAGACCACATGGGAACACCAGGTGCTGTAGGTTTTTTCACATTACAGGCAAATTGTTTTTATTCTCTAGCTATTTAAATTGGAAACTTTTTCTTTTTATTGCCAGTACAGACATTTGGAAGAGGTCAAACAGACACAATAGCCATCTCCTAAAGACTTACCACACTGTTTAGGCCCAATTCCAACTACTTTTGGCAGCTAAACAGTGTTGAGCCTCTTTAGTAGTTTAATTTAAGACCCCCTGCTAATATCATGTCCTGTAGGTCTTTTTACATTACCAACACATGATTTTTTTCAGTAAGCCAATACAGTTAGGAAACTTTTTTATTAGCTTACCTGGTGATAAAAGTAGAAGAGGGCAAAAAAGTGAATTTAACTCACCTACAGCCATACCACATTGGATAGGCCCAATCTCGTCTGATCTTGGAAGCTAAGCAGTGTTGGGCCTGGTTAGTACTTGGGTGGGAGACCACATGGGAACACCAGGTGCTGTAGGTTTTTTCACATCACTGGCAAATTGTTTTTATTCTCTAGCTATTTATATTGGAAACTTTTTCATTTTATTGCCAGCACAGACATTTGGAAGAGGTCAAACAGACACAATAGCCATCAGCTAAAGACTTACCACACTGTTTAGGCTCAATTCCAACTGCTTTTGGCAGCTAAACAGTGTTGAGCCTGTTTAGTAGTTTAATTTAAGACCCCCTGCTAATATCATGTCCTGTAGGTCTTTTTACATTACCAACACATGATTTTTTTCAGTAAGCCAATACAGTTAGGAAACTTTTTTATTAGCTTACCTGGTGATAGAAGTAGAAGAGGGCAAAAAAGTGCCTGTATCTCACCTACAGCCATACCACATTGGATAGGCCCAATCTTGTCTGATCTTGGAAGCTAAGCAGTGTTGGGCCTGGTTAGTACTTGGGTGGGAGACCACATGGGAACACCAGGTGCTGTAGCTTTTTTCACATTACAGGCAAATTGTTTTTATTCTCTAGCTATTTAAATTGGAAACTTTTTCTTTTTATTGCCAGTACAGACATTTGGAAGAGGTCAAACAGACACAATAGCCATCACCTAAAGAATTACCACACTGTTTAGGCCCAATTCCAACTGCTTTTGGCAGCTAAACAGTGTTGAGCCTCTTTAGTAGTTTAATTTAAGACCCCCTGCTAATATCATGTCCTTTAGGTCTTTTTACATTACCAACACATGATTTTTTTTAAGTAAGCCAATACAGTTAGGAAACTTTTTTATTAGCTTACCTGGTGATAGAAGTAGAAGAGGGCAAAAAAGTGCTTGTATCTCACCTACAGCCATACCACATTGGATAGGCCCAACCTCGTCTGATCTTGGAAGTTAAGCAGTGTTGGGCCTGGTTAGTACTTGGGTGGGAGACCACATGGGAACACCAGGTGCTGTAGGTTTTTTCACATTACTGGCAAATTGTTTTTATTCTCTAGCTATTTAGATTGGAAACTTTTTCTTTTTATTGCCAGCACAGACATTTGGAAGAGTTCAAACAGACACAATAGCCATCACCTAAAGACTTACCACACTGTTTAGGCCCAATTCCAACTGCTTTTGGCAGCTAAACAGTGTTGATCCTCTTTAGTAGTTTAATTTAAGACCCCCTGCTAATATCATGTCCTGTAGGTCTTTTTACATTACCAACACATGATTTTTTTCAGTAAGCCAATACAGTTAGGAAACTTTTGTATTAGCTTACCTGGTGATAGAAGTAGAAGAGGGCAAAAAAGTACCTGTATCTCACCTACAGCCATACCACATTGGATAGGCCTGATCTTGGAAGCAAAGCAGTGTTGGGCCTGGATAGTACTTGGGTGGGAGACCACATGGGAACACCAGGTGCTGTAGGTTTTTTCACATTACTGGCAAATTGTTTTTATTCTCTAGCTATTTAGATTGGAAACTTTTTCTTTTTATTGCCAGCACAGACATTTGGAAGAGTTCAAACAGACACAATAGCCATCACCTAAAGACTTACCACACTGTTTAGGCCCAATTCCAACTGCTTTTGGCAGCTAAACAGTGTTGAGCCTCTTTAGTAGTTTAATTTAAGACCCCCTGCTAATATCATGTCCTGTAGGTCTTTTTACATTACCAACACATGATTTTTTTCAGTAAGCCAATACAGTTAGGAAACTTTTGTATTAGCTTACCTGGTGATAGAAGTAGAAGAGGGCAAAAAAGTACCTGTATCTCACCTACAGCCATACCACATTGGATAGGCCTGATCTTGGAAGCAAAGCAGTGTTGGGCCTGGATAGTACTTGGGTGGGAGACCACATGGGAACACCAGGTGCTGTAGGTTTTTTCACATCACTGGCAAATTGTTTTTATTCTCTAGCTATTTATATTGGAAACTTTTTCATTTTATTGCCAGCACAGACATTTGGAAGAGGTCAAACAGACACAATAGCCATCAGCTAAAGACTTACCACACTGTTTAGGCTCAATTCCAACTGCTTTTGGCAGCTAAACAGTGTTGAGCCTGTTTAGTAGTTTAATTTAAGACCCCCTGCTAATATCATGTCCTGTAGGTCTTTTTACATTACCAACACATGATTTTTTTCAGTAAGCCAATACAGTTAGGAAACTTTTTTATTAGCTTACCTGGTGATAGAAGTAGAAGAGGGCAAAAAAGTGCCTGTATCTCACCTACAGCCATACCACATTGGATAGGCCCAATCTTGTCTGATCTTGGAAGCTAAGCAGTGTTGGGCCTGGTTAGTACTTGGGTGGGAGACCACATGGGAACACCAGGTGCTGTAGGTTTTTTCACATTACAGGCAAATTGTTTTTATTCTCTAGCTATTTAAATTGGAAACTTTTTCTTTTTATTGCCAGTACAGACATTTGGAAGAGGTCAAACAGACACAATAGCCATCACCTAAAGAATTACCACACTGTTTAGGCCCAATTCCAACTGCTTTTGGCAGCTAAACAGTGTTGAGCCTCTTTAGTAGTTTAATTTAAGACCCCCTGCTAATATCATGTCCTGTAGGTCTTTTTACATTACCAACACATGATTTTTTTTAAGTAAGCCAATACAGTTAGGAAACTTTTTTATTAGCTTACCTGGTGATAGAAGTAGAAGAGGGCAAAAAAGTGCTTGTATCTCACCTACAGCCATACCACATTGGATAGGCCCAACCTCGTCTGATCTTGGAAGTTAAGCAGTGTTGGGCCTGGTTAGTACTTGGGTGGGAGACCACATGGGAACACCAGGTGCTGTAGGTTTTTTCACATTACTGGCAAATTGTTTTATTCTCTAGCTATTTAGATTGGAAACTTTTTCTTTTTATTGCCAGCACAGACATTTGGAAGAGTTCAAACAGACACAATAGCCATCACCTTAAGACTTACCACACTGTTTAGGCCCAATTCCAACTGCTTTTGGCAGCTAAACAGTGTTGATCCTCTTTAGTAGTTTAATTTAAGACCCCCTGCTAATATCATGTCCTGTAGGTCTTTTTACATTACCAACACATGATTTTTTTCAGTAAGCCAATACAGTTAGGAAACTTTTGTATTAGCTTACCTGGTGATAGAAGTAGAAGAGGGCAAAAAAGTACCTGTATCTCACCTACAGCCATACCACATTGGATAGGCCTGATCTTGGAAGCAAAGCAGTGTTGGGCCTGGATAGTACTTGGGTGGGAGACCACATGGGAACACCAGGTGCTGTAGGTTTTTTCACATTACTGGCAAATTGTTTTTATTCTCTAGCTATTTAGATTGGAAACTTTTTCTTTTTATTGCCAGCACAGACATTTGGAAGAGTTCAAACAGACACAATAGCCATCACCTAAAGACTTACCACACTGTTTAGGCCCAATTCCAACTGCTTTTGGCAGCTAAACAGTGTTGAGCCTCTTTAGTAGTTTAATTTAAGACCCCCTGCTAATATCATGTCCTGTAGGTCTTTTTACATTACCAACACATGATTTTTTTCAGTAAGCCAATACAGTTAGGAAACTTTTGTATTAGCTTACCTGGTGATAGAAGTAGAAGAGGGCAAAAAAGTACCTGTATCTCACCTACAGCCATACCACATTGGATAGGCCTGATCTTGGAAGCAAAGCAGTGTTGGGCCTGGATAGTACTTGGGTGGGAGACCACATGGGAACACCAGGTGCTGTAGGTTTTTTCACATTACTGGCAAATTGTTTTTATTCTCTAGATATTTAAATTGGAAACTTTTTCTTTTTATTGCCAGCACTGACATTTGGAAGAGGTAAAACAGACACAATATCCATCACCTAAAGACTTACCACACTGTTTAGGCCCAATTCCAACTGCTTTTGGCAGGTAAACAGTGTTGAGGCTATTTAGTAGTTTAATTTAAGACCCCCTGATAATATCATGTCCTGTAGGTCTTTTTACATTACCAACACATGATTTTTTTCAGTAAGCCAATACAGTTAGGAAACTTTTTTATTAGCTTACCTGGTGATAGAAGTAGAAGAGGGCAAAAAAGTGCCTGTATTTCACCTACAGCCATACCACATTGGATAGGCCCAATCTCGTCTGTTCTTGGAAGCTAAGCAGTGTTGGGCCTGGTTAGTACTTGGGTGGGAGACCACATGGGAACACCAGGTGCTGTAGGTTTTTTCACATTACAGGCAAATTGTTTTTATTCTCTAGCTATTTAAATTGGAAACTTTTTCTTTTTATTGCCAAAACAGACATTTGGAAGAGGTCAAACAGACACAATAGCCATCACCTAAAGACTTACCACACTGTTTAGGCCCAATTCCAACTGCTTTTGGCAGCTAAACAGTGTTGATCCTCTTTAGTAGTTTAATTTAAGACCCCCTGCTAATATCATGTCCTGTAGGTCGTTTTACATTACCAACACATGATTTTTTTCAGTAAGCCAATACAGTTAGGAAACTTTTTTATTAGCTTACCTGGTGATAGAAGTAGAAGAGGGCAAAAAAGTGCATGTATCTCACCTACAGCCATACCACATTGGATAGGCCCAATCTCGTCTGATCTTGGAAGCTAAGCAGTGTTGGGCCTGGTTAGTACTTGGGTGGGAGACCACATGGGAACACCAGGTGCTGTAGGTTTTTTCACATTACAGGCAAATTGTTTTTATTCTCTAGCTATTTAAATTGGAAACTTTTTCTTTTTATTGCCAGTACAGACATTTGGAAGAGGTCAAACAGACACAATAGCCATCACCTAAAGACTTACCACACTGTTTAGGCCCAATTCCAACTGCTTTTGGCAGCTAAACAGTGTTGAGCCTCTTTAGTAGTTTAATTTAAGACCCCCTGCTAATATCATGTCCTGTAGGTCTTTTTACATTACCAACACATGATTTTTTTCAGTAAGCCAATACAGTTAGGAAACTTTTTTATTAGCTTACCTGGTGATAGAAGTAGAAGAGGGCTAAAAAGTGCCTGTATTTCACCTACAGCCATACCACATTGGATAGGCCCAATCTCGTCTGTTCTTGGAAGCTAAGCAGTGTTGGGCCTGGTTAGTACTTGGGTGGGAGACCACATGGGAACACCAGGTGCTGTAGGTTTTTTCACATTACAGGCAAATTGTTTTTATTCTCTAGCTATTTAAATTGGAAACTTTTTCTTTTTATTGCCAGTACAGGCATTTGGAAGAGGTCAAACAGACACAATAGCCATCACCTAAAGACTTACCACACTGTTTAGGCCCAATTCCATCTGCTTTTGGCAGCTAAACAGTGTTGATCCTCTTTAGTAGTTTAATTTAAGACCCCCTGCTAATATCATGTCCTGTAGGTCGTTTTACATTACCAACACATGATTTTTTTCAGTAAGCCAATACAGTTAGGAAACTTTTTTATTAGCTTACCTGGTGATAGAAGTAGAAGAGGGCAAAAAAGTGCTTGTATCTCACCTACAGCCATACCACATTGGATAGGCCCAACCTCGTCTGATCTTGGAAGTTAAGCAGTGTTGGCCCTGGTTAGTACTTGGGTGGGAGACCACATGGGAACACCAGGTGCTGTAGGTTTTTTCACATTACTGGCAAATTGTTTTTATTCTCTAGCTATTTAGATTGGAAACTTTTTCTTTTTATTGCCAGCACAGACATTTGGAAGAGTTCAAACAGACACAATAGCCATCACCTAAAGACTTACCACACTGTTTAGGCCCAATTCCAACTGCTTTTGGCAGCTAAACAGTGTTGAGCCTCTTTAGTAGTTTAATTTAAGACCCCCTGCTAATATCATGTCCTGTAGGTCTTTTTACATTACCAACACATGATTTTTTTCAGTAAGCCAATACAGTTAGGAAACTTTTGTATTAGCTTACCTGGTGATAGAAGTAGAAGAGGGCAAAAAAGTACCTGTATCTCACCTACAGCCATACCACATTGGATAGGCCTGATCTTGGAAGCAAAGCAGTGTTGGGCCTGGATAGTACTTGGGTGGGAGACCACATGGGAACACCAGGTGCTGTAGGTTTTTTCACATTACTGGCAAATTGTTTTTATTCTCTAGCTATTTAGATTGGAAACTTTTTCTTTTTATTGCCAGCACAGACATTTGGAAGAGTTCAAACAGACACAATAGCCATCACCTAAAGACTTACCACACTGTTTAGGCCCAATTCCAACTGCTTTTGGCAGCTAAACAGTGTTGAGCCTCTTTAGTAGTTTAATTTAAGACCCCCTGCTAATATCATGTCCTGTAGGTCTTTTTACATTACCAACACATGATTTTTTTCAGTAAGCCAATACAGTTAGGAAACTTTTGTATTAGCTTACCTGGTGATAGAAGTAGAAGAGGGCAAAAAAGTACCTGTATCTCACCTACAGCCATACCACATTGGATAGGCCTGATCTTGGAAGCAAAGCAGTGTTGGGCCTGGATAGTACTTGGGTGGGAGACCACATGGGAACACCAGGTGCTGTAGGTTTTTTCACATTACTGGCAAATTGTTTTTATTCTCTAGATATTTAAATTGGAAACTTTTTCTTTTTATTGCCAGCACTGACATTTGGAAGAGGTAAAACAGACACAATATCCATCACCTAAAGACTTACCACACTGTTTAGGCCCAATTCCAACTGCTTTTGGCAGGTAAACAGTGTTGAGGCTATTTAGTAGTTTAATTTAAGACCCCCTGCTAATATCATGTCCTGTAGGTCTTTTTACATTACCAACACATGATTTTTTTCAGTAAGCCAATACAGTTAGGAAACTTTTTTATTAGCTTACCTGGTGATAGAAGTAGAAGAGGGCTAAAAAGTGTCTGTATTTCACCTACAGCCATACCACATTGGATAGGCCCAATCTCGTCTGTTCTTGGAAGCTAAGCAGTGTTGGGCCTGGTTAGTACTTGGGTGGGAGACCACATGGGAACACCAGGTGCTGTAGGTTTTTTCACATTACAGGCAAATTGTTTTTATTCTCTAGCTATTTAAATTGGAAACTTTTTCTTTTTATTGCCAGTACAGGCATTTGGAAGAGGTCAAACAGACACAATAGCCATCACCTAAAGACTTACCACACTGTTTAGGCCCAATTCCATCTGCTTTTGGCAGCTAAACAGTGTTGATCCTCTTTAGTAGTTTAATTTAAGACCCCCTGCTAATATCATGTCCTGTAGGTCGTTTTACATTACCAACACATGATTTTTTTCAGTAAGCCAATACAGTTAGGAAACTTTTTTATTAGCTTACCTGGTGATAGAAGTAGAAGAGGGCAAAAAAGTGCATGTATCTCACCTACAGCCATACCACATTGGATAGGCCCAATCTCGTCTGATCTTGGAAGCTAAGCAGTGTTGGGCCTGGTTAGTACTTGGGTGGGAGACCACATGGGAACACCAGGTGCTGTAGGTTTTTCACATTACAGGCAAATTGTTTTTATTCTCTAGCTATTTAAATTGGAAACTTTTTCTTTTTATTACCAGTACAGACATTTGGAAGAGGTCAAACAGACACAATAGCCATCACCTAAAGACTTACCACACTGTTTAGGCCCAATTCCAACTGCTTTTGGCAGCTAAACAGTGTTGAGCCTCTTTAGTAGTTTAATTTAAGACCCCCTGCTAATATCATGTCCTGTAGGTCTTTTTACATTACCAACACATGATTTTTTTCAGTAAGCCAATACAGTTAGGAAACTTTTGTATTAGCTTACCTGGTGATAGAAGTAGAAGAGGGCAAAAAAGTGCCTTTAACTCACCTACAGCCATACCACGTTGGATAGGCCCAATCTCGTCTGATCTTGGAAGCTAAGCAGTGTTGGGCCTGGTTAGTACTTGGGTGGGAGACCACATGGGAACACCAGGTGCTGTAGGTTTTTTCACATTACCGGCAAATTGTTTTTATTCTCTAGCTATTTAAATAGGAAACTTTATCTTTTTATTGCCAGCACAGACATTTGGAAGAGGTCAAACAGACACAATAGCCATCACCTAAAGACTTACCAAACTGTTTAGGCCCAATTCCAACTGCTTTTGGCAGCTAAACAGTGTTGAGCCTCTTTAGTAGTTTAATTTAAGACCCCCTGCTAATATCATGTCCTGTAGGTCTTTTTACATTACCAACACATGATTTTTTTCAGTAAGCCAATACAGTTAGGAAACTTTTTTATTAGCTTACCTGGTGATAGAAGTAGAAGAGGGCTAAAAAGTGCCTGTATTTTATCTACAGCCATACCTCATTGGATAGGCCCAATCTCGTCTGTTCTTGGAAGCTAAGCAGTGTTGGGCCTGGTTAGTACTTGGGTGGGAGACCACATGGGAACACCAGGTGCTGTAGGTTTTTTCACATTACAGGCAAATTGTTTTTATTCTCTAGCTATTTAAATTGGAAAATTTTTCTTTTTATTGCCAGTACAGGCATTTGGAAGAGGTCAAACAGACACAATAGCCATCAACTAAAGACTTACCACACTGTTTAGGCCCAATTCCATCTGCTTTTGGCAGCTAAACAGTGTTGATCCTCTTTAGTAGTTTAATTTAAGACCCCCTGCTAATATCATGTCCTGTAGGTCGTTTTACATTACCAACACATGATTTTTTTCAGTAAGCCAATACAGTTAGGAAACTTTTTTATTAGCTTACCTGGTGATAGAAGTAGAAGAGGGCAAAAAAGTGCATGTATCTCACCTACAGCCATACCACATTGGATAGGCCCAATCTCGTCTGATCTTGGAAGCTAAGCAGTGTTGGGCCTGGTTAGTACTTGGGTGGGAGACCACATGGGAACACCAGGTGCTGTAGGTTTTTTCACATTACAGGCAAATTGTTTTTATTCTCTAGCTATTTAAATTGGAAACTTTTTCTTTTTATTGCCAGTACAGACATTTGGAAGAGGTCAAACAGACACAATAGCCATCACCTAAAGACTTACCACACTGTTTAGGCCCAATTCCAACTGCTTTTGGCAGCTAAACAGTGTTAAGCCTCTTTAGTAGTTTAATTTAAGACCCCCTGCTAATATCATGTCCTGTAGGTCTTTTTACATTACCAACACATGATTTTTTTCAGTAAGCCAATACAGTTAGGAAACTTTTGTATTAGCTTACCTGGTGATAGAAGTAGAAGAGGGCAAAAAAGTGCCTTTAACTCACCTACAGCCATACTACATTGGATAGGCCCAATCTCATCTGATCTTGGAAGCTAAGCAGTGTTGGGCCTGGTTAGTACTTGGGTGGGAGACCACATGGGAACACCAGGTGCTGTAGGTTTTTTCACATTACTGGCAAATTGTTTTTATTCTCTAGCTATTTAAATAGGAAACTTTATCTTTTTATTGCCAGCACAGACATTTGGAAGAGGTCAAACAGACACAATAGCCATCACCTAAAGACTTACCAAACTGTTTAGGCCCAATTCCAACTGCTTTTGGCAGCTAAACAGTGTTGAGCCTCTTTAGTAGTTTAATTTAAGACCCCCTGCTAATATCATGTCCTGTAGGTCTTTTTACATTACCAACACATGATTTTTTTCAGTAAGCCAATACAGTTAGGAAACTTTTTTATTAGCTTACCTGGTGATAGAAGTAGAAGAGGGCAAAAAGGTGCCTGTATCTCAACTACAGCCATACCACATTGGATAGGCCTGATCTTGGAAGCTAAGCAGTGTTGGGCCTGGTTAGTACTTGGGTGGGAGACCACATGGGAACACCAGGTGCTGTAGGTTTTTTCACATTACTGGCAAATTGTTTTTATTCTCCAGCTATTTAAATTGGAAACTTTTTCTTTTTATTGCCAGCACAGACATTTGGAAGAGGTCAAACAGACACAATAGCCATCACCTAAAGACTTACCACACTGTTTAGGCCCAATTCAAACTGCTTTTGGCAGCTAAACAGTGTTGGGCCTCTTTAGTAGTTTAATTTAAGACTCCCTGCTAATATCATGTCCTGTAGGTCTTTTTACATTACCAACACATGATTTTTTTCAGTAAGCCAATACAGTTAGGAAACTTTTTTATTAGCTTACCTGGTGATAGAAGTAGAAGAGGGCAAAAAAGTGCCTGTATCTCACCTACAGCCATACCACATTGGATAGGCCCGATCTCGTCTGATCTTGGAAGCTAAGCAGTGTTGGGCCTGGTTAGTACTTGGGTGGGAGACCACATGGGAACACCAGGTGCTGTAGGTTTTTTCACATTACAGGCAAATTGTTTTTATTCTCTAGCTATTTAAATTGGAAACTTTTTCTTTTTATTGCCAGTACAGACATTTGGAAGAGGTCAAACAGACACAATAGCCATCACCTAAAGACTTACCACACTGTTTAGGCCCAATTCCAACTGCTTTTGGCAGCTAAACAGTGTTGAGCCTGTTTAGTAGTTTAATTTAAGACCCCCTGCTAATATCATGTCCTGTAGGTCTTTTTACATTACCAACACATGATTTTTTTCAGTAAGCCAATACAGTTAGGAAACTTTTTTATTAGCTTACCTGGTGATAGAAGTAGAAGAGGGCAAAAAAGTGCCTATATCTCACCTACAGCCATACCACATTGGATAGGCCCAATCTTGTCTGATCTTGGAAGCTAAGCAGTGTTGGGCCTGGTTAGTACTTGGGTGGGAGACCACATGGGAACACCAGGTGCTGTAGGTTTTTTCACATTACAGGCAAATTGTTTTTATTCTCTAGCTATTTAAATTGGAAACTTTTTCTTTTTATTGCCAGTACAGACATTTGGAAGAGGTCAAACAGACACAATAGCCATCTCCTAAAGACTTACCACACTGTTTAGGCCCAATTCCAACTACTTTTGGCAGCTAAACAGTGTTGAGCCTCTTTAGTAGTTTAATTTAAGACCCCCTGCTAATATCATGTCCTGTAGGTCTTTTTACATTACCAACACATGATTTTTTTCAGTAAGCCAATACAGTTAGGAAACTTTTTTATTAGCTTACCTGGTGATAGAAGTAGAAGAGGGCAAAAAAGTGAATTTAACTCACCTACAGCCATACCACATTGGATAGGCCCAATCTCGTCTGATCTTGGAAGCTAAGCAGTGTTGGGCCTGGTTAGTACTTGGGTGGGAGACCACATGGGAACACCAGGTGCTGTAGGTTTTTTCACATCACTGGCAAATTGTTTTTATTCTCTAGCTATTTATATTGGAAACTTTTTCATTTTATTGCCAGCACAGACATTTGGAAGAGGTCAAACAGACACAATAGCCATCAGCTAAAGACTTACCACACTGTTTAGGCTCAATTCCAACTGCTTTTGGCAGCTAAACAGTGTTGAGCCTCTTTTGTAGTTTAATTTAAGACCCCCTGCTAATATCATGTCCTGTAGGTCTTTTTACATTACCAACACATGATTTTTTTCCGTAAGCCAATACAGTTAGGGAACTTTTGTATTAGCTTACCTGGTGATAGAAGTAGAAGAGGGCAAAAAAGTGCCTGTATCTCACCTACAGCCATACCACATTGGATAGGCCCAATCTCGTCTGATCTTGGAAGCTAAGCAGTGTTGGGCCTGGTTAGTACTTTGGTGGGAGACCACATGGGAACACCAGGTGCTGTAGGGTTTTTCACATTACAGGCAAATTGTTTTTATTCTCTAGCTATTTAAATTGGAAACTTTTTCTTTTTATTGCCAGTACAGACATTTGGAAGAGGTCAAACAGACACAATAGCCATCACATAAAGACTTACCACACTGTTTAGGCCCAATTCCAACTGCTTTTGGCAGCTAAACAGTGTTGAGCCTCTTTAGTAGTTTAATTTAAGACCCCCTGCTAATATCATGTCCTGTAGGTCTTTTTACATTACCAACACATGATTTTTTTCAGTAAGCCAATACAGTTAGGAAACTTCTTTATTAGCTTACCTGGTGATAGAAGTAGAAGAGGGCTAAAAAGTGCCTGTGTTTCACCTACAGCCATACCACATTGGATAGGCCCAATCTCGTCTGTTCTTGAAAGCTAAACAGTGTTGGGCCTGGTTAGTACTTGGGTGGGAGACCACATGGGAACACCAGGTGCTGTAGGTTTTTTCACATTACAGGCAAATTGTTTTTATTCTCTAGCTATTTAAATTGGAAACTTTTTCTTTTTATTGCCAGTACAGGCATTTGGAAGAGGTCAAACAGACACAATAGCCATCACCTAAAGACTTACCACACTGTTTAGGCCCAATTCCATCTGCTTTTGGCAGCTAAACAGTGTTGATCCTCTTTAGTAGTTTAATTTAAGACCCCCTGCTAATATCATGTCCTGTAGGTCGTTTTACATTACCAACACATGATTTTTTTCAGTAAGCCAATACAGTTAGGAAACTTTTTTATTAGCTTACCTGGTGATAGAAGTAGAAGAGGGCAAAAAAGTGCATGTATCTCACCTACAGCCATACCACATTGGATAGGCCCAATCTCGTCTGATCTTGGAAGCTAAGCAGTGTTGGGCCTGGTTAGTACTTGGGTGGGAGACCACATGGGAACACCAGGTGCTGTAGGTTTTTTCACATTACAGGCAAATTGTTTTTATTCTCTAGCTATTTAAATTGGAAACTTTTTCTTTTTATTGCCAGTACAGACATTTGGAAGAGGTCAAACAGACACAATAGCCATCACCTAAAGACTTACCACACTGTTTAGGCCCAATTCCAACTGCTTTTGGCAGCTAAACAGTGTTGAGCCTCTTTAGTAGTTTAATTTAAGACCCCCTGCTAATATCATGTCCTGTAGGTCTTTTTACATTACCAACACATGATTTTTTTCAGTAAGCCAATACAGTTAGGAAACTTTTTTATTAGCTTACCTGGTGATAAAAGTAGAAGAGGGCAAAAAAGTGAATTTAACTCACCTACAGCCATACCACATTGGATAGGCCCAATCTCGTCTGATCTTGGAAGCTAAGCAGTGTTGGGCCTGGTTAGTACTTGGGTGGGAGACCACAAGGGAACACCAGGTGCTGTAGGTTTTTTCACATCACTGGCAAATTGTTTTTATTCTCTAGCTATTTATATTGGAAACTTTTTCATTTTATTGCCAGCACAGACATTTGGAAGAGGTCAAACAGACACAATAGCCATCAGCTAAAGACTTACCACACTGTTTAGGCTCAATTCCAACTGCTTTTGGCAGCTAAACAGTGTTGAGCCTGTTTAGTAGTTTAATTTAAGACCCCCTGCTAATATCATGTCCTGTAGGTCTTTTTACATTACCAACACATGATTTTTTTCAGTAAGCCAATACAGTTAGGAAACTTTTTTATTAGCTTACCTGGTGATAGAAGTAGAAGAGGGCAAAAAAGTGCCTGTATCTCACCTACAGCCATACCACATTGGATAGGCCCAATCTTGTCTGATCTTGGAAGCTAAGCAGTGTTGGGCCTGGTTAGTACTTGGGTGGGAGACCACATGGGAACACCAGGTGCTGTAGGTTTTTTCACATTACAGGCAAATTGTTTTTATTCTCTAGCTATTTAAATTGGAAACTTTTTCTTTTTATTGCCAGTACAGACATTTGGAAGAGGTCAAACAGACACAATAGCCATCACCTAAAGAATTACCACACTGTTTAGGCCCAATTCCAACTGCTTTTGGCAGCTAAACAGTGTTGAGCCTCTTTAGTAGTTTAATTTAAGACCCCCTGCTAATATCATGTCCTGTAGGTCTTTTTACATTACCAACACATGATTTTTTTTAAGTAAGCCAATACAGTTAGGAAACTTTTTTATTAGCTTACCTGGTGATAGAAGTAGAAGAGGGCAAAAAAGTGAATTTAACTCACCTACAGCCATACCATATTGGATAGGCCCAATCTCGTCTGATCTTGGAAGCTAAGCAGTGTTGGGCCTGGTTAGTACTTGGGTGGGAGACCACATGGGAACACCAGGTGCTGTAGGTTTTTTCACATCACTGGCAAATTGTTTTTATTCTCTAGCTATTTATATTGGAAACTTTTTCATTTTATTGCCAGCACAGACATTTGGAAGAGGTCAAACAGACACAATAGCCATCACCTAAAGACTTACCACACTGTTTAGGCTCAATTCCAACTGCTTTTGGCAGCTAAACAGTGTTGAGCCTCTTTTGTAGTTTAATTTAAGACCCCCTGCTAATATCATGTCCTGTAGGTCTTTTTACATTACCAACACATGATTTTTTTCCGTAAGCCAATACAGTTAGGGAACTTTTGTATTAGCTTACCTGGTGATAGAAGTAGAAGAGGGCAAAAAAGTGCCTGTATCGCACCTACAGCCATACCACATTGGATAGGCCCAATCTCGTCTGATCTTGGAAGCTAAGCAGTGTTGGGCCTGGTTAGTACTTTGGTGGGAGACCACATGGGAACACCAGGTGCTGTAGGGTTTTTCACATTACAGGCAAATTGTTTTTATTCTCTAGCTATTTAAATTGGAAACTTTTTCTTTTTATTGCCAGTACAGACATTTGGAAGAGGTCAAACAGACACAATAGCCATCACATAAAGACTTACCACACTGTTTAGGCCCAATTCCAACTGCTTTTGGCAGCTAAACAGTGTTGAGCCTCTTTAGTAGTTTAATTTAAGACCCCCTGCTAATATCATGTCCTGTAGGTCTTTTTACATTACCAACACATGATTTTTTTCAGTAAGCCAATACAGTTAGGAAACTTTTTTATTAGCTTACCTGGTGATAGAAGTAGAAGAGGGCTAAAAAGTGCCTGTGTTTCACCTACAGCCATACCACATTGGATAGGCCCAATCTCGTCTGTTCTTGGAAGCTAAGCAGTGTTGGGCCTGGTTAGTACTTGGGTGGGAGACCACATGGGAACACCAGGTGCTGTAGGTTTTTTCACATTACAGGCAAATTGTTTTTATTCTCTAGCTATTTAAATTGGAAACTTTTTCTTTTTATTGCCAGTACAGGCATTTGGAAGAGGTCAAACAGACACAATAGCCATCACCTAAAGACTTACCACACTGTTTAGGCCCAATTCCATCTGCTTTTGGCAGCTAAACAGTGTTGATCCTCTTTAGTAGTTTAATTTAAGACCCCCTGCTAATATCATGTCCTGTAGGTCGTTTTACATTACCAACACATGATTTTTTTCAGTAAGCCAATACAGTTAGGAAACTTTTTTATTAGCTTACCTGGTGATAGAAGTAGAAGAGGGCAAAAAAGTGCATGTATCTCACCTACAGCCATACCACATTGGATAGGCCCAATCTCGTCTGATCTTGGAAGCTAAGCAGTGTTGGGCCTGGTTAGTACTTGGGTGGGAGACCACATGGGAACACCAGGTGCTGTAGGTTTTTTCACATTACAGGCAAATTGTTTTTATTCTCTAGCTATTTAAATTGGAAACTTTTTCTTTTTATTGCCAGTACAGACATTTGGAAGAGGTCAAACAGACACAATAGCCATCACCTAAAGACTTACCACACTGTTTAGGCCCAATTCCAACTGCTTTTGGCAGCTAAACAGTGTTGAGCCTCTTTAGTAGTTTAATTTAAGACCCCCTGCTAATATCATGTCCTGTAGGTCTTTTTACATTACCAACACATGATTTTTTTCAGTAAGCCAATACAGTTAGGAAACTTTTTTATTAGCTTACCTGGTGATAGAAGTAGAAGAGGGCTAAAAAGTGCCTGTGTTTCACCTACAGCCATACCACATTGGATAGGCCCAATCTCGTCTGTTCTTGGAAGCTAAGCAGTGTTGGGCCTGGTTAGTACTTGGGTGGGAGACCACATGGGAACACCAGGTGCTGTAGGTTTTTTCACATTACAGGCAAATTGTTTTTATTCTCTAGCTATTTAAATTGGAAACTTTTTCTTTTTATTGCCAGTACAGGCATTTGGAAGAGGTCAAACAGACACAATAGCCATCACCTAAAGACTTACCACACTGTTTAGGCCCAATTCCATCTGCTTTTGGCAGCTAAACAGTGTTGATCCTCTTTAGTAGTTTAATTTAAGACCCCCTGCTAATATCATGTCCTGTAGGTCGTTTTACATTACCAACACATGATTTTTTTCAGTAAGCCAATACAGTTAGGAAACTTTTTTATTAGCTTACCTGGTGATAGAAGTAGAAGAGGGCAAAAAAGTGCATGTATCTCACCTACAGCCATACCACATTGGATAGGCCCAATCTCGTCTGATCTTGGAAGCTAAGCAGTGTTGGGCCTGGTTAGTACTTGGGTGGGAGACCACATGGGAACACCAGGTGCTGTAGGTTTTTTCACATTACAGGCAAATTGTTTTTATTCTCTAGCTATTTAAATTGGAAACTTTTTCTTTTTATTGCCAGTACAGACATTTGGAAGAGGTCAAACAGACACAATAGCCATCACCTAAAGACTTACCACACTGTTTAGGCCCAATTCCAACTGCTTTTGGCAGCTAAACAGTGTTGAGCCTCTTTAGTAGTTTAATTTAAGACCCCCTGCTAATATCATGTCCTGTAGGTCTTTTTACATTACCAACACATGATTTTTTTCAGTAAGCCAATACAGTTAGGAAACTTTTTTATTAGCTTACCTGGTGATAGAAGTAGAAGAGGGCAAAAAAGTGCCTGTATCTCACCTACAGCCATACCACATTGGATAGGCCCAATCTTGTCTGATCTTGGAAGCTAAGCAGTGTTGGGCCTGGTTAGTACTTGGGTGGGAGACCACATGGGAACACCAGGTGCTGTAGGTTTTTTCACATTACAGGCAAATTGTTTTTATTCTCTAGCAATTTAAATTGGAAACTTTTTCTTTTTATTGCCAGTACAGACATTTGGAAGAGGTCAAACAGACACAATAGCCATCTCCTAAAGACTTACCACACTGTTTAGGCCCAATTCCAACTACTTTTGGCAGCTAAACAGTGTTGAGCCTCTTTAGTAGTTTAATTTAAGACCCCCTGCTAATATCATGTCCTGTAGGTCTTTTTACATTACCAACACATGATTTTTTTCAGTAAGCCAATACAGTTAGGAAACTTTTTTATTAGCTTACCTGGTGATAGAAGTAGAAGAGGGCAAAAAAGTGAATTTAACTCACCTACAGCCATACCACATTGGATAGGCCCAATCTCGTCTGATCTTGGAAGCTAAGCAGTGTTGGGCCTGGTTAGTACTTGGGTGGGAGACCACATGGGAACACCAGGTGCTGTAGGTTTTTTCACATCACTGGCAAATTGTTTTTATTCTCTAGCTATTTATATTGGAAACTTTTTCATTTTATTGCCAGCACAGACATTTGGAAGAGGTCAAACAGACACAATAGCCATCAGCTAAAGACTTACCACACTGTTTAGGCTCAATTCCAACTGCTTTTGGCAGCTAAACAGTGTTGAGCCTCTTTTGTAGTTTAATTTAAGACCCCCTGCTAATATCATGTCCTGTAGGTCTTTTTACATTACCAACACATGATTTTTTTCCGTAAGCCAATACAGTTAGGGAACTTTTGTATTAGCTTACCTGGTGATAGAAGTACAAGAGGGCAAAAAAGTGCCTGTATCTCACCTACAGCCATACCACATTGGATAGGCCCAATCTCGTCTGATCTTGGAAGCTAAGCAGTGTTGGGCCTGGTTAGTACTTTGGTGGGAGACCACATGGGAACACCAGGTGCTGTAGGGTTTTTCACATTACAGGCAAATTGTTTTTATTCTCTAGCTATTTAAATTGGAAACTTTTTCTTTTTATTGCCAGTACAGACATTTGGAAGAGGTCAAACAGACACAATAGCCATCACATAAAGACTTACCACACTGTTTAGGCCCAATTCCAACTGCTTTTGGCAGCTAAACAGTGTTGAGCCTCTTTAGTAGTTTAATTTAAGACCCCCTGCTAATATCATGTCCTGTAGGTCTTTTTACATTACCAACACATGATTTTTTTCAGTAAGCCAATACAGTTAGGAAACTTTTTTATTAGCTTACCTGGTGATAGAAGTAGAAGAGGGCTAAAAAGTGCCTGTGTTTCACCTACAGCCATACCACATTGGATAGGCCCAATCTCGTCTGTTCTTGGAAGCTAAGCAGTGTTGGGCCTGGTTAGTACTTGGGTGGGAGACCACATGGGAACACCAGGTGCTGTAGGTTTTTTCACATTACAGGCAAATTGTTTTTATTCTCTAGCTATTTAAATTGGAAACTTTTTCTTTTTATTGCCAGTACAGGCATTTGGAAGAGGTCAAACAGACACAATAGCCATCACCTAAAGACTTACCACACTGTTTAGGCCCAATTCCAACTGCTTTTGGCAGCTAAACAGTGTTGAGCCTCTTTAGTAGTTTAATTTAAGACCCCCTGCTAATATCATGTCCTGTAGGTCTTTTTACATTACCAACACATGATTTTTTTCAGTAAGCCAATACAGTTAGGAAACTTTTTTATTAGCTTACCTGGTGATAGAAGTAGAAGAGGGCAAAAAAGTGCCTGTATCTCACCTACAGCCATACCACATTGGATAGGCCCAATCTTGTCTGATCTTGGAAGCTAAGCAGTGTTGGGCCTGGTTAGTACTTGGGTGGGAGACCACATGGGAACACCAGGTGCTGTAGGTTTTTTGACATTACAGGCAAATTGTTTTTATTCTCTAGCTATTTAAATTGGAAACTTTTTCTTTTTATTGCCAGTACAGACATTTGGAAGAGGTCAAACAGACACAATAGCCATCACCTAAAGACTTACCACACTGTTTAGGCCCAATTCCAACTGCTTTTGGCAGCTAAACAGTGTTGAGCCTCTTTAGTAGTTTAATTTAAGACCCCCTGCTAATATCATGTCCTGTAGGTCTTTTTACATTACCAACACATGATTTTTTTCAGTAAGCCAATACAGTTAGGAAACTTTTTTATTAGCTTACCTGGTGATAAAAGTAGAAGAGGGCAAAAAAGTGAATTTAACTCACCTACAGCCATACCACATTGGATAGGCCCAATCTCGTCTGATCTTGGAAGCTAAGCAGTGTTGGGCCTGGTTAGTACTTGGGTGGGAGACCACATGGGAACACCAGGTGCTGTAGGTTTTTTCACATCACTGGCAAATTGTTTTTATTCTCTAGCTATTTATATTGGAAACTTTTTCATTTTATTGCCAGCACAGACATTTGGAAGAGGTCAAACAGACACAATAGCCATCAGCTAAAGACTTACCACACTGTTTAGGCTCAATTTCAACTACTTTTGGCAGCTAAACAGTGTTGAGCCTGTTTAGTAGTTTAATTTAAGACCCCCTGCTAATATCATGTCCTGTAGGTCTTTTTACATTACCAACACATGATTTTTTTCAGTAAGCCAATACAGTTAGGAAACTTTTTTATTAGCTTACCTGGTGATAGCAGTAGAAGAGGGCAAAAAAGTGCCTGTATCTCACCTACAGCCATACCACATTGGATAGGCCCAATCTTGTCTGATCTTGGAAGCTAAGCAGTGTTGGGCCTGGTTAGTACTTGGGTGGGAGACCACATGGGAACACCAGGTGCTGTAGGTTTTTTCACATTACAGGCAAATTGTTTTTATTCTCTAGCTATTTAAATTGGAAACTTTTTCTTTTTATTGCCAGTACAGACATTTGGAAGAGGTCAAACAGACACAATAGCCATCACCTAAAGAATTACCACACTGTTTAGGCCCAATTCCAACTGCTTTTGGCAGCTAAACAGTGTTGAGCCTCTTTAGTAGTTTAATTTAAGACCCCCTGCTAATATCATGTCCTGTAGGTCTTTTTACATTACCAACACATGATTTTTTTTAAGTAAGCCAATACAGTTAGGAAACTTTTTTATTAGCTTACCTGGTGATAGAAGTAGAAGAGGGCAAAAAAGTGCTTGTATCTCACCTACAGCCATACCACATTGGATAGGCCCAACCTCGTCTGATCTTGGAAGTTAAGCAGTGTTGGGCCTGGTTAGTACTTGGGTGGGAGACCACATGGGAACACCAGGTGCTGTAGGTTTTTTCACATTACTGGCAAATTGTTTTTATTCTCTAGCTATTTAGATTGGAAACTTTTTCTTTTTATTGCCAGCACAGACATTTGGAAGAGTTCAAACAGACACAATAGCCATCACCTAAAGACTTACCACACTGTTTAGGCCCAATTCCAACTGCTTTTGGCAGCTAAACAGTGTTGATCCTCTTTAGTAGTTTAATTTAAGACCCCCTGCTAATATCATGTCCTGTAGGTCTTTTTACATTACCAACACATGATTTTTTTCAGTAAGCCAATACAGTTAGGAAACTTTTGTATTAGCTTACCTGGTGATAGAAGTAGAAGAGGGCAAAAAAGTACCTGTATCTCACCTACAGCCATACCACATTGGATAGGCCTGATCTTGGAAGCAAAGCAGTGTTGGGCCTGGATAGTACTTGGGTGGGAGACCACATGGGAACACCAGGTGCTGTAGGTTTTTTCACATTACTGGCAAATTGTTTTTATTCTCTAGCTATTTAGATTGGAAACTTTTTCTTTTTATTGCCAGCACAGACATTTGGAAGAGTTCAAACAGACACAATAGCCATCACCTAAAGACTTACCACACTGTTTAGGCCCAATTCCAACTGCTTTTGGCAGCTAAACAGTGTTGAGCCTCTTTAGTAGTTTAATTTAAGACCCCCTGCTAATATCATGTCCTGTAGGTCTTTTTACATTACCAACACATGATTTTTTTCAGTAAGCCAATACAGTTAGGAAACTTTTGTATTAGCTTACCTGGTGATAGAAGTAGAAGAGGGCAAAAAAGTACCTGTATCTCACCTACAGCCATACCACATTGGATAGGCCTGATCTTGGAAGCAAAGCAGTGTTGGGCCTGGATAGTACTTGGGTGGGAGACCACATGGGAACACCAGGTGCTGTAGGTTTTTTCACATTACTGGCAAATTGTTTTTATTCTCTAGATATTTAAATTGGAAACTTTTTCTTTTTATTGCCAGCACTGACATTTGGAAGAGGTAAAACAGACACAATATCCATCACCTAAAGACTTACCACACTGTTTAGGCCCAATTCCAACTGCTTTTGGCAGGTAAACAGTGTTGAGGCTATTTAGTAGTTTAATTTAAGACCCCCTGATAATATCATGTCCTGTAGGTCTTTTTACATTACCAACACATGATTTTTTTCAGTAAGCCAATACAGTTAGGAAACTTTTTTATTAGCTTACCTGGTGATAGAAGTAGAAGAGGGCAAAAAAGTGCCTGTATTTCACCTACAGCCATACCACATTGGATAGGCCCAATCTCGTCTGTTCTTGGAAGCTAAGCAGTGTTGGGCCTGGTTAGTACTTGGGTGGGAGAACACATGGGAACACCAGGTGCTGTAGGTTTTTTCACATTACAGGCAAATTGTTTTTATTCTCTAGCTATTTAAATTGGAAACTTTTTCTTTTTATTGCCAGTACAGACATTTGGAAGAGGTCAAACAGACACAATAGCCATCACCTAAAGACTTACCACACTGTTTAGGCCCAATTCCAACTGCTTTTGGCAGCTAAACAGTGTTGATCCTCTTTAGTAGTTTAATTTAAGACCCCCTGCTAATATCATGTCCTGTAGGTCGTTTTACATTACCAACACATGATTTTTTTCAGTAAGCCAATACAGTTAGGAAACTTTTTTATTAGCTTACCTGGTGATAGAAGTAGAAGAGGGCAAAAAAGTGCATGTATCTCACCTACAGCCATACCACATTGGATAGGCCCAATCTCGTCTGATCTTGGAAGCTAAGCAGTGTTGGGCCTGGTTAGTACTTGGGTGGGAGACCACATGGGAACACCAGGTGCTGTAGGTTTTTTCACATTACAGGCAAATTGTTTCTATTCTCTAGCTATTTAAATTGGAAACTTTTTCTTTTTATTGCCAGTACAGACATTTGGAAGAGGTCAAACAGACACAATAGCCATCACCTAAAGACTTACCACACTGTTTAGGCCCAATTCCAACTGCTTTTGGCAGCTAAACAGTGTTGAGCCTCTTTAGTAGTTTAATTTAAGACCCCCTGCTAATATCATGTCCTGTAGGTCTTTTTACATTACCAACACATGATTTTTTTCAGTAAGCCAATACAGTTAGGAAACTTTTTTATTAGCTTACCTGGTGATAGAAGTAGAAGAGGGCTAAAAAGTGCCTGTATTTAACCTACAGCCATACCACATTGGATAGGCCCAATCTCGTCTGTTCTTGGAAGCTAAGCAGTGTTGGGCCTGGTTAGTACTTGGGTGGGAGACCACATGGGAACACCAGGTGCTGTAGGTTTTTTCACATTACAGGCAAATTGTTTTTATTCTCTAGCTATTTAAATTGGAAACTTTTTCTTTTTATTGCCAGTACAGGCATTTGGAAGAGGTCAAACAGACACAATAGCCATCACCTAAAGACTTACCACACTGTTTAGGCCCAATTCCATCTGCTTTTGGCAGCTAAACAGTGTTGATCCTCTTTAGTAGTTTAATTTAAGACCCCCTGCTAATATCATGTCCTGTAGGTCGTTTTACATTACCAACACATGATTTTTTTCAGTAAGCCAATACAGTTAGGAACCTTTTTTATTAGCTTACCTGGTGATAGAAGTAGAAGAGGGCAAAAAAGTGCATGTATCTCACCTACAGCCATACCACATTGGATAGGCCCAATCTCGTCTGATCTTGGAAGCTAAGCAGTGTTGGGCCTGGTTAGTACTTGGGTGGGAGACCACATGGGAACACCAGGTGCTGTAGGTTTTTCACATTACAGGCAAATTGTTTTTATTCTCTAGCTATTTAAATTGGAAACTTTTTCTTTTTATTACCAGTACAGACATTTGGAAGAGGTCAAACAGACACAATAGCCATCACCTAAAGACTTACCACACTGTTTAGGCCCAATTCCAACTGCTTTTGGCAGCTAAACAGTGTTGAGCCTCTTTAGTAGTTTAATTTAAGACCCCCTGCTAATATCATGTCCTGTAGGTCTTTTTACATTACCAACACATGATTTTTTTCAGTAAGCCAATACAGTTAGGAAACTTTTGTATTAGCTTACCTGGTGATAGAAGTAGAAGAGGGCAAAAAAGTGCCTTTAGCTCACCTACAGCCATACCACATTGCATAGGCCCAATCTCGTCTGATCTTGGAAGCTAAGCAGTGTTGGGCCTGGTTAGTACTTGGGTGGGAGACCACATGGGAACACCAGGTGCTGTAGGTTTTTTCACATTACTGGCAAATTGTTTTTATTCTCTAGCTATTTAAATAGGAAACTTTATCTTTTTATTGCCAGCACAGACATTTGGAAGAGGTCAAACAGACACAATAGCCATCACCTAAAGACTTACCAAACTGTTTAGGCCCAATTCCAACTGCTTTTGGCAGCTAAACAGTGTTGAGCCTCTTTAGTAGTTTAATTTAAGACCCCCTGCTAATATCATGTCCTGTAGGTCTTTTTACATTACCAACACATGATTTTTTTCAGTAAGCCAATACAGTTAGGAAACTTTTTTATTAGCTTACCTGGTGATAGAAGTAGAAGAGGGCTAAAAAGTGCCTGTATTTCACCTACAGCCATACCACATTGGATAGGCCCAATCTCGTCTGTTCTTGGAAGCTAAGCAGTGTTGGGCCTGGTTAGTACTTGGGTGGGAGACTACATGGGAACACCAGGTGCTGTAGGTTTTTTCACATTACAGGCAAATTGTTTTTATTCTCTAGCTATTTAAATTGGAAACTTTTTCTTTTTATTGCCAGTACAGACATTTGGAAGAGGTCAAACAGACACAATAGCCATCACCTAAAGACTTACCACACTGTTTAGGCCCAATTCCAACTGCTTTTGGCAGCTAAACAGTGTTGATCCTCTTTAGTAGTTTAATTTAAGACCCCCTGCTAATATCATGTCCTGTAGGTCGTTTTACATTACCAACACATGATTTTTTTCAGTAAGCCAATACAGTTAGGAAACTTTTTTATTAGCTTACCTGGTGATAGAAGTAGAAGAGGGCAAAAAAGTGCATGTATCTCACCTACAGCCATACCACATTGGATAGGCCCAATCTCGTCTGATCTTGGAAGCTAAGCAGTGTTGGGCCTGGTTAGTACTTGGGTGGGAGACCACATGGGAACACCAGGTGCTGTAGGTTTTTTCACATTACAGGCAAATTGTTTTTATTCTCTAGCTATTTAAATTGGAAACTTTTTCTTTTTATTGCCAGTACAGACATTTGGAAGAGGTCAAACAGACACAATAGCCATCACCTAAAGACTTACCACACTGTTTAGGCCCAATTCCAACTGCTTTTGGCAGCTAAACAGTGTTGAGCCTCTTTAGTAGTTTAATTTAAGACCCCCTGCTAATATCATGTCCTGTAGGTCTTTTTACATTACCAACACATGATTTTTTTCAGTAAGCCAATACAGTTAGGAAACTTTTTTATTAGCTTACCTGGTGATAGAAGTAGAAGAGGGCAAAAAAGTGCCTGTATCTCACCTACAGCCATACCACATTGGATAGGCCCAATCTTGTCTGATCTTGGAAGCTAAGCAGTGTTGGGCTTGGTTAGTACTTGGGTGGGAGACCACATGGGAACACCAGGTGCTGTAGGTTTTTTGACATTACAGGCAAATTGTTTTTATTCTCTAGCTATTTAAATTGGAAACTTTTTCTTTTTATTGCCAGTACAGACATTTGGAAGAGGTCAAACAGACACAATAGCCATCACCTAAAGACTTACCACACTGTTTAGGCCCAATTCCAACTGCTTTTGGCAGCTAAACAGTGTTGAGCCTCTTTAGTAGTTTAATTTAAGACCCCCTGCTAATATCATGTCCTGTAGGTCTTTTTACATTACCAACACATGATTTTTTTCAGTAAGCCAATACAGTTAGGAAACTTTTTTATTAGCTTACCTGGTGATAAAAGTAGAAGAGGGCAAAAAAGTGAATTTAACTCACCTACAGCCATACCACATTGGATAGGCCCAATCTCGTCTGATCTTGGAAGCTAAGCAGTGTTGGGCCTGGTTAGTACTTGGGTGGGAGACCACATGGGAACACCAGGTGCTGTAGGTTTTTTCACATCACTGGCAAATTGTTTTTATTCTCTAGCTATTTATATTGGAAACTTTTTCATTTTATTGCCAGCACAGACATTTGGAAGAGGTCAAACAGACACAATAGCCATCAGCTAAAGACTTACCACACTGTTTAGGCTCAATTCCAACTACTTTTGGCAGCTAAACAGTGTTGAGCCTGTTTAGTAGTTTAATTTAAGACCCCCTGCTAATATCATGTCCTGTAGGTCTTTTTACATTACCAACACATGATTTTTTTCAGTAAGCCAATACAGTTAGGAAACTTTTTTATTAGCTTACCTGGTGATAGCAGTAGAAGAGGGCAAAAAAGTGCCTGTATCTCACCTACAGCCATACCACATTGGATAGGCCCAATCTTGTCTGATCTTGGAAGCTAAGCAGTGTTGGGCCTGGTTAGTACTTGGGTGGGAGACCACATGGGAACACCAGGTGCTGTAGGTTTTTTCACATTACAGGCAAATTGTTTTTATTCTCTAGCTATTTAAATTGGAAACTTTTTCTTTTTATTGCCAGTACAGACATTTGGAAGAGGTCAAACAGACACAATAGCCATCACCTAAAGAATTACCACACTGTTTAGGCCCAATTCCAACTGCTTTTGGCAGCTAAACAGTGTTGAGCCTCTTTAGTAGTTTAATTTAAGACCCCCTGCTAATATCATGTCCTTTAGGTCTTTTTACATTACCAACACATGATTTTTTTTAAGTAAGCCAATACAGTTAGGAAACTTTTTTATTAGCTTACCTGGTGATAGAAGTAGAAGAGGGCAAAAAAGTGCTTGTATCTCACCTACAGCCATACCACATTGGATAGGCCCAACCTCGTCTGATCTTGGAAGTTAAGCAGTGTTGGGCCTGGTTAGTACTTGGGTGGGAGACCACATGGGAACACCAGGTGCTGTAGGTTTTTTCACATTACTGGCAAATTGTTTTTATTCTCTAGCTATTTAGATTGGAAACTTTTTCTTTTTATTGCCAGCACAGACATTTGGAAGAGTTCAAACAGACACAATAGCCATCACCTAAAGACTTACCACACTGTTTAGGCCCAATTCCAACTGCTTTTGGCAGCTAAACAGTGTTGATCCTCTTTAGTAGTTTAATTTAAGACCCCCTGCTAATATCATGTCCTGTAGGTCTTTTTACATTACCAACACATGATTTTTTTCAGTAAGCCAATACAGTTAGGAAACTTTTGTATTAGCTTACCTGGTGATAGAAGTAGAAGAGGGCAAAAAAGTACCTGTATCTCACCTACAGCCATACCACATTGGATAGGCCTGATCTTGGAAGCAAAGCAGTGTTGGGCCTGGATAGTACTTGGGTGGGAGACCACATGGGAACACCAGGTGCTGTAGGTTTTTTCACATTACTGGCAAATTGTTTTTATTCTCTAGATATTTAAATTGGAAACTTTTTCTTTTTATTGCCAGCACTGACATTTGGAAGAGGTAAAACAGACACAATATCCATCACCTAAAGACTTACCACACTGTTTAGGCCCAATTCCAACTGCTTTTGGCAGCTAAACAGTGTTGAGCCTCTTTAGTAGTTTAATTTAAGACCCCCTGCTAATATCATGTCCTGTAGGTCTTTTTACATTACCAACACATGATTTTTTTCAGTAAGCCAATACAGTTAGGAAACTTTTGTATTAGCTTACCTGGTGATAGAAGTAGAAGAGGGCAAAAAAGTACCTGTATCTCACCTACAGCCATACCACATTGGATAGGCCTGATCTTGGAAGCAAAGCAGTGTTGGGCCTGGATAGTACTTGGGTGGGAGACCACATGGGAACACCAGGTGCTGTAGGTTTTTTCACATTACTGGCAAATTGTTTTTATTCTCTAGATATTTAAATTGGAAACTTTTTCTTTTTATTGCCAGCACTGACATTTGGAAGAGGTAAAACAGACACAATATCCATCACCTAAAGACTTACCACACTGTTTAGGCCCAATTCCAACTGCTTTTGGCAGGTAAACAGTGTTGAGGCTATTTAGTAGTTTAATTTAAGACCCCCTGATAATATCATGTCCTGTAGGTCTTTTTACATTACCAACACATGATTTTTTTCAGTAAGCCAATACAGTTAGGAAACTTTTTTATTAGCTTACCTGGTGATAGAAGTAGAAGAGGGCAAAAAAGTGCCTGTATTTCTCCTACAGCCATACCACATTGGATAGGCCCAATCTCGTCTGTTCTTGGAAGCTAAGCAGTGTTGGGCCTGGTTAGTACTTGGGTGGGAGAACACATGGGAACACCAGGTGCTGTAGGTTTTTTCACATTACAGGCAAATTGTTTTTATTCTCTAGCTATTTAAATTGGAAACTTTTTCTTTTTATTGCCAGTACAGACATTTGGAAGAGGTCAAACAGACACAATAGCCATCACCTAAAGACTTACCACACTGTTTAGGCCCAATTCCAACTGCTTTTGGCAGCTAAACAGTGTTGATCCTCTTTAGTAGTTTAATTTAAGACCCCCTGCTAATATCATGTCCTGTAGGTCGTTTTACATTACCAACACATGATTTTTTTCAGTAAGCCAATACAGTTAGGAAACTTTTTTATTAGCTTACCTGGTGATAGAAGTAGAAGAGGGCAAAAAAGTGCATGTATCTCACCTACAGCCATACCACATTGGATAGGCCCAATCTCGTCTGATCTTGGAAGCTAAGCAGTGTTGGGCCTGGTTAGTACTTGGGTGGGAGACCACATGGGAACACCAGGTGCTGTAGGTTTTTTCACATTACAGGCAAATTGTTTTTATTCTCTAGCTATTTAAATTGGAAACTTTTTCTTTTTATTGCCAGTACAGACATTTGGAAGAGGTCAAACAGACACAATAGCCATCACCTAAAGACTTACCACACTGTTTAGGCCCAATTCCAACTGCTTTTGGCAGCTAAACAGTGTTGAGCCTCTTTAGTAGTTTAATTTAAGACCCCCTGCTAATATCATGTCCTGTAGGTCTTTTTACATTACCAACACATGATTTTTTTCAGTAAGCCAATACAGTTAGGAAACTTTTTTATTAGCTTACCTGGTGATAGAAGTAGAAGAGGGCTAAAAAGTGCCTGTATTTAACCTACAGCCATACCACATTGGATAGGCCCAATCTCGTCTGTTCTTGGAAGCTAAGCAGTGTTGGGCCTGGTTAGTACTTGGGTGGGAGACCACATGGGAACACCAGGTGCTGTAGGTTTTTTCACATTACAGGCAAATTGTTTTTATTCTCTAGCTATTTAAATTGGAAACTTTTTCTTTTTATTGCCAGTACAGGCATTTGGAAGAGGTCAAACAGACACAATAGCCATCACCTAAAGACTTACCACACTGTTTAGGCCCAATTCCATCTGCTTTTGGCAGCTAAACAGTGTTGATCCTCTTTAGTAGTTTAATTTAAGACCCCCTGCTAATATCATGTCCTGTAGGTCGTTTTACATTACCAACACATGATTTTTTTCAGTAAGCCAATACAGTTAGGAACCTTTTTTATTAGCTTACCTGGTGATAGAAGTAGAAGAGGGCAAAAAAGTGCATGTATCTCACCTACAGCCATACCACATTGGATAGGCCCAATCTCGTCTGATCTTGGAAGCTAAGCAGTGTTGGGCCTGGTTAGTACTTGGGTGGGAGACCACATGGGAACACCAGGTGCTGTAGGTTTTTCACATTACAGGCAAATTGTTTTTATTCTCTAGCTATTTAAATTGGAAACTTTTTCTTTTTATTACCAGTACAGACATTTGGAAGAGGTCAAACAGACACAATAGCCATCACCTAAAGACTTACCACACTGTTTAGGCCCAATTCCAACTGCTTTTGGCAGCTAAACAGTGTTGAGCCTCTTTAGTAGTTTAATTTAAGACCCCCTGCTAATATCATGTCCTGTAGGTCTTTTTACATTACCAACACATGATTTTTTTCAGTAAGCCAATACAGTTAGGAAACTTTTGTATTAGCTTACCTGGTGATAGAAGTAGAAGAGGGCAAAAAAGTGCCTTTAACTCACCTACAGCCATACCACATTGCATAGGCCCAATCTCGTCTGATCTTGGAAGCTAAGCAGTGTTGGGCCTGGTTAGTACTTGGGTGGGAGACCACATGGGAACACCAGGTGCTGTAGGTTTTTTCACATTACTGGCAAATTGTTTTTATTCTCTAGCTATTTAAATAGGAAACTTTATCTTTTTATTGCCAGCACAGACATTTGGAAGAGGTCAAACAGACACAATAGCCATCACCTAAAGACTTACCAAACTGTTTAGGCCCAATTCCAACTGCTTTTGGCAGCTAAACAGTGTTGAGCCTCTTTAGTAGTTTAATTTAAGACCCCCTGCTAATATCATGTCCTGTAGGTCTTTTTACATTACCAACACATGATTTTTTTCAGTAAGCCAATACAGTTAGGAAACTTTTTTATTAGCTTACCTGGTGATAGAAGTAGAAGAGGGCTAAAAAGTTCCTGTATTTCACCTACAGCCATACCACATTGGATAGGCCCAATCTCGTCTGTTCTTGGAAGCTAAGCAGTGTTGGGCCTGGTTAGTACTTGGGTGGGAGACCACATGGGAACACCAGGTGCTGTAGGTTTTTTCACATTACAGGCAAATTGTTTTTATTCTCTAGCTATTTAAATTGGAAACTTTTTCTTTTTATTGCCAGTACAGACATTTGGAAGAGGTCAAACAGACACAATAGCCATCACCTAAAGACTTACCACACTGTTTAGGCCCAATTCCAACTGCTTTTGGCAGCTAAACAGTGTTGATCCTCTTTAGTAGTTTAATTTAAGACCCCCTGCTAATATCATGTCCTGTAGGTCGTTTTACATTACCAACACATGATTTTTTTCAGTAAGCCAATACAGTTAGGAAACTTTTTTATTAGCTTACCTGGTGATAGAAGTAGAAGAGGGCAAAAAAGTGCATGTATCTCACCTACAGCCATACCACATTGGATAGGCCCAATCTCGTCTGATCTTGGAAGCTAAGCAGTGTTGGGCCTGGTTAGTACTTGGGTGGGAGACCACATGGGAACACCAGGTGCTGTAGGTTTTTTCACATTACAGGCAAATTGTTTTTATTCTCTAGCTATTTAAATTGGAAACTTTTTCTTTTTATTGCCAGTACAGACATTTGGAAGAGGTCAAACAGACACAATAGCCATCACCTAAAGACTTACCACACTGTTTAGGCCCAATTCCAACTGCTTTTGGCAGCTAAACAGTGTTGAGCCTCTTTAGTAGTTTAATTTAAGACCCCCTGCTAATATCATGTCCTGTAGGTCTTTTTACATTACCAACACATGATTTTTTTCAGTAAGCCAATACAGTTAGGAAACTTTTTTATTAGCTTACCTGGTGATAGAAGTAGAAGAGGGCTAAAAAGTGCCTGCATTTCACCTACAGCCATACCACATTGGATAGGCCCAATCTCGTCTGATCTTGGAAGCTAAACAGTGTTGGGCCTGGTTAGTACTTGGGTGGGAGACCACATGGGAACACCAGGTGCTGTAGGTTTTTTCACATTACAGGCAAATTGTTTTTATTCTCTAGCTATTTAAATTGGAAACTTTTTCTTTTTATTGCCAGTACAGGCATTTGGAAGAGGTCAAACAGACACAATAGCCATCACCTAAAGACTTACCACACTGTTTAGGCCCAGTTCCATCTGCTTTTGGCAGCTAAACAGTGTTGATCCTCTTTAGTAGTTTAATTTAAGACCCCCTGCTAATATCATGTCCTGTAGGTCGTTTTACATTACCAACACATGATTTTTTTCAGTAAGCCAATACAGTTAGGAACCTTTTTTATTAGCTTACCTGGTGATAGAAGTAGAAGAGGGCAAAAAAGTGCATGTATCTCACCTACAGCCATACCACATTGGATAGGCCCAATCTCGTCTGATCTTGGAAGCTAAGCAGTGTTGGGCCTGGTTAGTACTTGGGTGGGAGACCACATGGGAACACCAGGTGCTGTAGGTTTTTCACATTACAGGCAAATTGTTTTTATTCTCTAGCTATTTAAATTGGAAACTTTTTCTTTTTATTACCAGTACAGACATTTGGAAGAGGTCAAACAGACACAATAGCCATCACCTAAAGACTTACCACACTGTTTAGGCCCAATTCCAACTGCTTTTGGCAGCTAAACAGTGTTGAGCCTCTTTAGTAGTTTAATTTAAGACCCCCTGCTAATATCATGTCCTGTAGGTCTTTTTACATTACCAACACATGATTTTTTTCAGTAAGCCAATACAGTTAGGAAACTTTTGTATTAGCTTACCTGGTGATAGAAGTAGAAGAGGGCAAAAAAGTGCCTTTAACTCACCTACAGCCATACCACATTGCATAGGCCTAATCTCGTCTGATCTTGGAAGCTAAGCAGTGTTGGGCCTGGTTAGTACTTGGGTGGGAGACCACATGGGAACACCAGGTGCTGTAGGTTTTTTCACATTACTGGCAAATTGTTTTTATTCTCTAGCTATTTAAATAGGAAACTTTATCTTTTTATTGCCAGCACAGACATTTGGAAGAGGTCAAACAGACACAATAGCCATCACCTAAAGACTTACCAAACTGTTTAGGCCCAATTCCAACTGCTTTTGGCAGCTAAACAGTGTTGAGCCTCTTTAGTAGTTTAATTTAAGACCCCCTGCTAATATCATGTCCTGTAGGTCTTTTTACATTACCAACACATGATTTTTTTCAGTAAGCCAATACAGTTAGGAAACTTTTTTATTAGCTTACCTGGTGATAGAAGTAGAAGAGGGCTAAAAAGTGCCTGTATTTCACCTACAGCCATACCACATTGGATAGGCCCAATCTCGTCTGTTCTTGGAAGCTAAGCAGTGTTGGGCCTGGTTAGTACTTGGGTGGGAGACCACATGGGAACACCAGGTGCTGTAGGTTTTTTTCACATTACAGGCAAATTGTTTTTATTCTCTAGCTATTTAAATTGGAAACTTTTTCTTTTTATTGCCAGTACAGGCATTTGGAAGAGGTCAAACAGACACAATAGCCATCACCTAAAGACTTACCACACTGTTTAGGCCCAATTCCATCTGCTTTTGGCAGCTAAACAGTGTTGATCCTCTTTAGTAGTTTAATTTAAGACCCCCTGCTAATATCATGTCCTGTAGGTCGTTTTACATTACCAACACATGATTTTTTCAGTAAGCCAATACAGTTAGGAAACTTTTTTATTAGCTTACCTGGTGATAGAAGTAGAAGAGGGCAAAAAAGTGCATGTATCTCACCTACAGCCATACCACATTGGATAGCCCCAATCTCGTCTGATCTTGGAAGCTAAGCAGTGTTGGGCCTGGTTAGTACTTGGGTGGGAGACCACATGGGAACACCAGGTGCTGTAGGTTTTTTCACATTACAGGCAAATTGTTTTTATTCTCTAGCTATTTAAATTGGAAACTTTTTCTTTTTATTGCCAGTACAGACATTTGGAAGAGGTCAAACAGACACAATAGCCATCACCTAAAGAATTACCACACTGTTTAGGCCCAATTCCAACTGCTTTTGGCAGCTAAACAGTGTTGATCCTCTTTAGTAGTTTAATTTAAGACCCCCTGCTAATATCATGTCCTGTAGGTCGTTTTACATTACCAACACATGATTTTTTTCAGTAAGCCAATACAGTTAGGAAACTTTTTTATTAGCTTACCTGGTGATAGAAGTAGAAGAGGGCAAAAAAGTGCATGTATCTCACCTACAGCCATACCACATTGGATAGCCCCAATCTCGTCTGATCTTGGAAGCTAAGCAGTGTTGGGCCTGGTTAGTACTTGGGTGGGAGACCACATGGGAACACCAGGTGCTGTAGGTTTTTTCACATTACAGGCAAATTGTTTTTATTCTCTAGCTATTTAAATTGGAAACTTTTTCTTTTTATTGCCAGTACAGGCATTTGGAAGAGGTCAAACAGACACAATAGCCATCACCTAAAGACTTACCAAACTGTTTAGGCCCAATTCCAACTGCTTTTGGCAGCTAAACAGTGTTGAGCCTCTTTAGTAGTTTAATTTAAGACCCCCTGCTAATATCATGTCCTGTAGGTCTTTTTACATTACCAACACATGATTTTTTTCAGTAAGCCAATACAGTTAGGAAACTTTTTTATTAGCTTACCTGGTGATAGAAGTAGAAGAGGGCTAAAAAGTGCCTGTATTTCACCTACAGCCATACCACATTGGATAGGCCCAATCTCGTCTGTTCTTGGAAGCTAAGCAGTGTTGGGCCTGGTTAGTACTTGGGTGGGAGACCACATGGGAACACCAGGTGCTGTAGGTTTTTTCACATTACAGGCAAATTGTTTTTATTCTCTAGCTATTTAAATTGGAAACTTTTTCTTTTTATTGCCAGTACAGACATTTGGAAGAGGTCAAACAGACACAATAGCCATCACCTAAAGACTTACCACACTGTTTAGGCCCAATTCCAACTGCTTTTGGCAGCTAAACAGTGTTGATCCTCTTTAGTAGTTTAATTTAAGACCCCCTGCTAATATCATGTCCTGTAGGTCGTTTTACATTACCAACACATGATTTTTTTCAGTAAGCCAATACAGTTAGGAAACTTTTTTATTAGCTTACCTGGTGATAGAAGTAGAAGAGGGCAAAAAAGTGCATGTATCTCACCTACAGCCATACCACATTGGATAGGCCCAATCTCGTCTGATCTTGGAAGCTAAGCAGTGTTGGGCCTGGTTAGTACTTGGGTGGGAGACCACATGGGAACACCAGGTGCTGTAGGTTTTTTCACATTACAGGCAAATTGTTTTTATTCTCTAGCTATTTAAATTGGAAACTTTTTCTTTTTATTGCCAGTACAGACATTTGGAAGAGGTCAAACAGACACAATAGCCATCACCTAAAGACTTACCACACTGTTTAGGCCCAATTCCAACTGCTTTTGGCAGCTAAACAGTGTTGAGCCTCTTTAGTAGTTTAATTTAAGACCCCCTGCTAATATCATGTCCTGTAGGTCTTTTTACATTACCAACACATGATTTTTTTCAGTAAGCCAATACAGTTAGGAAACTTTTTTATTAGCTTACCTGGTGATAGAAGTAGAAGAGGGCTAAAAAGTGCCTGTATTTCACCTACAGCCATACCACATTGGATAGGCCCAATCTCGTCTGATCTTGGAAGCTAAACAGTGTTGGGCCTGGTTAGTACTTGGGTGGGAGACCACATGGGAACACCAGGTGCTGTAGGTTTTTTCACATTACAGGCAAATTGTTTTTATTCTCTAGCTATTTAAATTGGAAACTTTTTCTTTTTATTGCCAGTACAGGCATTTGGAAGAGGTCAAACAGACACAATAGCCATCACCTAAAGACTTACCACACTGTTTAGGCCCAGTTCCATCTGCTTTTGGCAGCTAAACAGTGTTGATCCTCTTTAGTAGTTTAATTTAAGACCCCCTGCTAATATCATGTCCTGTAGGTCGTTTTACATTACCAACACATGATTTTTTTCAGTAAGCCAATACAGTTAGGAACCTTTTTTATTAGCTTACCTGGTGATAGAAGTAGAAGAGGGCAAAAAAGTGCATGTATCTCACCTACAGCCATACCACATTGGATAGGCCCAATTTCGTCTGATCTTGGAAGCTAAGCAGTGTTGGGCCTGGTTAGTACTTGGGTGGGAGACCACATGGGAACACCAGGTGCTGTAGGTTTTTCACATTACAGGCAAATTGTTTTTATTCTCTAGCTATTTAAATTGGAAACTTTTTCTTTTTATTACCAGTACAGACATTTGGAAGAGGTCAAACAGACACAATAGCCATCACCTAAAGACTTACCACACTGTTTAGGCCCAATTCCAACTGCTTTTGGCAGCTAAACAGTGTTGAGCCTCTTTAGTAGTTTAATTTAAGACCCCCTGCTAATATCATGTCCTGTAGGTCTTTTTACATTACCAACACATGATTTTTTTCAGTAAGCCAATACAGTTAGGAAACTTTTGTATTAGCTTACCTGGTGATAGAAGTAGAAGAGGGCAAAAAAGTGCCTTTAACTCACCTACAGCCATACCACATTGCATAGGCCCAATCTCGTCTGATCTTGGAAGCTAAGCAGTGTTGGGCCTGGTTAGTACTTGGGTGGGAGACCACTTGGGAACACCAGGTGCTGTAGGTTTTTTCACATTACTGGCAAATTGTTTTTATTCTCTAGCTATTTAAATAGGAAACTTTATCTTTTTATTGCCAGCACAGACATTTGGAAGAGGTCAAACAGACACAATAGCCATCACCTAAAGACTTACCAAACTGTTTAGGCCCAATTCCAACTGCTTTTGGCAGCTAAACAGTGTTGAGCCTCTTTAGTAGTTTAATTTAAGACCCCCTGCTAATATCATGTCCTGTAGGTCTTTTTACATTACCAACACATGATTTTTTTCAGTAAGCCAATACAGTTAGGAAACTTTTTTATTAGCTTACCTGGTGATAGAAGTAGAAGAGGGCTAAAAAGTGCCTGTTTTTCACCTACAGCCATACCACATTGGATAGGCCCAATCTCGTCTGTTCTTGGAAGCTAAGCAGTGTTGGGCCTGGTTAGTACTTGGGTGGGAGACCACATGGGAACACCAGGTGCTGTAGGTTTTTTTCACATTACAGGCAAATTGTTTTTATTCTCTAGCTATTTAAATTGGAAACTTTTTCTTTTTATTGCCAGTACAGGCATTTGGAAGAGGTCAAACAGACACAATAGCCATCACCTAAAGACTTACCACACTGTTTAGGCCCAATTCCATCTGCTTTTGGCAGCTAAACAGTGTTGATCCTCTTTAGTAGTTTAATTTAAGACCCCCTGCTAATATCATGTCCTGTAGGTCGTTTTACATTACCAACACATGATTTTTTTCAGTAAGCCAATACAGTTAGGAAACTTTTTTATTAGCTTACCTGGTGATAGAAGTAGAAGAGGGCAAAAAAGTGCCTGTATCTCAACTACAGCCATACCACATTGGATAGGCCCAATCTCGTCTGATCTTGGAAGCTAAGCAGTGTTGGGCCTGGTTAGTACTTGGGTGGGAGACCACATGGGAACACCAGGTGCTGTAGGTTTTTTCACATTACTGGCAAATTGTTTTTATTCTCTAGCTATTTAAATTGGAAACTTTTTCTTTTTATTGCCAGCACAGACATTTGGAAGAGGTCAAACAGACACAATAGCCATCACCTAAAGACTTACCACACTGTTTAGGCCCAATGCCAACTGCTTTTGGCAGCTAAACAGTGTTGGGCCTCTTTAGTAGTTTAATTTAAGACTCCCTGCTAATATCATGTCCTGTAGGTATTTTTACATTACCAACACATGATTTTTTTCAGTAAGCCAATACAGTTAGGAAACTTTTTTATTAGCTTACCTGGTGATAGAAGTAGAAGAGGGCAAAAAAGTGCCTGTATCTCACCTACAGCCATACCACATTGGATAGGCCCAATCTCGTCTGATCTTGGAAGCTAAGCAGTGTTGGGCCTGGTTAGTACTTGGGTGGGAGACCACATGGGAACACCAGGTGCTGTAGGTTTTTTCACATTACAGGCAAATTGTTTTTATTCTCTAGCTATTTAAATTGGAAACTTTTTCTTTTTATTGCCAGTACAGACATTTGGAAGAGGTCAAACAGACACAATAGCCATCACCTAAAGACTTACCACACTGTTTAGGCCCAATTCCAACTGCTTTTGGCAGCTAAACAGTGTTGAGCCTGTTTAGTAGTTTAATTTAAGACCCCCTGCTAATATCATGTCCTGTAGGTCTTTTTACATTACCAACACATGATTTTTTTCAGTAAGCCAATACAGTTAGGAAACTTTTTTATTAGCTTACCTGGTGATAGAAGTAGTAGAGGGCAAAAAAGTGCCTATATCTCACCTACAGCCATACCACATTGAATAGGCCCAATCTCGTCTGATCTTGGAAGCTAAGCAGTGTTGGGCCTGGTTAGTACTTGGGTGGGAGACCACATGGGAACACCAGGTGCTGTAGGTTTTTCACATTACAGGCAAATTGTTTTTATTCTCTAGCTATTTAAATTGGAAACTTTTTCTTTTTATTGCCAGTACAGACATTTGGAAGAGGTCAAACAGACACAATAGCCATCTCCTAAAGACTTACCACACTGTTTAGGCCCAATTCCAACTACTTTTGGCAGCTAAACAGTGTTGAGCCTCTTTAGTAGTTTAATTTAAGACCCCCTGCTAATATCATGTCCTGTAGGTCTTTTTACATTACCAACACATGATTTTTTTCAGTAAGCCAATACAGTTAGGAAACTTTTTTATTAGCTTACCTGGTGATAGAAGTAGAAGAGGGCAAAAAAGTGAATTTAGCTCACCTACAGCCATACCACATTGGATAGGCCCAATCTCGTCTGATCTTGGAAGCTAAGCAGTGTTGGGCCTGGTTAGTACTTGGGTGGGAGACCACATGGGAACACCAGGTGCTGTAGGTTTTTTCACATCACTGGCAAATTGTTTTTATTCTCTAGCTATTTATATTGGAAACTTTTTCATTTTATTGCCAGCACAGACATTTGGAAGAGGTCAAACAGACACAATAGCCATCACCTAAAGACTTACCACACTGTTTAGGCTCAATTCCAACTGCTTTTGGCAGCTAAACAGTGTTGAGCCTCTTTTGTAGTTTAATTTAAGACCCCCTGCTAATATCATGTCCTGTAGGTCTTTTTACATTACCAACACATGATTTTTTTCCGTAAGCCAATACAGTTAGGGAACTTTTGTATTAGCTTACCTGGTGATAGAAGTAGAAGAGGGCAAAAAGTGCCTGTATCTCACCTACAGCCATACCACATTGGATAGGCCCAATCTCGTCTGATCTTGGAAGCTTAGCAGTGTTGGGCCTGGTTAGTACTTTGGTGGGAGACCACATGGGAACACCAGGTGCTGTAGGGTTTTTCACATTACAGGCAAATTGTTTTTATTCTCTAGCTATTTAAATTGGAAACTTTTTCTTTTTATTGCCAGTACAGACATTTGGAAGAGGTCAAACAGACACAATAGCCATCACATAAAGACTTACCACACTGTTTAGGCCCAATTCCAACTGCTTTTGGCAGCTAAACAGTGTTGAGCCTCTTTAGTAGTTTAATTTAAGACCCCCTGCTAATATCATGTCCTGTAGGTCTTTTTACATTACCAACACATGATTTTTTTCAGTAAGCCAATACAGTTAGGAAACTTTTTTATTAGCTTACCTGGTGATAGAAGTAGAAGAGGGCTAAAAAGTGCCTGTATTTCACCTACAGCCATACCACATTGGATAGGCCCAATCTCGTCTGTTCTTGGAAGCTAAGCAGTGTTGGGCCTGGTTAGTACTTGGGTGGGAGACCACATGGGAACACCAGGTGCTGTAGGTTTTTTCACATTACAGGCAAATTGTTTTTATTCTCTAGCTATTTAAATTGGAAACTTTTTCTTTTTATTGCCAGTACAGGCATTTGGAAGAGGTCAAACAGACACAATAGCCATCACCTAAAGACTTACCACACTGTTTAGGCCCAATTCCATCTGCTTTTGGCAGCTAAACAGTGTTGATCCTCTTTAGTAGTTTAATTTAAGACCCCCTGCTAATATCATGTCCTGTAGGTCGTTTTACATTACCAACACATGATTTTTTTCAGTAAGCCAATACAGTTAGGAAACTTTTTTATTAGCTTACCTGGTGATAAAAGTAGAAGAGGGCAAAAAAGTGCATGTATCTCACCTACAGCCATACCACATTGGATAGGCCCAATCTCGTCTGATCTTGGAAGCTAAGCAGTGTTGGGCCTGGTTAGTACTTGGGTGGGAGACCACATGGGAACACCAGGTGCTGTAGGTTTTTTCACATTACAGGCAAATTGTTTTTATTCTCTAGCTATTTAAATTGGAAACTTTTTCTTTTTATTGCCAGTACAGACATTTGGAAGAGGTCAAACAGACACAATAGCCATCACCTAAAGAATTACCACACTGTTTAGGCCCAATTCCAACTGCTTTTGGCAGCTAAACAGTGTTGAGCCTCTTTAGTAGTTTAATTTAAGACCCCCTGCTAATATCATGTCCTGTAGGTCTTTTTACATTACCAACACATGATTTTTTTCAGTAAGCCAATACAGTTAGGAAACTTTTTTATTACCTTACCTGGTGATAGAAGTAGAAGAGGGCAAAAAAGTGCCTGTATCTCAACTACAGCCATACCACATTGGATAGGCCCAATCTCGTCTGATCTTGGAAGCTAAGCAGTGTTGGGCCTGGTTAGTACTTGGGTGGGAGACCACATGGGAACACCAGGTGCTGTAGGTTTTTTCACATTACTGGCAAATTGTTTTTATTCTCTAGCTATTTAAATTGGAAACTTTTTCTTTTTATTGCCAGCACAGACATTTGGAAGAGGTCAAACAGACACAATAGCCATCACCTAAAGACTTACCACACTGTTTAGGCCCAATTCCAACTGCTTTTGGCAGCTAAACAGTGTTGGGCCTCTTTAGTAGTTTAATTTAAGACTCCCTGCTAATATCATGTCCTGTAGGTATTTTTACATTACCAACACATGATTTTTTTCAGTAAGCCAATACAGTTAGGAAACTTTTTTATTAGCTTACCTGGTGATAGAAGTAGAAGAGGGCAAAAAAGTGCCTGTATCTCACCTACAGCCATACCACATTGGATAGGCCCAATCTCGTCTGATCTTGGAAGCTAAGCAGTGTTGGGCCTGGTTAGTACTTGGGTGGGAGACCACATGGGAACACCAGGTGCTGTAGGTTTTTTCACATTACAGGCAAATTGTTTTTATTCTCTAGCTATTTAAATTGGAAACTTTTTCTTTTTATTGCCAGTACAGACATTTGGAAGAGGTCAAACAGACACAATAGCCATCACCTAAAGACTTACCACACTGTTTAGGCCCAATTCCAACTGCTTTTGGCAGCTAAACAGTGTTGAGCCTGTTTAGTAGTTTAATTTAAGACCCCCTGCTAATATCATGTCCTGTAGGTCTTTTTACATTACCAACACATGATTTTTTTCAGTAAGCCAATACAGTTAGGAAACTTTTTTATTAGCTTACCTGGTGATAGAAGTAGAAGAGGGCAAAAAAGTGAATTTAACTCACCTACAGCCATACCACATTGGATAGGCCCAATCTCGTCTGATCTTGGAAGCTAAGCAGTGTTGGGCCTGGTTAGTACTTGGGTGGGAGACCACATGGGAACACCAGGTGCTGTAGGTTTTTTCACATCACTGGCAAATTGTTTTTATTCTCTAGCTATTTATATTGGAAACTTTTTCATTTTATTGCCAGCACAGACATTTGGAAGAGGTCAAACAGACACAATAGCCATCACCTAAAGACTTACCACACTGTTTAGGCCCAATTCCAACTGCTTTTGGCAGCTAAACAGTGTTGAGCCTCTTTAGTAGTTTAATTTAAGACCCCCTGCTAATATCATGTCCTGTAGGTCTTTTTACATTACCAACACATGATTTTTTTCAGTAAGCCAATACAGTTAGGAAACTTTTTTATTAGCTTACCTGGTGATAGAAGTAGAAGAGGGCTAAAAAGTGCCTGTATTTCACCTACAGCCATACCACATTGGATAGGCCCAATCTCGTCTGTTCTTGGAAGCTAAGCAGTGTTGGGCCTGGTTAGTACTTGGGTGGGAGACCACATGGGAACACCAGGTGCTGTAGGTTTTTTCACATTACAGGCAAATTGTTTTTATTCTCTAGCTATTTAAATTGGAAACTTTTTCTTTTTATTGCCAGTACAGGCATTTGGAAGAGGTCAAACAGACACAATAGCCATCACCTAAAGACTTACCACACTGTTTAGGCCCAATTCCATCTGCTTTTGGCAGCTAAACAGTGTTGATCCTCTTTAGTAGTTTAATTTAAGACCCCCTGCTAATATCATGTCCTGTAGGTCGTTTTACATTACCAACACATGATTTTTTTCAGTAAGCCAATACAGTTAGGAAACTTTTGTATTAGCTTACCTGGTGATAGAAGTAGAAGAGGGCAAAAAAGTGCATGTATCTCACCTACAGCCATACCACATTGGAAAGGCCCAATCTTGTCTGATCTTGGAAGCTAAGCAGTGTTGGGCCTGGTTAGTACTTTGGTGGGAGACCACATGGGAACACCAGGTGCTGTAGGGTTTTTCACATTACAGGCAAATTGTTTTTATTCTCTAGCTATTTAAATTGGAAACTTTTTCTTTTTATTGCCAGTACAGACATTTGGAAGAGGTCAAACAGACACAATAGCCATCACATAAAGACTTACCACACTGTTTAGGCCCAATTCCAACTGCTTTTGGCAGCTAAACAGTGTTGAGCCTCTTTAGTAGTTTAATTTAAGACCCCCTGCTAATATCATGTCCTGTAGGTCTTTTTACATTACCAACACATGATTTTTTTCAGTAAGCCAATACAGTTAGGAAACTTTTTTATTAGCTTACCTGGTGATAGAAGTAGAAGAGGGCTAAAAAGTGCCTGTATTTCACCTACAGCCATACCACATTGGATAGGCCCAATCTCGTCTGTTCTTGGAAGCTAAGCAGTGTTGGGCCTGGTTAGTACTTGGGTGGGAGACCACATGGGAACACCAGGTGCTGTAGGTTTTTTCACATTACAGGCAAATTGTTTTTATTCTCTAGCTATTTAAATTGGAAACTTTTTCTTTTTATTGCCAGTACAGGCATTTGGAAGAGGTCAAACAGACACAATAGCCATCACCTAAAGACTTACCACACTGTTTAGGCCCAATTCCATCTGCTTTTGGCAGCTAAACAGTGTTGATCCTCTTTAGTAGTTTAATTTAAGACCCCCTGCTAATATCATGTCCTGTAGGTCGTTTTACATTACCAACACATGATTTTTTTCAGTAAGCCAATACAGTTAGGAAACTTTTTTATTAGCTTACCTGGTGATAGAAGTAGAAGAGGGCAAAAAAGTGCATGTATCTCACCTACAGCCATACCACATTGGAAAGGCCCAATCTTGTCTGATCTTGGAAGCTAAGCAGTGTTGGGCCTGGTTAGTACTTGGGTGGGAGACCACATGGGAACACCAGGTGCTGTAGGTTTTTTCACATTACAGGCAAATTGTTTTTATTCTCTAGCTATTTAAATTGGAAACTTTTTCTTTTTATTGCCAGTACAGACATTTGGAAGAGGTCAAACAGACACAATAGCCATCACCTAAAGACTTACCACACTGTTTAGGCCCAATTCCAACTGCTTTTGGCAGCTAAACAGTGTTGAGCCTCTTTAGTAGTTTAATTTAAGACCCCCTGCTAATATCATGTAATGTAGGTCTTTTTACATTACCAACACATGATTTTTTTCAGTAAGCCAATACAGTTAGGAAACTTTTTTATTAGCTTACCTGGTGATAGAAGTAGAAGAGGGCAAAAAAGTGCCTGTATCTCACCTACAGCCATACCACATTGGATAGGCCCAATCTTGTCTGATCTTGGAAGCTAAGCAGTGTTGGGCCTGGTTAGTACTTGGGTGGGAGACCACATGGGAACACCAGGTGCTGTAGGTTTTTTGACATCACAGGCAAATTGTTTTTATTCTCTAGCTATTTAAATTGGAAACTTTTTCTTTTTATTGCCAGTACAGACATTTGGAAGAGGTCAAACAGACACAATAGCCATCTCCTAAAGACTTACCACACTGTTTAGGCCCAATTCCAACTACTTGTGGCAGCTAAACAGTGTTGAGCCTCTTTAGTAGTTTAATTTAAGACCCCCTGCTAATATCATGTCCTGTAGGTCTTTTTACATTACCAACACATGATTTTTTTCAGTAAGCCAATACAGTTAGGAAACTTTTTTATTAGCTTACCTGGTGATAGAAGTAGAAGAGGGCAAAAAAGTGCCTTTATCTCAACTACAGCCATACCACATTGGATAGGCCCAATCTCGTCTGAACTTGGAAGCTAAGCAGTGTTGGGCCTGGTTAGTACTTTGGTGGGAGACCACATGGGAACACCAGGTGCTGTCGGTTTTTTCACATTACAGGCAATTTTTTTTTTATTCTCTAGCTATTTAAATTGGAAACTTTTTATTTTTATTGCCAGTACAGACATTTGGAAGAGGTCAAACAGACACAATAGCCATCACCTAAAGACTTACCACACTGTTTAGGCCCAATTCCAACTGCTTTTGGCAGCTAAACAGTGTTGGGCCCCTTTAGTAGTTTAATTTAAGACTCCCTGCTAATATCATGTCCTGTAGGTCTTTTTACATTACCAACACATGATTTTTTTCAGTAAGCCAATACAGTTAGGAAACTTTTTTATTAGCTTACCTGGTGATAGAAGTAGAAGAGGGCAAAAAAGTGCCTGTATCTCACCTACAGCCATACCACATTGGATAGGCCCAATCTCGTCTGATCTTGGAAGCTAAGCAGTGTTGGGCCTGGTTAGTACTTGGGTGGGAGACCACATGGGAACACCAGGTGCTGTAGGTTTTTTCACATTACTGGCAAATTGTTTTTATTCTCTAGCTATTTAAATAGGAAACTTTATCTTTTTATTGCCAGCACAGACATTTGGAAGAGGTCAAACAGACACAATAGCCATCACCTAAAGACTTACCAAACTGTTTAGGCCCAATTCCAACTGCTTTTGGCAGCTAAACAGTGTTGAGCCTCTTTAGTAGTTTAATTTAAGACCCCCTGCTAATATCATGTCCTGTAGGTCTTTTTACATTACCAACACATGATTTTTTTCAGTAAGCCAATACAGTTAGGAAACTTTTTTATTAGCTTACCTGGTGATAGAAGTAGAAGAGGGCAAAAAAGTGCCTGTATCTCAACTACAGCCATACCACATTGGATAGGCCCAATCTCGTCTGAACTTGGAAGCTAAGCAGTATTGGGCCTGGTTAGTACTTGGGTGGGAGACCACATGGGAACACCAGGTGCTGTAGGTTTTTTCACATTACAGGCAAATTGTTTTTATTCTCTAGCTATTTAAATTGGAAACTTTTTCTTTTTATTGCCAGCACAGACATTTGGAAGAGGTCAAACAGACACAATAGCCATCACCTAAAGACTTACCACACTGTTTAGGCCCAATTCCAACTGCTTTTGGCAGCTAAACAGTGTTGGGCCTCTTTAGTAGTTTAATTTAAGACTCCCTGCTAATATCATGTCCTGTAGGTCTTTTTACATTACCAACACATGATTTTTTTCAGTAAGCCAATACAGTTAGGAAACTTTTTTATTAGCTTACCTGGTGATAGAAGTAGAAGAGGGCAAAAAAGTGCCTGTATCTCACCTACAGCCATACCACATTGGATAGGCCCAATCTCGTCTGATCTTGGAAGCTAAGCAGTGTTGGGCCTGGTTAGTACTTGGGTGGGAGACCACATGGGAACACCAGGTGCTGTAGGTTTTTTCACATTACAGGCAAATTGTTTTTATTCTCTAGCTATTTAAATTGGAAACTTTTTCTTTTTATTGCCAGTACAGACATTTGGAAGAGGTCAAACAGACACAATAGCCATCACCTAAAGAATTACCACACTGTTTAGGCCCAATTCCAACTGCTTTTGGCAGCTAAACAGTGTTGAGCCTCTTTAGTAGTTTAATTTAAGACCCCCTGCTAATATCATGTCCTGTAGGTCTTTTTACATTACCAACACATGATTTTTTTTAAGTAAGCCAATACAGTTAGGAAACTTTTTTATTAGCTTACCTGGTGATAGAAGTAGAAGAGGGCAAAAAAGTGCTTGTATCTCACCTACAGCCATACCACATTGGATAGGCCCAACCTCGTCTGATCTTGGAAGTTAAGCAGTGTTGGGCCTGGTTAGTACTTGGGTGGGAGACCACATGGGAACACCAGGTGCTGTAGGTTTTTTCACATTACTGGCAAATTGTTTTTATTCTCTAGCTATTTAGATTGGAAACTTTTTCTTTTTATTGCCAGCACAGACATTTGGAAGAGTTCAAACAGACACAATAGCCATCACCTAAAGACTTACCACACTGTTTAGGCCCAATTCCAACTGCTTTTGGCAGCTAAACAGTGTTGAGCCTCTTTAGTAGTTTAATTTAAGACCCCCTGCTAATATCATGTCCTGTAGGTCTTTTTACATTACCAACACATGATTTTTTTCAGTAAGCCAATACAGTTAGGAAACTTTTGTATTAGCTTACCTGGTGATAGAAGTAGAAGAGGGCAAAAAAGTACCTGTATCTCACCTACAGCCATACCACATTGGATAGGCCTGATCTTGGAAGCAAAGCAGTGTTGGGCCTGGATAGTACTTAGGTGGGAGACCACATGGGAACACCAGGTGCTGTAGGTTTTTTCACATTACTGGCAAATTGTTTTTATTCTCTAGATATTTAAATTGGAAACTTTTTCTTTTTATTGCCAGCACTGACATTTGGAAGAGGTAAAACAGACACAATATCCATCACCTAAAGACTTACCACACTGTTTAGGCCCAATTCCAACTGCTTTTGGCAGCTAAACAGTGTTGGGCCTCTTTAGTAGTTTAATTTAAGACTCCCTGCTAATATCATGTCCTGTAGGTCTTTTTACATTACCAACACATGATTTTTTTCAGTAAGCCAATACAGTTTTAAAACTTTTTTATTAGCTTACCTGGTGATAGAAGTAGAAGAGGGCAAAAAAGTGCCTGTATCTCACCTACAGCCATACCACATTGGATAGGCCCAATCTCGTCTGATCTTGGAAGCTAAGCAGTGTTGGGCCTGGTTAGTACTTGGGTGGGAGACCACATGGGAACACCAGGTGCTGTAGGTTTTTTCACATTACAGGCAAATTGTTTTTATTCTCTAGCTATTTAAATTGGAAACTTTTTCTTTTTATTGCCAGTACAGACATTTGGAAGAGGTCAAACAGACACAATAGCCATCACCTAAAGACTTACCACACTGTTTAGGCCCAATTCCAACTGCTTTTGGCAGCTAAACAGTGTTGAGCCTCTTTAGTAGTTTAATTTAAGACCCCCTGCTAATATAATGTCCTGTAGGTCTTTTTACATTACCAACACATGATTTTTTTCAGTAAGCCAATACAGTTAGGAAACTTTTGTATTAGCTTACCTAGTGATAGAAGTAGAAGAGGGCAAAAAAGTGCCTTTAACTCAGCTACAGCCATACCACATTGGATAGGCCCACTCTCGTCTGATCTTGGAAGCTAAGCAGTGTTGGGCCTGGTTAGTACTTGGGTGGGAGACCACATGGGAACACCAGGTGCTGTAGGTTTTTTCACATTACAGGCAAATTGTTTTTATTCTCTAGCTATTTAAATAGGAAACTTTATCTTTTTATTGCCAGCACAGACATTTGGAAGAGGTCAAACAGACACAATAGCCATCACCTAAAGACTTACCAAACTGTTTAGGCCCAATTCCAACTGCTTTTGGCAGCTAAACAGTGTTGAGCCTCTTTAGTAGTTTAATTTAAGACCCCCTGCTAATATAATGTCCTGTAGGTCTTTTTACATTACCAACACATGATTTTTTTCAGTAAGCCAATACAGTTAGGAAACTTTTTTATTAGCTTACCTGGTGATAGAAGTAGAAGAGGGCAAAAAAGTGCCTGGATCTCAACTACAGCCATACCACATTGGATAGGCCCAATCTCGTCTGAACTTGGAAGCTAAGCAGTGTTGGGCCTGGTTAGTACTTGGGTGGGAGACCACATGGGAACACCAGGTGCTGTAGGTTTTTTCACATTACTGGCAAATTAATTTTATTCTCTAGCTATTTAAATTGGAAACTTTTTCTTTTTATTGCCAGCACAGACATTTGGAAGAGGTCAAACAGACACAATAGCCATCACCTAAAGACTTACCACACTGTTTAGGCCCAATTCCAACTGCTTTTGGCAGCTAAACAGTGTTGGGCCTCTTTAGTAGTTTAATTTAAGACTCCCTGCTAATATCATGTCCTGTAGGTCTTTTTACATTACCAACACATGATTTTTTTCAGTAAGCCAATACAGTTAGGAAACTTTTTTATTAGCTTACCTGGTGATAAAAGTAGAAGAGGGCAAAAAAGTGCCTGTATCTCACCTACAGCCATACCACATTGGATAGGCCCAATCTCGTCTGATCTTGGAAGCTAAGCAGTGTTGGGCCTGGTTAGTACTTGGGTGGGAGACCACATGGGAACACCAGGTGCTGTAGGTTTTTTCACATTACAGGCAAATTGTTTTTATTCTCTAGCTATTTAAATTGGAAACTTTTTCTTTTTATTGCCAGTACAGACATTTGGAATAGGTCAAACAGACACAATAGCCATCACCTAAAGACTTACCACACTGTTTAGGCCCAATTCCAACTGCTTTTGGCAGCTAAACAGTGTTGAGCTGGTTTAGTAGTTTAATTTAAGACCCCCTGCTAATATCATGTCCTGTAGGTCTTTTTACATTACCAACACATGATTTTTTTCAGTAAGCCAATACAGTTAGGAAACTTTTTTATTAGCTTACCTGGTGATAGAAGTAGAAGAGGGCAAAAAAGTGCCTGTATCTCACCTACAGCCATACCACATTGGATAGGCCCAATCTCGTCTGATTTTGGAAGCTAAGCAGTGTTGGGCCTGGTTAGTACTTGGGTGGGAGACCACATGGGAACACCAGGTGCTGTAGGTTTTTTCACATTACAGGCAAATTGTTTTTATTCTCTAGCTATTTAAATTGGAAACTTTTTCTTTTTATTGCCAGTACAGACATTTGGAAGAGGTCAAACAGACACAATAGCCATCACCTAAAGACTTACCACACTGTTTAGGCCCAATTCCAACTGCTTTTGGCAGCTAAACAGTGTTGAGCCGCTTTAGTAGTTTAATTTAAGACCCCCTGCTAATATCATGTCCTGTAGGTCTTTTTACATTACCAACACATGATTTTTTTTAAGTAAGCCAATACAGTTAGGAAACTTTTTTATTAGCTTACCTGGTGATAGAAGTAGAAGAGGGCAAAAAAGTGCTTGTATCTCACCTACAGCCATACCACATTGGATAGGCCCAACCTCGTCTGATCTTGGAAGCTAAGCAGTGTTGGGCCTGGTTAGTACTTGGGTGGGAGACCACATGGGAACACCAGGTGCTGTAGGTTTTTTCACATTACTGGCAAATTGTTTTTATTCTCTAGCTATTTAGATTGGAAACTTTTTCTTTTTATTGCCAGCACAGACATTTGGAAGAGATCAAACTGACACAATAGCCATCACCTAAAGACTTACCACACTGTTTAGGCCCAATTCCAACTGCTTTTGGCAGCTAAACAGTGTTGAGCCTCTTTAGTAGTTTAATTTAAGACCCCCTGCTAATATCATGTCCTGTAGGTCTTTTTACATTACCAACACATGATTTTTTTCAGTAAGCCAATACAGTTAGGAAACTTTTTTATTAGCTTACCTGGTGATAGAAGTAGAAGAGGGCAAAAAAGTGAATTTAACTCACCTACAGCCATACCACATTGGATAGGCCCAATCTCGTCTGATCTTGGAAGCTAAGCAGTGTTGGGCCTGGTTAGTACTTGGGTGGGAGACCACATGGGAACACCAGGTGCTGTAGGTTTTTTCACATCACTGGCAAATTGTTTTTATTCTCTAGCTATTTATATTGGAAACTTTTTCATTTTATTGCCAGCACAGACATTTGGAAGAGGTCAAACAGACACAATAGCCATCAGCTAAAGACTTACCACACTGTTTAGGCTCAATTCCAACTGCTTTTGGCAGCTAAACAGTGTTGAGCCTCTTTTGTAGTTTAATTTAAGACCCCCTGCTAATATCATGTCCTGTAGGTCTTTTTACATTACCAACACATGATTTTTTTCCGTAAGCCAATACAGTTAGGGAACTTTTGTATTAGCTTACCTGGTGATAGAAGTAGAAGAGGGCAAAAAAGTGCCTGTATCTCACCTACAGCCATACCACATTGGATAGGCCCAATCTTGTCTGATCTTGGAAGCTAAGCAGTGTTGGGCCTGGTTAGTACTTTGGTGGGAGACCACATGGGAACACCAGGTGCTGTAGGGTTTTTCACATTACAGGCAAATTGTTTTTATTCTCTAGCTATTTAAATCTGAAACTTTTTCTTTTTATTGCCAGTACAGACATTTGGAAGAGGTCAAACAGACACAATAGCCATCACATAAAGACTTACCACACTGTTTAGGCCCAATTCCAACTGCTTTTGGCAGCTAAACAGTGTTGAGCCTCTTTAGTAGTTTAATTTAAGACCCCCTGCTAATATCATGTCCTGTAGGTCTTTTTACATTACCAACACATGATTTTTTTCAGTAAGCCAATACAGTTAGGAAACTTTTTTATTAGCTTACCTGGTGATAGAAGTAGAAGAGGGCTAAAAAGTGCCTGTATTTCACCTACAGCCATACCACATTGGATAGGCCCAATCTCGTCTGTTCTTGGAAGCTAAGCAGTGTTGGGCCTGGTTAGTACTTGGGTGGGAGACCACATGGGAACACCAGGTGCTGTAGGTTTTTTCACATTACAGGCAAATTGTTTTTATTCTCTAGCTATTTAAATTGGAAACTTTTTCTTTTTATTGCCAGTACAGGCATTTGGAAGAGGTCAAACAGACACAATAGCCATCACCTAAAGACTTACCACACTGTTTAGGCCCAATTCCATCTGCTTTTGGCAGCTAAACAGTGTTGATCCTCTTTAGTAGTTTAATTTAAGACCCCCTGCTAATATCATGTCCTGTAGGTCGTTTTACATTACCAAAACATGATTTTTTTCAGTAAGCCAATACAGTTAGGAAACTTTTTTATTAGCTTACCTGGTGATAGAAGTAGAAGAGGGCAAAAAAGTGCATGTATCTCACCTACAGCCATACCACATTGGATAGGCCCAATCTCGTCTGATCTTGGAAGCTAAGCAGTGTTGGGCCTGGTTAGTACTTGGGTGGGAGACCACATGGGAACACCAGGTGCTGTAGGTTTTTTCACATTACAGGCAAATTGTTTTTATTCTCTAGCTATTTAAATTGGAAACTTTTTCTTTTTATTGCCAGTACAGACATTTGGAAGAGGTCAAACAGACACAATAGCCATCACCTAAAGACTTACCACACTGTTTAGGCCCAATTCCAACTGCTTTTGGCAGCTAAACAGTGTTGAGCCTCTTTAGTAGTTTAATTTAAGACCCCCTGCTAATATCATGTCCTGTAGGTCTTTTTACATTACCAACACATGATTTTTTTCAGTAAGCCAATACAGTTAGGAAACTTTTTTATTAGCTTACCTGGTGATAGAAGTAGAAGAGGGCAAAAAAGTGCTTGTATCTCACCTACAGCCATACCACATTGGATAGGCCCAATCTTGTCTGATCTTGGAAGCTAAGCAGTGTTGGGCCTGGTTAGTACTTGGGTGGGAGACCACATGGGAACACCAGGTGCTGTAGGTTTTTTGACATTACAGGCAAATTGTTTTTATTCTCTAGCTATTTAAATTGGAAACTTTTTCTTTTTATTGCCAGTACAGACATTTGGAAGAGGTCAAACAGACACAATAGCCATCTCCTAAAGACTTACCACACTGTTTAGGCCCAATTCCAACTACTTGTGGCAGCTAAACAGTGTTGAGCCTCTTTAGTAGTTTAATTTAAGACCCCCTGCTAATATCATGTCCTGTAGGTCTTTTTACATTACCAACACATGATTTTTTTCAGTAAGCCAATACAGTTAGGAAACTTTTTTATTAGCTTACCTGGTGATAGAAGTAGAAGAGGGCAAAAAAGTGCCTGTATCTCAACTACAGCCATACCACATTGGATAGGCCCAATCTCGTCTGAACTTGGAAGCTAAGCAGTGTTGGGCCTGGTTAGTACTTTGGTGGGAGACCACATGGGAACACCAGGTGCTGTCGGTTTTTTCACATTACAGGCAATTTTTTTTTTATTCTCTAGCTATTTAAATTGGAAACTTTTTATTTTTATTGCCAGTACAGACATTTGGAAGAGGTCAAACAGACACAATAGCCATCACCAAAAGACTTACCACACTGTTTAGGCCCAATTCCAACTGCTTTTGGCAGCTAAACAGTGTTGGGCCTCTTTAGTAGTTTAATTTAAGACTCCCTGCTAATATCATGTCCTGTAGGTCTTTTTACATTACCAACACATGATTTTTTTCAGTAAGCCAATACAGTTAGGAAACTTTTTTATTAGCTTACCTGGTGATAGAAGTAGAAGAGGGCAAAAAAGTGCCTGTATCTCACCTACAGCCATACCACATTGGATAGGCCCAACCTCGTCTGATCTTGGAAGTTAAGCAGTGTTGGGCCTGGTTAGTACTTGGGTGGGAGACCACATGGGAACACCAGGTGCTGTAGGTTTTTTCACATTACTGGCAAATTGTTTTTATTCTCTAGCTATTTAGATTGGAAACTTTTTCTTTTTATTGCCAGCACAGACATTTGGAAGAGTTCAAACAGACACAATAGCCATCACCTAAAGACTTACCACACTGTTTAGGCCCAATTCCAACTGCTTTTGGCAGCTAAACAGTGTTGAGCCTCTTTAGTAGTTTAATTTAAGACCCCCTGCTAATATCATGTCCTGTAGGTCTTTTTACATTACCAACACATGATTTTTTTCAGTAAGCCAATACAGTTAGGAAACTTTTGTATTAGCTTACCTGGTGATAGAAGTAGAAGAGGGCAAAAAAGTACCTGTATCTCACCTACAGCCATACCACATTGGATAGGCCTGATCTTGGAAGCAAAGCAGTGTTGGGCCTGGATAGTACTTGGGTGGGAGACCACATGGGAACACCAGGTGCTGTAGGTTTTTTCACATTACTGGCAAATTGTTTTTATTCTCTAGATATTTAAATTGGAAACTTTTTCTTTTTATTGCCAGCACTGACATTTGGAAGAGGTAAAACAGACACAATATCCATCACCTAAAGACTTACCACACTGTTTAGGCCCAATTCCAACTGCTTTTGGCAGCTAAACAGTGTTGGGCCTCTTTAGTAGTTTCATTTAAGTCTCCCTGCTAATATCATGTCCTGTAGGTCTTTTTACATTACCAACACATGATTTTTTTCAGTAAGCCAATACAGTTAGAAAACTTTTTTATTAGCTTACCTGGTGATAGAAGTAGAAGAGGGCAAAAAAGTGCCTGTATCTCACCTACAGCCATACCACATTGGATAGGCCCAATCTCGTCTGATCTTGGAAGCTAAGCAGTGTTGGGCCTGGTTAGTACTTGGGTGGGAGACCACATGGGAACACCAGGTGCTGTAGGTTTTTTCACATTACTGGCAAATTGTTTTTATTCTCTAGCTATTTAAATAGGAAACTTTATCTTTTTATTGCCAGCACAGACATTTGGAAGAGGTCAAACAGACACAATAGCCATCACCTAAAGACTTACCAAACTGTTTAGGCCCAATTCCAACTGCTTTTGGCAGCTAAACAGTGTTGAGCCTCTTTAGTAGTTTAATTTAAGACCCCCTGCTAATATAATGTCCTGTAGGTCTTTTTACATTACCAACACATGATTTTTTTCAGTAAGCCAATACAGTTAGGAAACTTTTTTATTAGCTTACCTGGTGATAGAAGTAGAAGAGGGCAAAAAAGTGCCTGTATCTCAACTACAGCCATACCACATTGGATAGGCCCAATCTCGTCTGAACTTGGAAGCTAAGCAGTGTTGGGCCTGGTTAGTACTTGGGTGGGAGACCACATGGGAACACCAGGTGCTGTAGGTTTTTTCACATTACTGGCAAATTAATTTTATTCTCTAGCTATTTAAATTGGAAACTTTTTCTTTTTATTGCCAGCACAGACATTTGGAAGAGGTCAAACAGACACAATAGCCATCACCTAAAGACTTACCACACTGTTTAGGCCCAATTCCAACTGCTTTTGGCAGCTAAACAGTGTTGGGCCTCTTTAGTAGTTTAATTTAAGACTCCCTGCTAATATCATGTCCTGTAGGTCTTTTTACATTACCAACACATGATTTTTTTCAGTAAGCCAATACAGTTAGGAAACTTTTTTATTAGCTTACCTGGTGATAAAAGTAGAAGAGGGCAAAAAAGTGCCTGTATCTCACCTACAGCCATACCACATTGGATAGGCCCAATCTCGTCTGATCTTGGAAGCTAAGCAGTGTTGGGCCTGGTTAGTACTTGGGTGGGAGACCACATGGGAACACCAGGTGCTCTAGGTTTTTTCACATTACAGGCAAATTGTTTTTATTCTCTAGCTATTTAAATTGGAAACTTTTTCTTTTTATTGCCAGTACAGACATTTGGAATAGGTCAAACAGACACAATAGCCATCACCTAAAGACTTACCACACTGTTTAGGCCCAATTCCAACTGCTTTTGGCAGCTAAACAGTGTTGAGCTGGTTTAGTAGTTTAATTTAAGACCCCCTGCTAATATCATGTCCTGTAGGTCTTTTTACATTACCAACACATGATTTTTTTCAGTAAGCCAATACAGTTAGGAAACTTTTTTATTAGCTTACCTGGTGATAGAAGTAGAAGAGGGCAAAAAAGTGCCTGTATCTCACCTACAGCCATACCACATTGGATAGGCCCAATCTCGTCTGATTTTGGAAGCTAAGCAGTGTTGGGCCTGGTTAGTACTTGGGTGGGAGACCACATGGGAACACCAGGTGCTGTAGGTTTTTTCACATTACAGGCAAATTGTTTTTATTCTCTAGCTATTTAAATTGGAAACTTTTTCTTTTTATTGCCAGTACAGACATTTGGAAGAGGTCAAACAGACACAATAGCCATCACCTAAAGACTTACCATACTGTTTAGGCCCAATTCCAAATGCTTTTGGCAGCTAAACAGTGTTGAGCCGCTTTAGTAGTTTAATTTAAGACCCCCTGCTAATATCATGTCCTGTAGGTCTTTTTACATTACCAACACATGATTTTTTTTAAGTAAGCCAATACAGTTAGGAAACTTTTTTATTAGCTTACCTGGTGATAGAAGTAGAAGAGGGCAAAAAAGTGCTTGTATCTCACCTACAGCCATACCACATTGGATAGGCCCAACCTCGTCTGATCTTGGAAGCTAAGCAGTGTTGGGCCTGGTTAGTACTTGGGTGGGAGACCACATGGGAACACCAGGTGCTGTAGGTTTTTTCACATTACTGGCAAATTGTTTTTATTCTCTAGCTATTTAGATTGGAAACTTTTTCTTTTTATTGCCAGCACAGACATTTGGAAGAGTTCAAACAGACACAATAGCCATCACCTAAAGACTTACCACACTGTTTAGGCCCAATTCCAACTGCTTTTGGCAGCTAAACAGTGTTGAGCCTCTTTAGTAGTTTAATTTAAGACCCCCTGCTAATATCATGTCCTGTAGGTCTTTTTACATTACCAACACATGATTTTTTTCAGTAAGCCAATACAGTTAGGAAACTTTTGTATTAGCTTACCTGGTGATAGAAGTAGAAGAGGGCTAAAAAGTACCTGTATCTCACCTACAGCCATACCACATTGGATAGGCCTGATCTTGGAAGCAAAGCAGTGTTGGGCCTAGATAGTACTTGGGTGGGAGACCACATGGGAACACCAGGTGCTGTAGGTTTTTTCACATTACTGGCAAATTGTTTTTATTCTCTAGATATTTAAATTGGAAACTTTTTCTTTTTATTGCCAGCACTGACATTTGGAAGAGGTAAAACAGACACAATATCCATCACCTAAAGACTTACCACACTGTTTAGGCCCAATTCCAACTGCTTTTGGCAGGTAAACAGTGTTGAGGCTATTTAGTAGTTTAATTTAAGACCCCCTGATAATATCATGTCCTGTAGGTCTTTTTACATTACCAACACATGATTTTTTTCAGTAAGCCAATACAGTTAGGTAACTTTTTTATAACTTACCTGGTGATAGAAGTAGAAGAGGGCAAAAAAGTGCCTGTATCTCACCTACAGCCATACCACATTGGATAGGCCCAATCTCGTCTGATCTTGGAAGCTAAGCAGTGTTGGGCCTGGTTAGTACTTGGGTGGGAGACCACATGGGAACACCAGGTGCTGTAGGTTTTTTCACATTACTGGCAAATTGTTTTTATTCTCTAGCTATTTAAATTGGAAACTTTTTCTTTTTATTGCCAGCACAGACATTTGGAAGAGGTCAAACAGACACAATAGCCATCACCTAAAGACTTACCACACTGTTTAGGCCCAATTCCAACTGCTTTTGGCAGCTAAACAGTGTTGAGCCTCTTTAGTAGTTTAATTTAAGACCCCCTGCTAATATCATGTCCTGTAGGTCTTTTTACATTACCAACACATGATTTTTTTCAGTAAGCCAATACAGTTAGGAAACTTTTGTATTAGCTTACCTGGTGATAGAAGTAGAAGAGGGCTAAAAAGTACCTGTATCTCACCTACAGCCATACCACATTGGATAGGCCTGATCTTGGAAGCAAAGCAGTGTTGGGCCTGGATAGTACTTGGGTGGGAGACCACATGGGAACACCAGGTGCTGTAGGTTTTTTCACATTACTGGCAAATTGTTTTTATTCTCTAGATATTTAAATTGGAAACTTTTTCTTTTTTCTGCCAGCACTGACATTTGGAAGAGGTAAAACAGACACAATATCCATCACCTAAAGACTTACCACACTGTTTAGGCCCAATTCCAACTGCTTTTGGCAGGTAAACAGTGTTGAGGCTATTTAGTAGTTTAATTTAAGACCCCCTGATAATATCATGTCCTGTAGGTCTTTTTACATTACCAACACATGATTTTTTTCAGTAAGCCAATACAGTTAGGTAACTTTTTTATAACTTACCTGGTGATAGAAGTAGAAGAGGGCAAAAAAGTGCCTGTATCTCACCTACAGCCATACCACATTGGATAGGCCCAATCTTGTCTGATCTTGGAAGCTAAGCAGTGTTGGGCCTGGTTAGTACTTGGGTGGGAGACCACATGGGAACACCAGGTGCTGTAGGTTTTTTCACATTACTGGCAAATTGTTTTTATTCTCTAGCTATTTAAATTGGAAACTTTTTCTTTTTATTGCCAGCACAGACATTTGGAAGAGGTCAAACAGACACAATAGCCATCACCTAAAGACTTACCACACTGTTTAGGCCCAATTCCAACTGCTTTTGGCAGCTAAACAGTGTTGAGCCTCTTTAGTAGTTTAATTTAAGACCCCCTGCTAATATCATGTCCTGTAGGTCTTTTTACATTACCAACACATGATTTTTTTCAGTAAGCCAATACAGTTAGGAAACTTTTGTATTAGCTTACGTGGTGATAGAAGTAGAAGAGGGCAAAAAAGTGCCTGTATCTCACCTACAGCCATACCACATTGGATAGGCCCAACCTTGTCTGATCTTGGAAGCTAAGCAGTGTTGGGCCTGGTTAGTACTTGGGTGGGAGACCACATGGGAACACCAGGTGCTGTAGGTTTTTTCACATTACTGGCAAATTGTTTTTATTCTCTTGCTATTTAGATTGGAAACTTTTTCTTTTTATTGCCAGCACAGACATTTGGAAGAGTTCAAACAGACACAATAGCCATCACCTAAAGACTTACCACACTGTTTAGGCCCAATTCCAACTGCTTTTGGCAGCTAAACAGTGTTGAGCCTCTTTAGTAGTTTAATTTAAGACCCCCTGCTAATATCATGTCCTGTAGGTCTTTTTACGTTACCAACACATGATTTTTTTCAGTAAGCCAATACAGTTAGGAAACTTTTTTATTAGCTTACCTGGTGATAGAAGTAGAAGAGGGCAAATAAGTGCCTGTATCTCACCTACAGCCATACCACATTGGATAGGCCCAATTTTGTCTGATCTTGGAAGCTAAGCAGTGTTGGGCCTGGATAGTACTTAGGTGGGAGACCACATGGGAACACCAGGTGCTGTAGGTTTTTTCACATTACTGGCAAATTGTTTTTATTCTCTAGCTATTTAAATTGGAAACTTTTTCTTTTAATTGCCAGCACAGACATTTGGAAGAGGTCAAACAGACACAACAGCCATCACCTAAAGACTTACCACACTGTTTAGGCACAATTCCAACTGCTTTTGGCAGCTAAACAGTGTTGAGCCTCTTTAGTAGTTTAATTTAAGACCCCCTGCTAATATCATGTCCTGTAGGTCTTTTTACATTACCAACACATGATTTTTTTTCAGTAAGCCAATACAGTTAGGAAACTTTTGTATTACCTTACCTGGTGATAGAAGTAGAAGAGGGCAAAAAAGTGCCTGTATCTCACCTACAGCCATACCACATTGGATAGGCCCAATCTTGTCTGATCTTGGAAGCTAAACAGTGTTGGGCCTGGTTAGTACTTGGGTGGGAGACCACATGGGAACACCAGGTGCTGTAGGTTTTTTCACATTACTGGCAAATTGTTTTTATTCTCTAACTATTTAAATTGGAAACTTTTTCTTTTTATTGCCAACACTGACATTTGGAAGAGGTAAAACAGACACAATATCCATCACCTAAAGACTTACCACATTGTTTAGGCCCAATTCCAACTGCTTTTGGCAGCTAAACAGTGTTGAGGCTCTTTAGCAGTTTAATTTAAGACCCCCTGCTAATATCATGTCCTGTAGGTCTTTTTACATTACCAACACATGATTTTTTTCAGTAAGCCAATACAGTTAGGTAACTTTTTTATTAGCTTACCTGGTGATAGAAGTAGAAGAGGGCAAAAAAGTGCCTGGATCTCACCTACAGCCATACCTCATTGGATAGGCCCAATCTCGTCTGATCTTGGAAGCTAAGCAGTGTTGGGCCTGGTTAGTACTTGGGTAGGAGACCACATGGGAACACCAGGTGCTGTAGGTTTTTTCACATTACTGGCAAATTGTTTTTATTCTCTAGCTATTTAAATTGGAAACTTTTTCTTTTTATTGCCAGCACTGACATTTGGAAGAGGTAAAACAGACACAATATCCATCACCTAAAGACTTACCACACTGTTTAGGCCCAATTCCAACTGCTTTTGGCAGCTAAACAGTGTTGAGCCTCTTTAGTAGTTTAATTTAAGACCCCCTGCTAATATCATGTCCTGTAGGTATTTTTACATTACCAACACATGATTTTTTTCAGTAAGCCAATACAGTTAGGAAACTTTTTTATTAGCTTACCTGGTGATAGAAGTAGAAGAGGGCAAAAAAGTGCCTGTATCTCACCTACAGCCATACCACATTGGATAGGCCCAATCTCATCTGATCTTATAAGCTAAGCAGTGTTGGGCCTGGCTAGTACTTGGATGGGAAATCCAGGTGCTGTAGGTTTTTTCACATTACTGGCAAATTGTTTTTATTCTCTAGCTATTTAAATTGGAAACTTTTTCTTTTTATTGCCAGCACTAACATTTGGAAGAGGTAAAACAAACACAATAGTCATCACCTAAAGACTTACCACACTGTTTAGGCCCAATTCCAACTGCTTTTGGCAGCTAAACAGTGTTGAGGCTCTTTAGTAGTTTAATTTAAGACCCCCTGCTAATATCATGTCCTGTAGGTCTTTTTACATTACCAACACATGATTTTTTTCAGTAAGCCAATACAGTTAGTAAACTTTTGTATTAGCTTACCTGGTGATAGAAGTAGAAGAGGGCAAAAAAGTGCCCGTATCTCCCCTACAGCCATACCACATTGGATAGGCCCAATCTCGTCTGATCTTGGAAGCTAAGCAATGTTGGGCCTGGTTAGTACTTGGGTGGGAGACCACATGGGAACACCAGGTGCTGTAGGTTTTTTCACATTACTGGCAAATTGTTTTTATTCTCTAGCTATTTAAATTGGAAACTTTTTCTTTTTATTGCCAGCACAGACATTTGGAAGAGGTCAAACAGACACAATAGCAATCACCTAAAGACTTACCACACTGTTTAGGCCCAATTCCAACTGCTTTTGGCAGCTAAACAGTGTTGAGCCTCTTTAGTAGTTTAATTTAAGACCCCCTGCTAATATCATGTCCTGTAGGTCTTTTTACATTACCAACACATGATTTTTTTCAGTAAGCCAATAAAGTTAGGAAACTTTTTTTATTAGCTTACCTGGTGATAGAAGTAGAAGAGGGCAAAAAAGTGCCTGTATCTCACCTACAGCCATACCACATTGGATAGGCCAAATATCATCTGATCTTATAAGCTAAGCAGTGTTGGGCCTGGTTAGTACTTGGGTGGGAGACCACATGGGAACACCAGGTGCTGTAGGTTTTTTCACATTACTGTCAAATTGTTTTTATTCTCTAGCTATTTAAATTGGAAACTTTTTCTTTTTATTGCCAGCACTAACATTTGGAAGAGGTAAAACAGACACAATAGCCATCACCTAAAGACTTACCAAACTGTTTAGGCCCAATTCCAACTGCTTTTGGCAGCTAAACAGTGTTGAGGCTCTTTAGTAGTTTAATTTAAGACCCCCTGCTAATATCATGTCCTGTAGGTCTTTTTACATTACCAACACATGTTTTTTTTCAGTAAGCCAATACAGTTAGGAAACTTTTTTATTAGCTTACCTGGTGATAGAAGTAGAAGAGGGCAAAAAAGTGCCTGTATTTCCCCTACAGCCATACCACATTGGATAGGCCCAATCTCGTCTGATCTTGGAAGCTAAGCAGTGTTGGGCCTGGTTAGTACTTGGGTGGGAGACCACATGGGAACACCAGGTGCTGTAGGTTTTTTCACATTACTGGAAAATTGTTTTTATTCTCTAGCTATTTAAATTGGAAACTTTTTTCTTTTTATTGCCAGCACAGACATTTGGAAGAGGTCAAACAGACACAATAGCCATCACCTAAAGACTTACCACACTGTTTAGGCCCAATTCCAACTGCTTTTGGCAGCTATAGAGTGTTGAGCCTCTTTAGTAGTTTAATTTAAGACCCCCTGCTAATATCATGTCCTGTAGGTCTTTTTACATTACCAACACATGATTTTTTTCAGTAAGCCAATACAGTTAGGAAACTTTTTTATTAGCCTACCTGGTGATAGAAGTAGAAGAGGGCAAAAAAGTGCATGTATCTCACCCATATCCATACCACATTGGATAGGCCCAATCTCGTCTCATCTTGGAAGCTAAGCAGTGTTGGGCCTGGTTAGTACTTGGGTGGGAGACCACATGGGAACACCAGGTGCTGTAGGTCTTTTCACATTACTGGCAAATTGTTTTTATTCTCTAGCTATTTAAATTGGAAACTTTTTCTTTTTATTGCCAGCACAGACATTTGGAAGAGGTCAAACAGACACAATAGCAATCACCTAAAGACTTACCACACTGTTTAGGCCCAATTCCAACTGCTTTTGGCAGCTAAACAGTGTTGAGCCTCTTTAGTAGTTTAATTTAAGACCCCCTGCTAATATCATGTCCTGTAGGTCTTTTTACATTACCAACACATGATTTTTTTCAGTAAGCCAATAAAGTTAGGAAACTTTTTTTATTAGCTTACCTGGTGATAGAAGTAGAAGAGGGCAAAAAAGTGCCTGTATCTCACCTACAGCCATTCCACATTGGATAGGCCAAATCTCATCTGATCTTATAAGCTAAGCAGTGTTGGGCCTGGTTAGTACTTGGGTGGGAGACCACATGGGAACACCAGGTGCTGTAGGTTTTTTCACATTACTGTCAAATTGTTTTTATTCTCTAGCTATTTAAATTGGAAACTTTTTCTTTTTATTGCCAGCACTAACATTTGGAAGAGGTAAAACAGACACAATAGCCATCACCTAAAGACTTACCACACTGTTTAGGCCCAATTCCAACTGCTTTTGGCAGCTAAACAGTGTTGAGGCTCTTTAGTAGTTTAATTTAAGACCCTCTGCTAATATCATGTCCTGTAGGTCTTTTTACATTACCAACACATGATTTTTTTCAGTAAGCCAATACAGTTAGGAAACTTTTGTATTAGCTTACCTGGTGATAGAAGTAGAAGAGGGCAAAAAAGTGCCCGTATCTCCCCTACAGCCATACCACATTGGATAGGCCCAATCTCGTCTGATCTTGGAAGCTAAGCAATGTTGGGCCTGGTTAGTACTTGGGTGGGAGACCACATGGGAACACCAGGTGCTGTAGGTTTTTTCACATTACTGGCAAATTGTTTTTATTCTCTAGCTATTTAAATTGGAAACTTTTTCTTTTTATTGCCAGCACAGACATTTGGAAGAGGTCAAACAGACACAATAGCAATCACCTAAAGACTTACCACACTGTTTAGGCCCAATTCCAACTGCTTTTGGCAGCTAAACAGTGTTGAGCCTCTTTAGTAGTTTAATTTAAGACCCCCTGCTAATATCATGTCCTGTAGGTCTTTTTACATTACCAACACATGATTTTTTTCAGTAAGCCAATAAAGTTAGGAAACTTTTTTTATTAGCTTACCTGGTGATAGAAGTAGAAGAGGGCAAAAAAGTGCCTGTATCTCACCTACAGCCATACCACATTGGATAGGCCAAATCTCATCTGATCTTATAAGCTAAGCAGTGTTGGGCCTGGTTAGTACTTGGGTGGGAGACCACATGGGAACACCAGGTGCTGTAGGTTTTTTCACATTACTGTCAAATTGTTTTTATTCTCTAGCTATTTAAATTGGAAACTTTTTCTTTTTATTGCCAGCACTAACATTTGGAAGAGGTAAAACAGACACAATAGCCATCACCTAAAGACTTACCACACTGTTTAGGCCCAATTCCAACTGCTTTTGGCAGCTAAACAGTGTTGAGCCTCTTTAGTAGTTTAATTTAAGACCCCCTGCTAATATCATGTCCTGTAGGTCTTTTTACGTTACCAACACATGATTTTTTTCAGTAAGCCAATACAGTTAGGAAACTTTTTTATTAGCTTACCTGGTGATAGAAGTAGAAGAGGGCAAATAAGTGCCTGTATCTCACCTACAGCCATACCACATTGGATAGGCCCAATTTTGTCTGATCTTGGAAGCTAAGCAGTGTTGGGCCTGGATAGTACTTAGGTGGGAGACCACATGGGAACACCAGGTGCTGTAGGTTTTTTCACATTACTGGCAAATTGTTTTTATTCTCTAGCTATTTAAATTGGAAACTTTTTCTTTTAATTGCCAGCACAGACATTTGGAAGAGGTCAAACAGACACAACAGCCATCACCTAAAGACTTACCACACTGTTTAGGCACAATTCCAACTGCTTTTGGCAGCTAAACAGTGTTGAGCCTCTTTAGTAGTTTAATTTAAGACCCCCTGCTAATATCATGTCCTGTAGGTCTTTTTACATTACCAACACATGATTTTTTTTCAGTAAGCCAATACAGTTAGGAAACTTTTGTATTACCTTACCTGGTGATAGAAGTAGAAGAGGGCAAAAAAGTGCCTGTATCTCACCTACAGCCATACCACATTGGATAGGCCCAATCTTGTCTGATCTTGGAAGCTAAACAGTGTTGGGCCTGGTTAGTACTTGGGTGGGAGACCACATGGGAACACCAGGTGCTGTAGGTTTTTTCACATTACTGGCAAATTGTTTTTATTCTCTAACTATTTAAATTGGAAACTTTTTCTTTTTATTGCCAACACTGACATTTGGAAGAGGTAAAACAGACACAATATCCATCACCTAAAGACTTACCACATTGTTTAGGCCCAATTCCAACTGCTTTTGGCAGCTAAACAGTGTTGAGGCTCTTTAGCAGTTTAATTTAAGACCCCCTGCTAATATCATGTCCTGTAGGTCTTTTTACATTACCAACACATGATTTTTTTCAGTAAGCCAATACAGTTAGGTAACTTTTTTATTAGCTTACCTGGTGATAGAAGTAGAAGAGGGCAAAAAAGTGCCTGGATCTCACCTACAGCCATACCTCATTGGATAGGCCCAATCTCGTCTGATCTTGGAAGCTAAGCAGTGTTGGGCCTGGTTAGTACTTGGGTAGGAGACCACATGGGAACACCAGGTGCTGTAGGTTTTTTCACATTACTGGCAAATTGTTTTTATTCTCTAGCTATTTAAATTGGAAACTTTTTCTTTTTATTGCCAGCACTGACATTTGGAAGAGGTAAAACAGACACAATATCCATCACCTAAAGACTTACCACACTGTTTAGGCCCAATTCCAACTGCTTTTGGCAGCTAAACAGTGTTGAGCCTCTTTAGTAGTTTAATTTAAGACCCCCTGCTAATATCATGTCCTGTAGGTATTTTTACATTACCAACACATGATTTTTTTCAGTAAGCCAATACAGTTAGGAAACTTTTTTATTAGCTTACCTGGTGATAGAAGTAGAAGAGGGCAAAAAAGTGCCTGTATCTCACCTACAGCCATACCACATTGGATAGGCCCAATCTCATCTGATCTTATAAGCTAAGCAGTGTTGGGCCTGGCTAGTACTTGGATGGGAAATCCAGGTGCTGTAGGTTTTTTCACATTACTGGCAAATTGTTTTTATTCTCTAGCTATTTAAATTGGAAACTTTTTCTTTTTATTGCCAGCACTAACATTTGGAAGAGGTAAAACAAACACAATAGTCATCACCTAAAGACTTACCACACTGTTTAGGCCCAATTCCAACTGCTTTTGGCAGCTAAACAGTGTTGAGGCTCTTTAGTAGTTTAATTTAAGACCCCCTGCTAATATCATGTCCTGTAGGTCTTTTTACATTACCAACACATGATTTTTTTCAGTAAGCCAATACAGTTAGTAAACTTTTGTATTAGCTTACCTGGTGATAGAAGTAGAAGAGGGCAAAAAAGTGCCCGTATCTCCCCTACAGCCATACCACATTGGATAGGCCCAATCTCGTCTGATCTTGGAAGCTAAGCAATGTTGGGCCTGGTTAGTACTTGGGTGGGAGACCACATGGGAACACCAGGTGCTGTAGGTTTTTTCACATTACTGGCAAATTGTTTTTATTCTCTAGCTATTTAAATTGGAAACTTTTTCTTTTTATTGCCAGCACAGACATTTGGAAGAGGTCAAACAGACACAATAGCAATCACCTAAAGACTTACCACACTGTTTAGGCCCAATTCCAACTGCTTTTGGCAGCTAAACAGTGTTGAGCCTCTTTAGTAGTTTAATTTAAGACCCCCTGCTAATATCATGTCCTGTAGGTCTTTTTACATTACCAACACATGATTTTTTTCAGTAAGCCAATAAAGTTAGGAAACTTTTTTTATTAGCTTACCTGGTGATAGAAGTAGAAGAGGGCAAAAAAGTGCCTGTATCTCACCTACAGCCATACCACATTGGATAGGCCAAATATCATCTGATCTTATAAGCTAAGCAGTGTTGGGCCTGGTTAGTACTTGGGTGGGAGACCACATGGGAACACCAGGTGCTGTAGGTTTTTTCACATTACTGTCAAATTGTTTTTATTCTCTAGCTATTTAAATTGGAAACTTTTTCTTTTTATTGCCAGCACTAACATTTGGAAGAGGTAAAACAGACACAATAGCCATCACCTAAAGACTTACCAAACTGTTTAGGCCCAATTCCAACTGCTTTTGGCAGCTAAACAGTGTTGAGGCTCTTTAGTAGTTTAATTTAAGACCCCCTGCTAATATCATGTCCTGTAGGTCTTTTTACATTACCAACACATGTTTTTTTTCAGTAAGCCAATACAGTTAGGAAACTTTTTTATTAGCTTACCTGGTGATAGAAGTAGAAGAGGGCAAAAAAGTGCCTGTATTTCCCCTACAGCCATACCACATTGGATAGGCCCAATCTCGTCTGATCTTGGAAGCTAAGCAGTGTTGGGCCTGGTTAGTACTTGGGTGGGAGACCACATGGGAACACCAGGTGCTGTAGGTTTTTTCACATTACTGGAAAATTGTTTTTATTCTCTAGCTATTTAAATTGGAAACTTTTTTCTTTTTATTGCCAGCACAGACATTTGGAAGAGGTCAAACAGACACAATAGCCATCACCTAAAGACTTACCACACTGTTTAGGCCCAATTCCAACTGCTTTTGGCAGCTATAGAGTGTTGAGCCTCTTTAGTAGTTTAATTTAAGACCCCCTGCTAATATCATGTCCTGTAGGTCTTTTTACATTACCAACACATGATTTTTTTCAGTAAGCCAATACAGTTAGGAAACTTTTTTATTAGCCTACCTGGTGATAGAAGTAGAAGAGGGCAAAAAAGTGCATGTATCTCACCCATATCCATACCACATTGGATAGGCCCAATCTCGTCTCATCTTGGAAGCTAAGCAGTGTTGGGCCTGGTTAGTACTTGGGTGGGAGACCACATGGGAACACCAGGTGCTGTAGGTCTTTTCACATTACTGGCAAATTGTTTTTATTCTCTAGCTATTTAAATTGGAAACTTTTTCTTTTTATTGCCAGCACAGACATTTGGAAGAGGTCAAACAGACACAATAGCAATCACCTAAAGACTTACCACACTGTTTAGGCCCAATTCCAACTGCTTTTGGCAGCTAAACAGTGTTGAGCCTCTTTAGTAGTTTAATTTAAGACCCCCTGCTAATATCATGTCCTGTAGGTCTTTTTACATTACCAACACATGATTTTTTTCAGTAAGCCAATAAAGTTAGGAAACTTTTTTTATTAGCTTACCTGGTGATAGAAGTAGAAGAGGGCAAAAAAGTGCCTGTATCTCACCTACAGCCATTCCACATTGGATAGGCCAAATCTCATCTGATCTTATAAGCTAAGCAGTGTTGGGCCTGGTTAGTACTTGGGTGGGAGACCACATGGGAACACCAGGTGCTGTAGGTTTTTTCACATTACTGTCAAATTGTTTTTATTCTCTAGCTATTTAAATTGGAAACTTTTTCTTTTTATTGCCAGCACTAACATTTGGAAGAGGTAAAACAGACACAATAGCCATCACCTAAAGACTTACCACACTGTTTAGGCCCAATTCCAACTGCTTTTGGCAGCTAAACAGTGTTGAGGCTCTTTAGTAGTTTAATTTAAGACCCTCTGCTAATATCATGTCCTGTAGGTCTTTTTACATTACCAACACATGATTTTTTTCAGTAAGCCAATACAGTTAGGAAACTTTTGTATTAGCTTACCTGGTGATAGAAGTAGAAGAGGGCAAAAAAGTGCCCGTATCTCCCCTACAGCCATACCACATTGGATAGGCCCAATCTCGTCTGATCTTGGAAGCTAAGCAATGTTGGGCCTGGTTAGTACTTGGGTGGGAGACCACATGGGAACACCAGGTGCTGTAGGTTTTTTCACATTACTGGCAAATTGTTTTTATTCTCTAGCTATTTAAATTGGAAACTTTTTCTTTTTATTGCCAGCACAGACATTTGGAAGAGGTCAAACAGACACAATAGCAATCACCTAAAGACTTACCACACTGTTTAGGCCCAATTCCAACTGCTTTTGGCAGCTAAACAGTGTTGAGCCTCTTTAGTAGTTTAATTTAAGACCCCCTGCTAATATCATGTCCTGTAGGTCTTTTTACATTACCAACACATGATTTTTTTCAGTAAGCCAATAAAGTTAGGAAACTTTTTTTATTAGCTTACCTGGTGATAGAAGTAGAAGAGGGCAAAAAAGTGCCTGTATCTCACCTACAGCCATACCACATTGGATAGGCCAAATCTCATCTGATCTTATAAGCTAAGCAGTGTTGGGCCTGGTTAGTACTTGGGTGGGAGACCACATGGGAACACCAGGTGCTGTAGGTTTTTTCACATTACTGTCAAATTGTTTTTATTCTCTAGCTATTTAAATTGGAAACTTTTTCTTTTTATTGCCAGCACTAACATTTGGAAGAGGTAAAACAGACACAATAGCCATCACCTAAAGACTTACCACACTGTTTAGGCCCAATTCCAACTGCTTTTGGCAGCTAAACAGTGTTGAGGCTCTTTAGTAGTTTAATTTAAGACCCCCTGCTAATATCATGTCCTGTAGGTCTTTTTACATTACCAACACATGTTTTTTTTCAGTAAGCCAATACAGTTAGGAAACTTTTTTATTAGCTTACCTGGTGATAGAAGTAGAAGAGGGCAAAAAAGTGCCTGTATTTCCCCTACAGCCATACCACATTGGATAGGCCCAATCTCGTCTGATCTTGGAAGCTAAGCAGTGTTGGGCCTGGTTAGTACTTGGGTGGGAGACCACATGGGAACACCAGGTGCTGTAGGTTTTTTCACATTACTGGAAAATTGTTTTTATTCTCTAGCTATTTAAATTGGAAACTTTTTTCTTTTTATTGCCAGCACAGACATTTGGAAGAGGTCAAACAGACACAATAGCCATCACCTAAAGACTTACCACACTGTTTAGGCCCAATTCCAACTGCTTTTGGCAGCTATAGAGTGTTGAGCCTCTTTAGTAGTTTAATTTAAGACCCCCTGCTAATATCATGTCCTGTAGGTCTTTTTACATTACCAACACATGATTTTTTTCAGTAAGCCAATACAGTTAGGAAACTTTTTTATTAGCCTACCTGGTGATAGAAGTAGAAGAGGGCAAAAAAGTGCATGTATCTCACCCATATCCATACCACATTGGATAGGCCCAATCTCGTCTCATCTTGGAAGCTAAGCAGTGTTGGGCCTGGTTAGTACTTGGGTGGGAGACCACATGGGAACACCAGGTGCTGTAGGTTTTTTCACATTACTGGCAAATTGTTTTTATTCTCTAGCTATTTAACCCCTTCCCGACATTTGACCTACATGGTCATGGTCGGGATGTACTTCCCGACACATGGCATAAATGTACGTCATGCATTTAAAGTGTCACCGCCTCTATAGACGCGGTGACAGAGGGGAGATGGCTGCTGTCCCCCCCCATCGGCGATCGCTGCGATTGGCTGTTCAAATGTGAACAACCAATTGCAGCGTTTTCTGTGTACCGGCGAATAACGGCGCTCGTTGACACAGGGATCGGTGGTGATTGGTGCTGTTAAGTACAGCACCAATCACCACCGGGTGTAAAGGGGTCACTGGTGGTCACCCCACCTCACCCCACCTGCCCCCAAGGCTGTGATTGGTCCGTCCGACCGACGGACCAATCACAGCCATTGCACCTCAGTGAAAGTAACGGAGACCGCCCTGCCGCCGCCATTCCGGTCAGGAACAGCGTGCAGAGCGGTCTCCGTGCCCATCTGTCCCCCTATCTGACCTATCTGACCTCGATCAGCGTTGGTGGTGTGGTGGCATCCGTGCTGCCTGCTGCCTGCTTCTGCTGCTGCAGCATCATAGTAAAATATAATTTTGTCTCTCCTGCCCCCTGTGGCTGATTGCAGTGCAGACGGGCTTAACCCTCTGCACTGCTTTTTTTCCTGCCCCCCATTTGTGCTGATCAGTATTAACTGTCCCCCTATCTGACCTATCTGACCTCGATCAGCGTTGGTGGTGTGGTGGCATCCATGCTGCCTGCTGCCTGCTTCTGCTGCTGCAGCATCATAGTAAAATATAATTCTGTCTCTCCTGCCCCCTGTGGCTGATTGCAGTGCAGACGGGCTTAACCCTCTGCACTGCTTTTTTTCCTGCCCCCCATTTGTGCTGATCAGTATTAACTGCCCCCCTATGTGACCTATCTGACCTCGATCAGCGTTGGTGGTGTGGTGGCATCCGTGCTGCCTGCTGCCTGCTTCTGCTGCTGCAGCATCATAGTAAAATATAATTTTGTCTCTCCTGCCCCCTGTGGCTGATTGCAGTGCAGACGGGCTTAACCCTCTGCATTGCTTTTTTTCCTGCCCCCCATTTGTGCTGATCAGTATTAACTGATCAGCAACTTTTTTGGGGTGCAGGTTTTTTTTTTTATATATACCCCGCCTGCTGCCCCTCACTGCTAATCAGTGTTGCATCACTGATCAGCATTTTTTTTTTTTTTTTAGGGTGCTGTGGGGTCTTTTTTTGAATTTTTTTTTTACACCCACGGTGATTTTGTGGGTGTCCTGTGGCCGCTGAGCGCTGATCAGTGACGTACATCACTGATCAGCATTTTTGGCACAGGGTTGATCTAATTTTTTTTTTGGATCAAATTCCTGTTGCCTTTGACTGATCAGCAGTTTTTTTAAATTTTTTTTTTTTTTAGGGTGCTGTGGGGTCTTTTTTTTAAATTTGTTTACACCCACGGTGATTTTGTGGGTGTCCTGTGGCCGCTGAGCGCTGATCAGTGACGGACGTTACTGACCAACATCTGTGCTCAATTTTTGGCGCAGGAGCTTTTTTTTTTTTTCTTTTAACCCCTTCAAGGTTGTACCAAAAGCTACCTTGAAGCTGCTGCCCCTTAAGTGCACTTACACGTGTTAAAGCACTACATACACACTACATACCCCCCGTGTTGAAATAAAGTTTGTACCCCCCCTACACTATACACGTGTTGAAACACTACAATTACACAAACACAAAAATAATAAAAATGTCCCAATCATCCCAAAGACTGTTTTCAGCGGAGGAGGCATATGCCCTTATTGCCTCTGACACAGCCAGTGATGTAAGCGATGAATTTGCATTCGTCTTAAGCTCCTCTTCCTCCTCTAGTGATGAGGGACCCCCTCAAAGACGCCCCCGTAGAGCAGCTGAGACCCCCTCCCAAATGATTGATCCCGTATGGACCCCACCACCAGACAATTTTGAGCCCTAGGTTCCTGAGTTTTTGGCCAACCCAGGAACCCAATTTGATACTACAGGCCTCAAAGAAATTGACTTTTTAAAAGTATTTTTCTCTGATGATTTTATAAATTTAATGGTGGACCAAAGTAATTTATATGCCCAGCAGTTTATTGCTCAAAACCCCACGTCATCATTTGCTAGGTGGACCCCTGTAGATGCAGTAGAGATGATGACGTTTTGGGGTCTGGTGTTACATATGGGCATAGTTAAAAAGCCAGAAATTAGACAATATTGGAGTACAGATGTTCTGTACAGCACCCCACTTCATCGTATGGCCATGACCCGGACTCGTTTTGAGACGATCCTTAAATTTTTGCATTACAACGATAATGCACAGTGCCCACCCAGAGATGATCCCACCTTTGACCGGCTATTCAAAGTCAGGCCGGTCATTGATCATTTCAGCGCCAAATTTGCTGAGATGTACATCCCCGAAAAATTCATTTGTGTAGACGAGTCACTTATACATTTTAAAGGAAGGGTTAAATTCCGCCAGTACCTTCCCAATAAGAGGGCAAGGTATGGCATAAAAATGTATAAGCTGTGCGAAAGTACCTCAGGGTACACCCACAGGTTTAGGGTATATGAAGGGAAGGACACAAGAATTGAACCGCCAGAATGCCCCCCCTCCCTCGTAGGTGTTAGTGGAAAGATTGTCTGGGATTTAGTGCACCCCTTCCTGGATAAGGGTTATCACCTCTATGTGGATAACTTTTACACCAGCATCCCCCTGTTTAAGGCCCTTGGTTCAAGAGGTACAGCAGCTTGCGGTACTGTGCGCAAGAACCAAAGAGGCCTCCCAAAAACGCACGTTGCCCAATTACTGAGAAAGGGTGAAAGCAGGGCACAATCCACCGAAAATATGTTGTTGGTCAAATATAAGGACAAGAGGGATGTCCTTATACTGACAACAATTCACGGAGACAGTACCACCTCCGTCCCTGTACGAGGTACCAGTACCCACACCTCAAAACCTATTTGTATCCTAGATTACAATAAGTACATGGGCGGAGTGGATCTTTCAGATCAGGTACTGAAGCCGTACAGTGCCCTGCGGAAAACAAAAATATGGTATAAGAAGCTGGCCGTGTATATCATCCAGATGGCACTGTATAATGCTTACGTACTATTCCGTTCTACCAGCCAGACGGGGACATTTATGCACTTTCAAGAGGAAGTCATAAAGGGCCTAATATTTGGGAACCAGCAGGCAGAGGGCCCCAGTACTTCTAGTACTGGCCCCCGTATTGTATCAGGGCAGCATTTTCCTAACGAAATCCCCTCCACTGGAAAAAAGGGCAGGACACAAAAAAGGTGCAAAGTTTGCTATAAAAAGGGAATAAGAAAGCAAACTATTTTCCACTGTGAAACTTGCCCCGACAAACCCGGCCTATGTATGAAGGAGTGTTTTAAAATATACCACACATCTATGGATTATTAGGTTCATCATTTCACCGTGCTTCGGGGGTCTTGCTAATGCGACATAGCACCCACTATTCATTCCACCAGAATCTGTGCTGCAAAATCCAAATATCACTCCTTCCCTTCTGAGTCCTGCCATGCACCCAAATGGTATTTTTTGGTCACATATGAGGCATTGCCGTACTCGGGAGAAATTGCGGCACAGATTTTGGGGTGCTTTGTCTCCTTCATTCCTTGTGAAAATTAAAAATTTTGAGCCAGAACTGCATTTTTGTGTAAAAAAATGTAATTTTTCATTTTCACAGCCCAGTTGTACCAAAATTGGTAAAACCCCTGGGGGTTTGAAATGTACACTATACCCCTAGATGAATTCCCTGAGGGGTGTAGTTTGCAAAATGGGGTCACTTGTGGGGGGGTTCCACTGTATTGGTGCTTCGGGGGTCTTGCTAATGCGACATAGCACCCACCATTCATTCCACCAGAATCTGTGCTGCAAAATCCAAATATCACTCCTTCCCTTCTGAGTCCTGCCATGCACCCAAATGGTATTTTTTGGTCACATATGAGGCATTGCCGTACTCGGGAGAAATTGCGGCACAGATTTTGGGGTGCTTAGTCTCCTTCATTCCTTGTGAAAATGAAAAATTTTGAGCCAGAACTGCATTTTTGTGTAAAAAAATGTAATTTTTCATTTTCACAGCCCAGTTGTACCAAAATTGGTGAAACCCCTGGGGGTTTGAAATGTACACTATACCCCTAGATGAATTCCCTGAGGGGTGTAGTTTGCAAAATGGGATCACTTGTGGGGGAGGTTCCTAACTTTTAGCATCTTATGGTGCCTAGAAACCTACATGGTGCCTAAAAAAAAATCTCATAAAAAGGAGGCTCCAAAATCAAGTAGGTGCTCCTTCTATTATGAAGCCTGTGGTTTGGTCAACGTGCACACTAGGGCCACATATAGGATATTTATGAAAACAAAAGAATTGGGGGAATCAATTTTTAGTCACATTTCTATAGTAAAATCTACTGTGTTCCTTAGAAAAATGTATTAAAATTGAAAATCTGCTAAAAAAATGAAATTTTGAAATTTCACCTACACTTTGTTTTTATTCCTGTGAAACATTAAAGGGTTAACAAACTTCCAAAATGCTGTTTTGAATACTGTGAGGGGTGCAGTTTTTGAAATGGCATCATTTATGGGGGTGTCTCACATACAAGTCCCTCAAAGTCACATCAGAACTGAACTGGTCCCTAAAAAAATCAGTGTTTGAAATTTTCTTGAAAATATGAGAATTTGCTATTCATATTTTAAGCCTCCTAGTGTCCAAAAAAATTAAAAGGAGGTTGAAATTATGATGGCAACATAAAGTAGACATATGGTCTTTGTTAGTTATTAACTATTTTGAGTGGTATGATTATTTGTCTCACAAGCAGAAAATTTAACATTTTGCAAATTGCAAAATTTTCAATTTTTTTATGACATTTTGGTATTTTTCACAAATAAACACAGACTGTATCGACCAAAATTTACCACTAACTTAAAGTACAATGTGTCACGAGAAAACAATCTCAAAATCACTGGTATAAGTAAAAGCAATAAAAAGTTATCCCCACATAAAGTGATACATGTCAGATTTGAAAAAAAGGGCTCTGACAGGAAGGCAAAAACAGGCTGCGGCGGTAAGGGGTTAAAGACGCACATTTCTGGCCCCCCAAAAATGGGCATTTCAAATGAGAAATGAGTCCAATGAACAAAATTGGGTGAATAAGTATGTATTTCAGGGGTGAGTTAGCAGGTTATTGGGGAAGTAAGTCCTGATATTTTTGGAGGTTGCAGGGGCCACTACACCATTCAAAATAGGCAAGCTTTAGCATATGCAGTTAGGCCCTGTAGGATGATTTTAGCTAAAAATTGCCCCAAACACTCAAACGGGCTTGTATCTGGGAAGGGAAAATATGGGAAACATGACTTAGACACCAAATGATACACTGTATGCCATGTTTCCAAATTTTTATGCACAGTGGTTACAGCATGAAGCGAATGCATGTGAATATACAAAGGTGCATTGCATTAAACAAGTCCAATGAGCGTCCCAAAATGGCCGGCCTGCCTGCTTTCATCCTTCAATTGTTCTAAATTTTTCATTACCCAATGAGCTGAGGTGTAGTCTTAGCCAGTGGTACCATCAGGGAGGTGTGTAAAGCACTTTAGGCTAGACAGCCAATCAGCTGCCAGCTTCCATCTGTCAATCAAATACAGCAGCCAATCAGAAAGCTGCCCATTGATCAGCAGGCCCTTTATGACATCACAGACAGACCCTCAGAACTATCTGTGCATGTCTAATGGCTGGCTGTCAGTTGGGCGGGTGGGTGGCAGAGGGAGGGGATGTCTGTCTCGTTTCTCCTGAAAATTGTGTTTTTTCTGCGTTTACGGGAAAAGTTGAGGTCCGACGCGCGAAAGTGGGGTATCGTAGAAATCACCTTTTAAAGACGCACATTTCTGTCCCCCCAAAAATCGGCATTTCAAATGAGAAATGAGTCCAATTAACAAAATAGGGTCAATAAGTATGTATTTCAGGGGTGAGTTAGCAGGTTATTGGGGAAGTAAGTCCTGATATTTTTGGAGGTTGCAGGGGCCACTACACCATTCAAAATAGGCAGGCTTTAGCATATGCAGTTAGGCCCCGTAGGATGATTTTAGCTAAAAAGTGCCCCAAACACTCAAACGGGCTAGTATCTGGGAAGGGAAAATATGGGAAACATGACTTAGACACCAAATGATACACTGTATGCCATGTTTCCAAATTTTTATGCACAGTGGTTACAGCATGAAGCGAATGCATGTGAAAATACAAAGGTGCATTGCATTAAACAAGTCCAATGAGCATCCCAAAATGGCCGGCCTGCCTGCTTTCATCCATCAATTGTTCTAAATTTTTCATTACCCAATGAGCTGAGGTGGAGTCTTAGCCAGTGGTACCATCAGGGAGGTGTGTAAAGCACTTTAGGCTAGACAGCCAATCAGCTGCCAGCTTCCATCTGTCAATCAAATACAGCAGCCAATCAGAAAGCTGCCCAATGATCAGCAGGCCCTTTATGACATCACAGACAGACCCTCAGAACTATCTGTGCATGTCTAATGGCTGGCTGTCAGTTGGGCGGGTGGGTGGCAGAGGGAGGTAATGTCTGTCTCGTTTCTCCTGAAAATTGAGTTTTTTCTGCGTTTACGGGAAAAGTTGAGGTCCGACGCGCAAAAGTGGGGTATCGTAGAAATCACCTTTTAAAGACGCACATTTCTGGCCACCCAAAAATCGGCATTTCAAATGAGAAATGAGTCCACTTAACAAAATAGGGTGAATAAGTATGTATTTCAGGGGTGAGTTAGCAGGTTATGGGGAAGTAAGTCCTGATATTTTTGGAGGTTGCAGGGGCCACTACACCATTCAAAATAGGCAGGCTTTAGCTTATGCAGTTAGGCCCTGTAGGATGATTTTAGCTAAAAAGTGCCCAAAACACTCAAACGGGCTAGTATCTGGGAAGGGAAAATATGGGAAACATGACTTAGACACCAAATGATACACTGTATGACATGTTTCCAAATTTTTATGCACAGTGGTTACAGCATGAAGCGAATGCATGTGAATATACAAAGGTGCATTGCATTAAACAAGTCCAATGAGCGTCCCAAAATGGCCGGCCTGCCTGCTTTCATCCATCAATTGTTCTAAATTTTTCATTACCCAATGAGCTGAGATGGAGTCTTAGCCAGTGGTACCATCAGGGAGGTGTGTAAAGCACTTAAGGCTAGACAGCCAATCAGCTGCCAGCTTCCATCTGTCAATCAAATACAGCAGCCAATCAGAAAGCTGCCCATTGATCAGCAGGCCCTTTATGACATCACAGACAGACCCTCAGAACCAGGGCCGGCAACAGAATTTTTGGGGCCCCATACACTGATATCTCTGCGGGCCCCCACCCCCTATGCTGGAACACATACTGGCAGCGCCCTGTGCCCATTACTGGATTGCTGCGGAGCAGGGAGGGAGGTAAACTGCCTGGGAGCAGCCCTATTTCTGAAGCCTGCGCTCTATCACATGACGCTCTACCTCACCCTGTGGCCTGGGTTCTATCACACTGACATAATCCCTCACCCTGTGACCTGGGTTCTATCACACTGACATAATCCCTCACCCTGCGTCCTGGGTTCTATCACACTGACATAATCCCTCACCCTGCGGCCTGGGTTCTGTCACACTGGTGCAATACCTCACCATGTGTTCTATCACACTGACATAATCCCTCACCCTGCGGCCTGCGTTCTGTCACACTGACATAATCCCTCACCCTGCGGCCTGCGTTCTGTCACACTGGCGCAATACCTCACCCTGCGTTCTATCACACTGACATAATCCCTCACCCTGCGGCCTGCGTTCTGTCACACTGACATAATCCCTCACCCTGCGGCCTGGGTTCTATCACACTGATATAATCCCTCACCCTGCGGCCTGGGTTCTATCACACTGACATAATCCCTCAACCTGCGGCCTGCGTTCTATCACACTGACATAATCCCTCACCCTGCGGCCTGCGTTCTGTCACACTGGCGCAATATCTCACCCTGCGGTCTATCACACTGACATAATCCCTCACCCTGCGGCCTGCGTTCTATCACACTGACATAATCCCTCACCCTGCAGCCTGCGTTCTGTCACACTTGCGCAATACCTCACCCTGCGGTATATCACACTGACATAATCCCTCACCCTGCGGCCTGCGTTCTGTCCCACTGGTGCAATATCTCACCCTGCAGTCTATCACACTGACATAATACCTCACCCTGCGGCCTGCGTTCTGTCACACTGGTGCAATACCTCACCCTGCGTTCTATCACACTGACCTAATCCCTCACCCTGCGGCCTGCGTTCTGTCACACTGACATAATCCCTCACCCTGCGGCCTGGGTTCTATCACACTGACATAATCCCTCAACCTGCGGCCTATCACACTGACATAATCCCTCACCCTGCGGCCTGGGTTCTATCACACTGACATAATCCCTCAACCTGTGGCCTGCGTTCTATCACACTGACATAATCCCTCACCCTGCGGCCTGCGTTCTGTCACACTGGCGCAATATCTCACCCTGCAGTCTATCACACTGACATAATCCCTCACCCTGCGGCCTGCGTTCTATCACACTGACATAATCCCTCACCCTGCGGCCTGCGTTCTATCACACTGACATAATCCCTCACCCTGCGGCCTGCGTTCTATCACACTGACATAATCCCTCACCCTGCGGCCTGCGTTCTGTCACACTGGCGAAATACCTCACCCTGCGGTATATCACACTGACATAATCCCTCACCCTGCAGCCTGCGTTCTGTCACACTGTCACAATCCCTCACCCTGTGGTCTGCATTCTATCACACTGACTCGCTTCCTAACCATGCGGCCTGTGCTCTATAACACTGACGCGCTTCCTAACCCCCCACAGCCTAATCCTGACCCTCCTTGCTATTGCCTAACGCTTGTACCCTGTGACTTAACCCACCCCCCTCTGCCCTCAGCCTAACCCACTATATATAGTCACTCTTACCTTTAAAATAACAGTGCAGTCTGGCTGGGTGGGTGGGCCTGGAAACGCAGCAGCCTCTCCAGTCCTCTCACTTTGCAGACAGCAGCAGCTCTTCTGAAGCTGCCTGAGTCATCTCTAGCTCCGCCTCCCGAGCCCTGTGTAGCCCCGCCCCCAAACGAGTCCCATGAAGCTCCGCCCCCATGAAGCCCCATGCTGTAGCTCCATCCAGTTAATCCAAACCCTGCATCATGATGTTCCGGCCGGGCAGCTGAGGACCCGGTGAGGAAGTGGAATGTCCACCTGAGGTACTGAGCGGCAGGGGGGCCTGCTTAACTCATCTGTTCAGGTTGCGGGGTGGGTAGTCACACAGGCGGGGGCGGGGCAGCACGCACAGACTGTGCACTCCACACACACTAGACGGCAGTGGTGTTAACATAGATTATAGACGGGCCCCGGCCACGGCAGGGCTCTGGGGCCCTTCAGAACGCCGGGGCCCGTCACACATGTCCCCCTTGACCCTCCCTGTCGCCGGCCCTGCTCAGAACTATCTGTGCATGTCTAATGGCTGGCTGTCAGTTGGGCGGGTGGGTGGCAGAGGGAGGGGATGTCTGTCTCGTTTCTCCTGAAAATTGTGGTTTTTCTGCGTTTACGGGAAAAGTTGAGGTCCGACGCGCAAAAGTGGGGTATCGTAGAAATCACCTTTTAAAGACGCACATTTCTGGCCCCCCAAAAATGGGCATTTCAAATGAGAAATGAGTCCAATGAACAAAATAGGGTGAATAAGTATGTATTTCAGGGGTGAGATAGCAGGTTATTGGGGAAGTAAATCCTGATATTTTTGGAGGTTGCAGGGGCCACTACACCATTCAAAATAGGCAGGCTTTAGCATATGCAGTTAGGCCCTGTAGGATGATTTTAGCTAAAAAGTGCCCCAAACACTCAAAAGTGCTTGTATCTGGGAAGGGAAATTATGGGAAACATGATTTAGGCCCTTATTCTGAACTGAGCGGTACGGCCCGCGTGCGGCCGTACCGCCGATGTTTTCACTCTGCACATGCGCAGAGGTCAATCTGCGCATGTGCAGGCGAAATCGCCGCACATAAAGTTTCTACGCCGCAAAGGGGGCGTATAGGGGCGTGAGGGGCTTCATACCCTCATTTCCCTATGCATACGCCCCGCGTTTCATGGGCGTTCCCATGCAAACGTGGGGCGTATGCATGGTAATGAGGCTATGACGCCAGTGATGGGGGCGGAAAGCTGACATCGCCGGATGTCAGCTCTCCGCCCAAATACAAGCTTTCACACGGACGATTGTCCGTGTGGTCTCAGCTTGCGGGAGCTGGTGGGGCGTGCGGCCCTGCCTTCGATGGTCGCAGACCATCGAATGCAGGGGGCAGCTCCCACCATGGTGGAGGCGTACGCCCCACCATTTTCATGCGGATCGCCAGCCGTCCGTGTACGGACGGCCGTGGCGATCCGTATTGTGGGCGGGGATTGGTTTGTGCGGCCGGAGCACCGTATGCGGCTCCGGACGCACAGATCTGAATAAGGGCCTTAGACACCAAATGATACACTGTATGCCATGTTTCCAAATTTTTATGCACAGTGGTTACAGCATGAAGTGAATGCATGTGAATATACAAAGGTGCATTGCATTAAACAAGTCCACTGAGCGTCCCAAAATGGCCGGCCTGCCTGCTTTCATCCATCAATTGTTCTAAATTTTTCATTACCCAATGAGCTGAGGTGGAGTCTTAGCCAGTGGTACCATCAGGGAGGTGTGTAAAGCACATTAGGCTAGACAGCCAATCAGCTGCCAGCTTCCATCTGTCAATCAAATACAGCAGCCAATCAGAAAGCTGCCCATTGATCAGCAGGCCCTTTATGACATCACAGACAGACCCTCAGAACTATCTGTGCATGTCTAATGGCTGGCTGTCAGTTGGGCGGGTGGGTGGCAGAGGGAGGGGATGTCTGTCTCGTTTCTCCTGAAAATTGCGGTTTTTCTGCGTTTACGGGAAAAGTTGAGGTCCGACGCGCAAAAGTGGGGTATCGTAGAAATCACCTTTTAAAGACGCACATTTCTGCCCCCCAAAAAATGGGCATTTCAAATGAGAAATGAATCCAATTAACAAAATTGGGTGAATAAGTATGTATTTCAGGGGTGAGTTAGCAGGTTATTGGGGAAGTAAGTCCTGATATTTTTGGAGGTTGCAGGGGCCACTAGACCATTCAAAATAGGCAGGCTTTAGCATATGCAGTTAGGCCCCGTAGGATGATTTTAGCTAAAAAGTGCCCCAAACACTCAAACGGGCTAGTATCTGGGAAGAAAAAACATGGGAAACATGACTTAGACACGAAATGATACACTGTATGCCATGTTTCCAAATTTTTATGCACAGTGGTTACAGCATGAAGCGAATGCATGTGAAAATACAAAGGTGCATTGCATTAAACAAGTCCAATGAGCGTCCCAAAATGGCCGGCCTGCCTGCTTTCATCCATCAATTGTTCTAAATTTTTCATTACCCAATGAGCTGAGGTGGAGTCTTAGCCAGTGGTACCATCAGGGAGGTGTGTAAAGCACTTTAGGCTAGACAGCCAATCAGCTGCCAGCTTCCATCTGTCAATCAAATACAGCAGCCAATCAGAAAGCTGCCCATTGATCAGCAGGCCTTTTATGACATCACAGACAGACCCTCAGAACTATCTGTGCATGTCTAATGGCTGGCTGTCAGTTGGGTGGGTGGGTGGCAGAGGGAGGGGATGTCTGTCTCGTTTCTCCTGAAAATTGCGTTTTCTCTGCGTTTACGGGAAAAGTTGAGGTCCGACGCGCAAAAGTGGGGTATCGTAGAAATCACCTTTTAAAGACGCACATTTCTGGCCCCCCAAAAATGGGCATTTCAAATGAGAAATGAGTCCAATTAACAAAATAGGGTGAATAAGTATGTATTTCAGGGGTGAGTTAGCAGGTTATTGGGGAAGTAAGTCCTGATATTTTTGGAGGTTGCAGGGGCCACTAGACCTTTCAAAATAGGCAGGCTTTAGCATATGCAGTTAGGCCCTGTAGGATGATCTTAGCTAAAAAGTGCCCCAAACACTCAAACGGGCTAGTATCTGGGAAGGAAAAACATGGGAAACATGACTTAGACACCAAATGATACACTGTATGCCATGTTTCCAAATTTTTATGCACAGTGGTTACAGCATAAAGCGAATGCATGTGAATATACAAAGGTGCATTGCATTAAACAAGTCCACTGAGCGTCCCAAAATGGCCGGCCTGCCTGCTTTCATCCATCAATTGTTCTAAATTTTTCATTACCCAATGAGCTGAGGTGGAGTCTTAGCCAGTGGTACCATCAGGGAGGTGTGTAAAGCACTTTAGGCTAGACAGCCAATCAGCTGCCAGCTTCCATCTGTCAATCAAATACAGCAGCCAATCAGAAAGCTGCCCATTGATCAGCAGGCCCTTTATGACATCACAGACAGACCCTCAGAACTACCTGTGCATGTCTAATGGCTGGCTGTCAGTTGGGCGGGTGGGTGGCAGAGGGAGGGGATGTCTGTCTCGTTTCTCCTGAAAATTGCGGTTTTTCTGCGTTTACGGGAAAAGTTGAGGTCCGACGCGCAAAAGTGGGGTATCGTAGAAATCACCTTTTAAAGACGCACATTTCTGGCCCCCCAAAAATGGGCATTTCAAATGAGAAATGAGTCCAATGAACAAAATAGGGTGAATAAGTATGTATTTCAGGGGTGAGTTAGCAGGTTATTGGGGAAGTAAGTCCTAATATTTTTGGAGGTTGCAGGGGCCACTACACCATTCAAAATAGGCAGGCTTTAGCATATGCAGTTAGGCCCTGTAGGATGATTTTAGCTAAAAAGTGCCCCAAACACTCAAACGGGCTTGTATCTGGGAAGGGAAAATATGGGAAACATGACTTAGACACCAAATGATACACTGTATGCCATGTTTCCAAATTTTTATGCACAGTGGTTACAGCATGAAGCGAATGCATGTGAATATACAAAGGTGCATTGCATTAAACAAGTCCAATGAGCGTCCCAAAATGGCCGGCCTGCCTGCTTTCATCCATCAATTGTTCTAAATTTTTCATTACCCAATGAGCTGAGGTGGAGTCTTAGCCAGTGGTACCATCAGGGAGGTGTGTAAAGCACTTTAGGCTAGACAGCCAATCAGCTGCCAGCTTCCATCTGTCAATCAAATACAGCAGCCAATCAGAAAGCTGCCCATTGATCAGCAGGCCCTTTATGACATCACAGACAGACCCTCAGAACTATCTGTGCATGTCTAATGGCTGGCTGTCAGTTGGGCGGGTGGGTGGCAGAGGAAGGGGATGTCTGTCTCGTTTCTCCTTAAAATTGCGTTTTTTCTGCGTTTACGGGAAAAGTTGAGGTCCGACGCGCAAAAGTGGGGTATCGTAGAAATCACCTTTTAAAGACGCACATTTCTAGCCCCCCAAAAAAGGGCATTTCAAATGAGAAATGAGTCCAATGAACAAAATAGGGAGAATAAGTATGTATTTTAAGTGTGAGTTAGCAGGTTATTGGGGAAGTAAGTCCTGATATTTTTGGAGGTTGCAGGGGCCACTACACCATTCAAAATAGGCAGGCTTTAGCATATGCAGTTAGGCCCTGTAGGATGATTTTAGCTAAAAAGTGCCCCAAACACTCAAACGGGCTTGTATCTGGGAAGGGAAAATATGGGAAACATGACTTAGACACCAACACTGTATGACAGGTTTCCAAATTTTTATGCACAGTGGTTACAGCATGAAGCGAATGCATGTGAATATACAAAGGTGTATTGCATTAAACAAGTCCACTGAGCGTCCCAAAATGGCCGGCCTGCCTGCTTTCATCCATCAATTGTTCTAAATTTTTCATTACCCAATGAGCTGAGGTGGAGTCTTAGCCAGTGGTACCATCAGGGAGGTGTGTAAAGCACTTTAGGCTAGACAGCCAATCAGCTGCCAGCTTCCATCTGTCAATCAAATACAGCAGCCAATCAGAAAGCTGCCCATTGAACAGCAGGCCCTTTATGACATCACAGACAGACCCTCAGAACTATCTGTGCATGTCTAATGGCTGGCTGTCAGTTGGGCGGGTGGGTGGCAGAGGGAGGGGATGTCTGTCTCGTTTCTCCTGAAAATTGCGTTTTTTCTGCGTTTACGGGAAAAGTTGAGGTCCGACGCGCAAAAGTGGGGTATCGTAGAAATCACCTTTTAAAGACGCACATTTCTGGCCGACCAAAAATGGGCATTTCAAATGAGAAATGAGTCCAATGAACAAAATAGGGTGAATAAGTATGTATTTCAGGGGTGAGTTAGCAGGTTATTGGGGAAGTAAGTCCTGATATTTTTGGAGGTTGCAGGGGCCACTAGACCATTCAAAATAGGCAGGCTTTAGCATATGCAGTTAGGCCCTGCAGGCTGATTTTAGCTAAAAAGTGCCCCAAACACTCAAACGGGCTTGTATCTGGGAAGGGAAAATATGGGAAACATGACTTAGACACCAAATGATACACTGTATGCCATGTTTCCAAATTTTTATGCACAGTGGTTACAGCATGAAGCGAATACATGTGAAAATACAAAGGTGCATTGCATTAAACAAGTCCAATGAGCGTCCCAAAATGGCCGGCCTGCCTGCTTTCATTCATCAATTGTTCTAAATTTTTCATTACCCAATGAGCTGAGGTGAAGTCTTAGCCAGTGGTACCATCAGGGAGGTGTGTAAAGCACTTTAGGCTAGACAGCCAATCAGCTGCCAGCTTCCATCTGTCAATCAAATACAGCAGCCAATCAGAAAGCTGCCCATTGATCAGCAGGCCTTTTATGACATCACAGACAAACCCTCAGAACTATCTGTGCATGTCTAATGGCTGGCTGTCAGTTGGGCGGGTGGGTGGCAGAGGGAGGGGATGTCTGTCTCGTTTCTCCTGAAAATTGCGGTTTTTCTGCGTTTACGGGAAAAGTTGAGGTCCGACACGCAAAAGTGGGGTATCGTAGAAATCACCTTTTAAAGACGCACATTTCTGGCCCCCCAAAAATGTGCATTTCAAATGAGAAATGAATCCAATTAACAAAATAGGGTGCATAAGTATGTATTTCAGGGGTGAGTTAGCAGGTTATTGGGGAAGTAAGTCCTGATATTTTTGGAGGTTGCAGGGGCCACTAGACCATTCAAAATAGGCAGGCTTTAGCATATGCAGTTAGGCCCCGTAGGATGATTTTAGCTAAAAAGGGTACTTGTGTATTTTGGCGGCGCCCACGATGAGGATCGCGTCCATCGTGTGTGAAAAATCGGGTCCATCGCGTCCATCGCGTCGTGTGCATTAACATGGCACACGACGCAACCGACGTGATGGACGCGATTTCTCCATAGGCTTCAATGTTAAAATATTTTAACATTGAAATCGTGTCGGTCGCGTCGGTCTTGTGCCATTATAATGGCACAAGATAAGATGGACTTGATAAAGTCCATTTTACATGGAATAAAATGGGAAATGGGCCAATATGGCCCTTTTTTCATTGTATATGTCCCCGTCATGTCCAAATATAACTGCCCCCCCATTGTGAGCGGCACCCCAGTATTGACGTCAACCCGAAGCGTGGCGAGCGCAGCGAGCCCGCGAGGGGCGGCGGTGCGCGTCCTCCGACCTTTTCATACCCCTACTATCCACGTCGGCGTGGAGTTGAGAATAGAAAAGTGTGGCGAGCGTAACGAGCCACCGAGCCCGAAGCGTGGCGAGCGCAGCGTGGCGAGCGCAGCGAGCCCCGCGAGGGGACGCGGACACCTGTGAAGCCCGCGTGGGGACGTGGATACCTGTGAAGGTATCCGCGTCCGCTCGCCACGCTTCGGGCTCGGTGGCTCGCTGCGCTCGCCACACTATTCTATTCTCAACTCCACGCCGACGTGGATAGTAGGGGTATGAAAAGGTCGTAGGACGCGTACCGCCGCCCCTCGCGGGCTCGCTACGCTCGCCACGCTTCGGGTTGGCGTCAATACTGGGGTGCCGCTGACAATGGGGGGCATTTATATTTGGACATGACGGGGCCATATACAATGAGAAATGGGCCATATTGGCCCATTTCCCATTGTTTTCTATGTTAGATGGACTTTATCAACTACATTTGATCTTGTGCCATTATAATGGCACAAGTCCGACGCGACCGAAAGTATTTCAATGTTAAAAATATTTTAACATTGAAGCCTATGGAGAAATCGTGTCGGTCGCGTCGGTCGCGTCGTGTGCCTTAACTTTAAGGTACACGACGCGACGCGATGGACCCGATTTCTCCATCGGGTTCAATGTTAAAAATATTTTAACATTGAAGCCTATGGAGAAATCGCGTCCATCGCGTCGCGTCGTGTGCCTTAAAGTTAAGGCACACGATGCCCACAACGGGCGCCGCCAAAATACACAAGTACCCTAAAAAGTGCCCCAAACACTCAAACGGGCTAGTATCTGGGAAGAAAAAACATGGGAAACAGGACTTAGACACCAAATGATACACTGTATGCCATGTTTCCAAATTTTTATGCACAGTGGTTACAGCATGAAGCGAATGCATGTGAATATACAAAGGTGCATTGCATTAAACAAGTCCAATGAGCGTCCCAAAATGGCCAGCCTGCCTGCTTTCATCCATCAATTGTTCTAAATTTTTCATTACCCAATGAGCTGAGGTGGAGTCTTAGCCAGTGGTACCATCAGGGAGGTGTGTAAAGCACTTTAGGCTAGACAGGCAATCAGCTGCCAGCTTCCATCTGTCAATCAAATACAGCAGCCAATTAGAAAGCTGCCCATTGATCAGCAGGCCCTTTATGACGTCACAGACAGACCCTCAGAACTATCTGTGCATGTCTAATGGCTGGCTGTCAGTTGGGCGGGTGGGTGGCAGAGGGAGGGGATGTCTGTCTCGTTTATCCTGAAAATTGCGGTTTTTCTGCGTTTACGGGAAAAGTTGAGGTCCGACGCGCAAAAGTGGGGTATCGTAGAAATCACCTTTTAAAGACGCACATTTCTGGCCCCCCAAAAATGGGCATTTCAAATGAGAAATGAGTCCAATTAACAAAATAGGGTGAATAAGTATGTATTTCAGGGGTGAGTTAGCAGGTTATTGGGGAAGTAAGTTTTGATATTTTTGGAGGTTGCAGGGGCCACTAGACCATTCAAAATAGGCAGGCTTTAGCATATGCAGTTAGGCCCCCTAGGATGATTTTAGCTAAAAAGTGCCCCAAACAAACGGGCTAGTATCTGGGAAGGAAAAACATGGGAAACATGACTTAGACACCAAATGATACACTGTATGCCATGTTTCCAAATTTTTATGCACAGTGGTTACAGCATGAAGCGAATGCATGTGAAAATACAAAGGTGCATTGCATTAAACAAGTCCAATGAGCGTCCCAAAATGGCCAGCCTGCCTGCTTTCATCCATCAATTGTTCTACATTTTTCATTACCCAATCAGCTGAGGTGGAGTCTTAGCCAGTGGTACCATCAGGGAGGTGTGTAAAGCACTTTAGGCTAGACAGCCAATCAGCTGCCAGCTTCCATCTGTCAATCAAATACAGCAGCCAATCAGAAATCTGCCCATTGATCAGCAGGCCCTTTATGTCCAATGAACAAAATAGGGTGAATAAGTATGTATTTCAGGGGTGAGTTAGCAGGTTATTGGGGAAATAAGTCCTGATATTTTTGGAGGTTGCAGGGGCCACTACACCATTCAAAATAGGCAGGCTTTAGCATATGCAGTTAGGCCCTGTAGGATGATTTTAGCTAAAAAGTGCCCCAAACACTCAAACGGGCTAGTATCTGGGAAGGGAAAATATGGGAAACATGACTTAGAAACCAAATGATACACTGTATGCCATGTTTCCAAATTTTTATGCACAGTGGTTACAGCATGAAGCGAATGCATGTGAAAATACAAAGGTGCATTGCATTAAACAAGTCCACTGAACGTCCCAAAATGGCCGGCCTGCCTGCTTTCATCCATCAATTGTTCTAAATTTTTCATTACCCAATGAGCTGAGGTGGAGTCTTAGCCAGTGGTACCATCAGGGAGGTGTGTAAAGCACTTTAGGCTAGACAGCCAATCAGCTGCCAGCTTCTATCTGTCAATCAAATACAGCAGCCAATCAGAAAGCTGCCCATTGATCAGCAGGCCCTTTATGTCCAATGAACAAAATAGGGTGAATAAGTATGTATTTCAGGGGTGAGTTAGCAGGTTATTGGGAAAATAAGTCCTGATATTTTTGGAGGTTGCAGGGGCCACTACACCATTCAAAATAGGCAGGCTTTAGCATATGCAGTTAGGCCCTGTAGGATGATTTTAGCTAAAAAGTGCCCCAAACACTCAAACGGGCTAGTATCTGGGAAGGGAAAATATGGGAAACATGACTTAGAAACCAAATGATACACTGTATGCCATGTTTCCAAATTTTTATGCACAGTGGTTACAGCATGAAGCGAATGCATGTGAAAATACAAAGGTGCATTGCATTAAACAAGTCCACTGAACGTCCCAAAATGGCCGGCCTGCCTGCTTTCATCCATCAATTGTTCTAAATTTTTCATTACCCAATGAGCTGAGGTGGAGTCTTAGCCAGTGGTACCATCAGGGAGGTGTGTAAAGCACTTTAGGCTAGACAGCCAATCAGCTGCCAGCTTCCATCTGTCAATCAAATACAGCAGCCAATCAGAAAGCTGCCCATTGATCAGCAGGCCCTTTATGACATCACAGACAGACCCTCAGAACTATCTGTGCATGTCTAATGGCTGGCTTTCAGTTGGGCGGGTGGGTGGCAGAGGGAGGGGATGTCTGTCTCGTTTCTCCTGAAAATTGCGGTTTTTCTGCGTTTACGGGAAAAGTTGAGGTCCGACGCGCAAAAGTGGGGTATCGTAGAAATCACATTTTAAAGAGGCACATTTTTGGCCCCCCAAAAATGGGCATTTCAAATGAGAAATGAGTCCAATTAACAAAATAGGGTGAATAAGTATGTATTTCAGGGGTGAGTTAGCAGGTTATTGGGAAAATAAGTCCTGATATTTTTGGAGGTTGCAGGGGCCACTACACCATTCAAAATAGGCAGGCTTTAGCATATGCAGTTAGGCCCTGTAGGATGATTTTAGCTAAAAAGTGCCCCAAACACTTAAACGGGCTAGTATCTGGGAAGGAAAAACATGGGAAACATGACAGACACCAAATGATACACTGTATGCCATGTTTCCAAATTTGTATGCACAGTGGTTACAGCATGAAGCGAATGCATGTGAATATACAAAGGTGCATTGCATTAAACAAGTCCACTGAACGTCCCAAAATGGCCGACCTGCCTGCTTTCATCCATCAATTGTTCTAAAGTTTTCATTACCTAATGAGCTGAGGTGGAGTCTTAGCCAGTGGTACCATCAATGTGGTGTGTAAAGCACTTTAGGCTAGACAGCAAATCAGCTGCCAGCTTCCATCTGTCAATCAAATACAGCAGCCAATCAGAAAGCTGCCCATTGATCAGCAGGCCCTTTATGACATCACAGACAGACCCTCAGAACTATCTGTGCATGTCTAATGGCTGGCTTTCAGTTGGGCGGGTGGGTGGCAGAGGGAGGGGATGTCTGTCTCGATTCTCCTGAAAATTGCGGTTTTTCTGCGTTTACGGGAAAAGTTGAGGTCCGACGCGCAAAAGTGGGGTATCGTAGAAATCAACTTTTAAAGACGCACATTTCTGGCTCCCCAAAAATGGGCATTTCAAATGAGAAATGAGTCCAATGAACAAAATAGGGTGAATAAGTATGTATTTCAGGGGTGAGTTAGCAGGTTATTGGGGAAGTAAGTCCTGATATTTTTGGAGGTTGCAGGGGCCACTACACCATTCAAAATAGGCAGGCTTTAGCATATGCAGTTAGGCCCTGTAGGATGATTTTAACTAAAAAGTGCCCCAAACACTCAAACGGGCTTGTATCTGGGAAGGGAAAATATGGGAAACATGACTTAGACACCAAATGATACACTGTATGCCATGTTTCCAAATTTTTATGCACAGTGGTTACAGCATGAAGCGAATGCATGTGAATATACAAAGGTGCATTGCATTAAACAAGTCCACTGAGCGTCCCAAAATGGCTGGCCTGCCTGCTTTCATCCATCAATTGTTCTAAATTTTTCATTACCCAATGAGCTGAGGTGGAGTCTTAGCCAGTGGTACCATCAGGGAGATGTGTAAAGCACGTTAGGCTAGACAGCCAATCAGCTGCCAGCTTCCATCTGTCAATCAAATACAGCAGCCAATCAGAAAGCTGCCCATTGATCAGCAGGCCCTTTATGACATCACAGACAGACCCTCAGAACTATCTGTGCATGTCTAATGGCTGGCTATCAGTTGGGCGGGTGGGTGGCAGAGGGAGGGGATGTCTGTCTCGTTTCTCCTGAAAATTGTGGTTTTTCTGCGTTTACGGGAAAAGTTGAGGTCCGACACGCAAAAGTGGGGTATCGTAGAAATCACCTTTTAAAGACGCACATTACTCACCCCCAAAAATGGGCATTTCAAATGAGAAATGAGTCCAATGAACAAAATAGTGTGAATAAGTATGTATTTCAGGGGTGAGTTAGCAGGTTATTGGGGAAGTAAGTCCTGATATTTTTGGAGGTTGCAGGGGCCACTACACCATTCAAAATAGGCAGGCTTTAGCATATGCAGTTAGGCCCTGTAGGATGATTTTAGCTAAAAAGTGCCCCAAACACTCAAACGGGCTTGTATCTGTGAAGGGAAAATATGGGAAACATGACTTAGACACCAAATGATACACTGTATGCCATGTTTCCAAATTTTTATGCACAGTGGTTACAGCATGAAGCGAATGCATGTGAATATACAAAGGTGCATTGCATTAAACAAGTCCACTGAGCGTCCCAAAATGGCTGGCCTGCCTGCTTTCATCCATCAATTGTTCTAAATTTTTCATTACCCTATGAGCTGAGGTGGAGTCTTAGCCAGTGGTACCATCAGGGAGATGTGTAAAGCACGTTAGGCTAGACAGCCAATCAGCTGCCAGCTTCCATCTGTCAATCAAATACAGCAGCCAATCAGAAAGCTGCCCATTGATCAGCAGGCCCTTTATGACATCACAGACAGACCCTCAGAACTATCTGTGCATGTCTAATGGCTGGCTTTCAGTTGGGCGGGTGGGTGGCAGAGGGAGGGGATGTCTGTCTCGTTTCTCCTGAAAATTGCGTTTTTTCTGCGTTTACGGGAAAAGTTGAGGTCCGACGCGCAAAAGTGGGGTATCGTAGAAATCACCTTTTAAAGACGCACATTTCTGGCTCCCCAAAAATGGGCATTTCAAATGAGAAATGAGTCCAATGAACAAAATAGGGTGAATAAGTATGTATTTCAGGGGTGAGTTAGCAGGTTATTGGGGAAGTAAGTCCTGATATTTTTGGAGGTTGCAGGGGCCACTACACCATTCAAAATAGGCAGGCTTTAGCATATGCAGTTAGACCCTGTAGGATGATTTTAGCTAAAAAGTGCCCCAAACACTCAAACGGGCTTGTATCTGGGAAGGGAAAATATGGGAAACATGACTTAGACACCAAATGATACACTGTATGCCATGTTTCCAAATTTTTATGCACAGTGGTTACAGCATGAAGCGAATGCATGTGAAAATACAAAGGTGCATTGCATTAAACAAGTCCACTGAGCGTCCCAAAATGGCTGGCCTGCCTGCTTTCATCCATCAATTGTTCTAAATTTTTCATTACCCAATGAGCTGAGGTGGAGTCTTAGCCAGTGGTACCATCAGGGAGATGTGTAAAGCACGTTAGGCTAGACAGCCAATCAGCTGCCAGCTTCCATCTGTCAATCAAATACAGCAGCCAATCAGAAAGCTGCCCATTGATCAGCAGGCCCTGTATGACATCACAGACAGACCCTCAGAACTATCTGTGCATGTCTAATGGCTGGCTATCAGTTGGGCGGGTGGGTGGCAGAGGGAGGGGATGTCTGTCTCGTTTCACCTGAAAATTGTGGTTTTTCTGCGTTTACGGGAAAAGTTGAGGTCCGACGCGCAAAAGTGGGGTATCGGAGAAATCACTTTTTAAAGACGCACATTACTCGCCCCCCAAAAATGGGCATTTCAAATGAGAAATTAGTCCAATTAACAAAATAGGGTGAATAAGTATGTATTTCAGGGGTGAGTTAGCAGGTTATTGGGGAAGTAAATCCTGATATTTTTGGAGGTTGCAGGGGCAACTACACCATTCAAAATAGACAGGCTTTAGCATATGCAGTTAGGCCCTGTAGGATGATTTTAGCTAAAAAGTGCCCCAAACACTCAAACAGGCTTGTATCTGGGAAGGGAAAATATGGGAAACATGACTTAGACACCAAATGATACACTGTATGCCATGTTTCCAAATTTTTATGCACAGTGGTTACAGCATGAAGCGAATGCATGTGAATATACAAAGGTGCATTGCATTAAACAAGTCCACTGAGCGTCCCAAAATGGCTGGCCTGCCTGCTTTCATCCATCAATTGTTCTAAATTTTTCATTACCCTATGAGCTGAGGTGGAGTCTTAGCCAGTGGTACCATCAGGGAGATGTGTAAAGCACGTTAGGCTAGACAGCCAATCAGCTGCCAGCTTCCATCTGTCAATCAAATACAGCAGCCAATCAGAAAGCTGCCCATTGATCAGCAGGCCCTTTATGACATCACAGACAGACCCTCAGAACTATCTGTGCATGTCTAATGGCTGGCTTTCAGTTGGGCGGGTGGGTGGCAGAGGGAGGGGATGTCTGTCTCGTTTCTCCTGAAAATTGCGTTTTTTCTGCGTTTACGGGAAAAGTTGAGGTCCGACGCGCAAAAGTGGGGTATCGTAGAAATCACCTTTTAAAGACGCACATTTCTGGCTCCCCAAAAATGGGCATTTCAAATGAGAAATGAGTCCAATGAACAAAATAGGGTGAATAAGTATGTATTTCAGGGGTGAGTTAGCAGGTTATTGGGGAAGTAAGTCCTGATATTTTTGGAGGTTGCAGGGGCCACTACACCATTCAAAATAGGCAGGCTTTAGCATATGCAGTTAGACCCTGTAGGATGATTTTAGCTAAAAAGTGCCCCAAACACTCAAACGGGCTTGTATCTGGGAAGGGAAAATATGGGAAACATGACTTAGACACCAAATGATACACTGTATGCCATGTTTCCAAATTTTTATGCACAGTGGTTACAGCATGAAGCGAATGCATGTGAAAATACAAAGGTGCATTGCATTAAACAAGTCCACTGAGCGTCCCAAAATGGCTGGCCTGCCTGCTTTCATCCATCAATTGTTCTAAATTTTTCATTACCCAATGAGCTGAGGTGGAGTCTTAGCCAGTGGTACCATCAGGGAGATGTGTAAAGCACGTTAGGCTAGACAGCCAATCAGCTGCCAGCTTCCATCTGTCAATCAAATACAGCAGCCAATCAGAAAGCTGCCCATTGATCAGCAGGCCCTGTATGACATCACAGACAGACCCTCAGAACTATCTGTGCATGTCTAATGGCTGGCTATCAGTTGGGCGGGTGGGTGGCAGAGGGAGGGGATGTCTGTCTCGTTTCACCTGAAAATTGTGGTTTTTCTGCGTTTACGGGAAAAGTTGAGGTCCGACGCGCAAAAGTGGGGTATCGGAGAAATCACTTTTTAAAGACGCACATTACTCGCCCCCCAAAAATGGGCATTTCAAATGAGAAATTAGTCCAATTAACAAAATAGGGTGAATAAGTATGTATTTCAGGGGTGAGTTAGCAGGTTATTGGGGAAGTAAATCCTGATATTTTTGGAGGTTGCAGGGGCAACTACACCATTCAAAATAGACAGGCTTTAGCATATGCAGTTAGGCCCTGTAGGATGATTTTAGCTAAAAAGTGCCCCAAACACTCAAACAGGCTTGTATCTGGGAAGGGAAAATATGGGAAACATGACTTAGACACCAAATGATACACTGTATGCCATGTTTCCAAATTTGTATGCACAGTAGTTACAGCATGAAGCGAATGCATGTGAAAATACAAAGGTGCATTGCATTAAACAAGTCCAATGAGCGTCCCAAAATGGCCGGCCTGCCTGCTTTCATCCATCAATTGTTCTAAATTTTTCATTACTCAAAGAGCTGAGGTGGAGTCTTAGCCAATGGTACCATCAGGGAGGTGTGTAAAGCACTTTAGGCTAGACAGCCAATCAGCTGCCATCTTCCATCTGTCAATCAAATACAGCAGCCAATTTGAAAGCTGCTCATTGATCAGCAGCCCTTTATGACATCACAGACAGACCCTCAGAACTATCTGTGCATGTCTAATGGCTGGCTGTCAGTTGGGCGGGTGGGTGGCAGAGGGAGGGGATGTCTGTCTCGTTTCTCCTGAAAATTGCGGTTTTTCTGCGTTTACAGGAAAAGTTGAGGTCCGACGCGCAAAAGTGGGGTATCGTAGAAATCACCTTTTAAAGACGCACATTTCTGGCCCCCCAAAAATGGGCATTTCAAATGAGAAATGAGTCCAATGAACAAAATAGGGTGAATAAGTATGTATTTCAGGGGTGAGTTAGCAGGTTATTGGGGAAGTAAGTCCTGATATTTTTGGAGGATGCAGGGGCCACTACACCATTCAAAATAGGCAGGCTTTAGCATATGCAGTTAGGCCCTGTAGGATGATTTTAGCTAAAAAGTGCCCCAAACACTCAAACGGGCTAGTATCTGGGAAGGAAAAACATGGGAAACATGACTTAGACACCAAATGATACACTGTATGCCATGTTTCCAAATTTTTATGCACAGTGGTTACAGCATGAAGCGAATGCATGTGAATATACAAAGGTGCATTGCATTAAACAAGTCCACTGAGCGTCCCAAAATGGCCGGCCTGCCTGCTTTCATCCATCAATTGTTCTAAATTTTTTATTACCCAATGAGCTGAGGTGGAGTCTTAGCCAGTGGTACCATCAGGGAGGTGTGTAAAGCACTTTAGGCTAGACAGCCAATCAGCTGCCAGCTTCCATCTGTCAATCAAATACAGCAGCCAATCAGAAAGCTGCCCATTGATCAGCAGGCCCTTTATGACATCACAGACAGACCCTCAGAACTATCTGTGCATGTCTAATGGCTGGCTTTCAGTTGGGCGGGTGGGTGGCAGAGGGAGGGGATGTCTGTCTCGTTTCTCCTGAAAATTGTGGTTTTTCTGCGTTTACGGGAAAAGTTGAGGTCCGACGCGCAAAAGTGGGGTATCGTAGAAATCACATTTTAAAGAGGCACATTTCTGGCCCCCCAAAAATGGGCATTTCAAAAGAGAAATAAGTCCAATTAACAAAATAGGGTGAATAAGTATGTATTTCAGGGGTGAGTTGGCAGGTTATTGGGGAAGTAAGTCCTGATATTTTTGGAGGTTGCAGGGGTCACTAGACCATTCAAAATAGGCAGGCTTTAGCATATGCAGTTAGGCCCCGTAGGATGATTTTAGCTAAAAAGTGCCCCAAACACTCAAACGGGCTAGTATCTGGGAAGGAAAAACATGGGAAACATGACTTAGACACCAAATGATACACTGTATGCCATGTTTTCAATTTTTTATGCACAGTGGTTACAGTATGAAGCGAATGCATGTGAAAATACAAAGGTGCATTGCATTAAACAAGTCCAATGAGCGTCCCAAAATGGCCGGCCTGCCTGCTTTCATCCATCAATTGTTCTAAATTTTTCATTACCCATTGAGCTGAGGTGGAGTCTTAGCCAGTGGTACCATCAGGGAGGTGTGTAAAGCACTTTAGGCTATACAGCCAATCAGCTGCTAGCTTCCATCTGTCAATCAAATACAGCAGCCAATAAGAAAGCTGCCCATTGATCAGCAGGCCCTTTATGACATCAAAGACAGACCCTCAGAACTATCTTTGCATGTCTAATGGCTGGCTGTCAGTTGGGCGGGTGGGTGGCAGAGGGAGGGGATGTCTGTCTCGTTTCTCCTGAAAATTGCGGTTTTTCTGCGTTTACGGGAAAAGTTGAGGTCCGACGCGCAAAAGTGGGGTATCGTAGAAATCACCTTTTAACGACGCACATTTCTGCCCCCCCAAAAATGGGCATTTCAAAAGAGAAATAAGTCCAATTAACAAAATAGGGTGAATAAGTATGTATTTCAGGGGTGAGTTAGCAGGTTATTGGGGAAGTAAGTCCTGATATTTTTGGAGGTTGCAGGGGCCACTACACCATTCAAAATAGGCAGGCTTTAGCATATGCAGTTAGGCCCTGTAGGATGATTTTAGCTAAAAAGTGCCCCAAACACTTAAACGGGCTAGTATCTGGGAAGGAAAAACATGGGAAACATGACAGACACCAAATGATACACTGTATGCCATGTTTCCAAATTTTTATGCACAGTGGTTACAGCATGAAGCGAATGCATGTGAATATACAAAGGTGCATTGCATTAAACAAGTCCACTGAACGTCCCAAAATGGCCGACCTGCCTGCTTTCATCCATCAATTGTTCTAAAGTTTTCATTACCTAATGAGCTGAGGTGGAGTCTTAGCCAGTGGTACCATCAAGGTGGTGTGTAAAGCACTTTAGGCTACACAGCCAATCAGCTGCCAGCTTCCATCTGTCAATCAAATACAGCAGCCAATCAGAAAGCTGCCCATTGATCAGCAGGCCCTTTATGACATCACAGACAGACCCTCAGAACTATCTGTGCATGTCTAATGGCTGGCTTTCAGTTGGGCGGGTGGGTGGCAGAGGGAGGGGATGTCTGTCTCGATTCTCCTGAAAATTGCGGTTTTTCTGCGTTTACGGGAAAAGTTGAGGTCCGACGCGCAAAAGTGGGGTATCGTAGAAATCACCTTTTAAAGACGCACATTTCTGGCTCCCCAAAAATGGGCATTTCAAATGAGAAATGAGTCCAATGAACAAAATAGGGTGAATAAGTATGTATTTCAGGGGTGAGTTAGCAGGTTATTGGGGAAGTAAGTCCTGATATTTTTGGAGGTTGCAGGGGCCACTACACCATTCAAAATAGGCATGCTTTAGCAGATGCAGTTAGGCCCTGTAGGATGATTTTAACTAAAAAGTGCCCCAAACACTCAAACGGGCTTGTATCTGGGAAGGGAAAATATGGGAAACATGACTTAGACACCAAATGATACACTGTATGCCATGTTTCCAAATTTTTATGCACAGTGGTTACAGCATGAAGCGAATGCATGTGAATATACAAAGGTGCATTGCATTAAACAAGTCCACTGAGCGTCCCAAAATGCTGGCCTGCCTGCTTTCATCCATCAATTGTTCTAAATTTTTCATTACCCAATGAGCTGAGGTGGAGTCTTAGCCAGTGGTACCATCAGGGAGATGTGTAAAGCACGTTAGGCTAGACAGCCAATCAGCTGCCAGCTTCCATCTGTCAATCAAATACAGCAGCCAATCAGAAAGCTGCCCATTGATCAGCAGGCCCTTTATGACATCACAGACAGACCCTCAGAACTATCTGTGCATGTCTAATGGCTGGCTTTCAGTTGGGCGGGTGGGTGGCAGAGGGAGGGGATGTTTGTCTCGTTTCTCCTGAAAATTGCGGTTTTTCTGCGTTTACGGGAAAAGTTGAGGTCCGACGCGCAAAAGTGGGGTATCGTAGAAATCACCTTTTAAAGACGCACATTTCTGGCTCCCCAAAAATGGGCATTTCAAATGAGAAATGAGTCCAATGAACAAAATAGGGTGAATAAGTATGTATTTCAGGGGTGAGTTAGCAGGTTATTGGGGAAGTAAGTCCTGATATTTTTGGAGGTTGCAGGGGCCACTACACCATTCAAAATAGGCAGGCTTTAGCATATGCAGTTAGGCCCTGTAGGATGATTTTTACTAAAAAGTGCCCCAAACACTCAAACGGGCTTGTATCTGGGAAGGGAAAATATGGGAAACATGACTTAGACACCAAATGATACACTGTATGCCATGTTTCCAAATTTTTATGCACAGTGGTTACAGCATGAAGCGAATGCATGTGAATATATAAAGGTGCATTGCATTAAACAAGTCCACTGAGCGTCCCAAAATAGCTGGCCTGCCTGCTTTCATCCATCAATTGTTCTAAATTTTTCATTACCCAATGAGGTGAGGTGGAGTCTTAGCCAGTGGTACCATCAGGGAGATGTGTAAAGCACGTTAGGCTAGACAGCCAATCAGCTGCCAGCTTCCATCTGTCAATCAAATACAGCAGCCAATCAGAAAGCTGCCCATTGATCAGCAGGCCCTGTATGACATCACAGACAGACCCTCAGAACTATCTGTGCATGTCTAATGGCTGGCTATCAGTTGGGCGGGTGGGGGGCAGAGGGAGGGGATGTCTGTCTCGTTTCACCTGAAAATTGCGGTTTTTCTGCGTTTACGGGAAAAGTTGAGGTCCGACGCGCAAAAGTGGGGTATCGTAGAAATCACTTTTTAAAGACGCACATTACTCGCCCCCAAAAATGGGCATTTCAAATGAGAAATGAGTCCAATGAACAAAATAGTGTGAATAAGTATTTATTTCAGGGGTGAGTTAGCAGATTATTGGGGAAGTAAGTCCTGATATTTTTGGAGGTTGCAGGGGCCACTACACCATTCAAAATAGGCAGGCTTTAGCATATGCAGTTAGGCCCTGTAGGATGATTTTAGCTAAAAAGTGCCCCAAACACTCAAACGGGCTAGTATCTGGGAAGGAAAAACATGGGAAACATGACTTAGACACCAAATGATACACTGTATGCCATGTTTCCAAATTTTTATGCACAGTGGTTACAGCATGAAGCGAATGCATGTGAATATATAAAGGTGCATTGCATTAAACAAGTCCACTGAGCGTCCCAAAATGGCTGGCCTGCCTGCTTTCATCCATCAATTGTTCTAAATTTTTCATTACCCAATGAGCTGAGGTGGAGTCTTAGCCAGTGGTACCATCAGGGAGATGTGTAAAGCACGTTAGGCTAGACAGCCAATCAGCTGCCAGCTTCCATCTGTCAATCAAATACAGCAGCCAATCAGAAAGCTGCCCATTGATCAGCAGGCCCTGTATGACATCACAGACAGACCCTCAGAACTATCTGTGCATGTCTAATGGCTGGCTATCAGTTGGGCGGGTGGGTGGCAGAGGGAGGATATGTCTGTCTCGTTTCACCTGAAAATTGCGGTTTTTCTGCGTTTACGGGAAAAGTTGAGGTCCGACGCGCAAAAGTGGGGTATCGTAGAAATCACTTTTTAAAGACGCACATTACTCGCCCCCCAAAAATGGGCATTTCAAATGAGAAATTAGTCCAATTAACAAAATAGGGTGAATAAGTATGTATTTCAGGGGTGAGTTAGCAGGTTATTGGGGAAGTAAATCCTGATATTTTTGGAGGTTGCAGGGGCAACTACACCATTCAAAATAGGCAGGCTTTAGCATATGCAGTTAGGCCCTGTAGGATGATTTTAGCTAAAAAGTGCCCCAAACACTCAAACAGGCTTGTATCTGGGAAGGGAAAATATGGGAAACATGACTTAGACACCAAATGATACACTGTATACCATGTTTCCAAATTTTTATGCACAGTAGTTACAGCATGAAGCGAATGCATGTGAAAATACAAAGGTGCATTGCATTAAACAAGTCCAATGAGCGTCCCAAAATGGCCGGCCTGCCTGCTTTCATCCATCAATTGTTCTAAATTTTTCATTACCCAATGAGCTGAGGTGGAGTCTTAGCCAATGGTACCATCAGGGAGGTGTGTAAAGCACTTTAGGCTAGACAGCCAATCAGCTGCCATCTTCCATCTGTCAATCAAATACAGCAGCCAATTTGAAAGCTGCTCATTGATCAGCAGCCCTTTATGACATCACAGACAGACCCTCAGAACTATCTGTGCATGTCTAATGGCTGGCTGTCAGTTGGGCGGGTGGGTGGCAGAGGGAGGGGATGTCTGTCTCGTTTCTCCTGAAAATTGCGGTTTTTCTGCGTTTACAGGAAAAGTTGAGGTACGACGCGCAAAAGTGGGGTATCGTAGAAATCACCTTTTAAAGACGCACATTTATGGCCCCCCAAAAATGGGCATTTAAAATGAGAAATGAGTCCAATGAACAAAATAGGGTGAATAAGTATGTATTTCAGGGGTGAGTTAGCAGGTTATTGGGGAAGTAAGTCCTGATATTTTTGGAGGTTGCAGGGGCCACTACACCATTCAAAATAGGCAGGCTTTAGCATATGCAGTTAGGCCCTGTAGGATGATTTTAGCTAAAAAGTGCCCCAAACACTTAAACGGGCTAGTATCTGGGAAGGGAAAATATGGGAAACCTGACTTAGACACCAAATGATACACTGTATGCCATGTTTCCAAATTTTTATGCACAGTGGTTACAGCATGAAGCGAATGCATGTGAATATACAAAGGTGCATTGCATTAAACAAGTCCACTGAGCGTCCCAAAATGGCTGGCCTGCCTGCTTTCATCCATCAATTGTTCTAAATTTTTCATTACCCTATGAGCTGAGGTAAAGTCTTAGCCAGTGGTACCATCAGGGAGATGTGTAAAGCACGTTAGGCTAGACAGCCAATCAGCTGCCATCTTCCATCTGTCAATCAAATACAGCAGCCAATCAGAAAGCTGCCCATTGATCAGCAGGCCCTTTATGACATCACAGACAGACCCTCAGAACTATCTGTGCATGTCTAATGGCTGGCTTTCAGTTGGGCGGGTGGGTGGCAGAGGGAGGGGATGTCTGTCTCGTTTCTCCTGAAAATTGCGGTTTTTCTGCGTTTACGGGAAAAGTTGAGGTCCGACGCGCAAAAGTGGGGTATCGTAGAAATCACCTTTTAAAGACGCACATTTCTGGCTCCCCAAAAATGGGCATTTCAAATGAGAAATGAGTCCAATGAACAAAATAGGGTGAATAAGTATGTATTTCAGGGGTGAGTTAGCAGGTTATTGGGGAAGTAAGTCCTGATATTTTTGGAGGTTGCAGGGGCCACTACACCATTCAAAATAGGCAGGCTTTAGCATATGCAGTTAGGCCCTGTAGGGTGATTTTAGCTAAAAAGTGCCCCAAACACTCAAACGGGCTTGTATCTGGGAAGGGAAAATATGGGAAACATGACTTAGACACCAAATGATACACTGTATGCCATGTTTCCAAATTTTTATGCACAGTGGTTACAGCATGAAGCAAATGCATGTGAATATACAAAGGTGCATTGCATTAAACAAGTCCACTGAGCGTCCCAAAATGGCTGGCCTGCCTGCTTTCATCCATCAATTGTTCTAAATTTTTCATTACCCAATGAGCTGAGGTGGAGTCTTAGCCAGTGGTACCATCAGGGAGGTGTGTAAAGCACTTTAGGCTAGACAGCCAATCAGCTGCCAGCTTCCATCTGTCAATCAAATACAGCAGCCAATCAGAAAGCTGCCCATTGATCAGCAGGCCCTTTATGACATCACAGACAGACCCTCAGAACTATCTGTGCATGTCTAATGGCTGGCTGTCAGTTGGGCGGGTGGGTGGCAGAGGGAGGGGATGTCTGTCTCGTTTCTCCTGAAAATTGCGGTTTTTCTGCGTTTACAGGAAAAGTTGAGGTCCGACGCGCAAAAGTGGGGTATCGTAGAAATCACCTTTTAAAGACGCACATTTCTGGCCCCCCAAAAATGGGCATTTCAAATGAGAAATGAGTCCAATGAACAAAATAGGGTGAATAAGTATGTATTTCAGGGGTGAGTTAGCAGGTTATTGGGGAAGTACGTCCTGATATTTTTGGAGGTTGCAGGGGCCACTACACCATTCAAAATAGGCAGGCTTTAGCATATGCAGTTAGGCCCTGTAGGATGATTTTAGCTAAAAAGTGCCCCAAACACTCAAACGGGCTAGTATCTGGGAAGGGAAAATATGGGAAACATGACTTAGACACCAAATGATACGCTGTATGCCATGTTTTCAATTTTTTATGCACAGTGGTTACAGCATGAAGCGAATGCATGTGAAAATACAAAGGTGCATTGCATTAAACAAGTCCAATGAGCGTCCCAAAATGGCCGGCCTGCCTGCTTTCATCCATCAATTGTTCTAAATTTTTCATTACCCATTGAGCTGAGGTGGAGTCTTAGCCAGTGGTACCATCAGGGAGGTGTGTAAAGCACTTTAGGCTAGACAGCCAATCAGCTGCTAGCTTCCATCTGTCAATCAAATACAGCAGCCAATCAGAAAGCTGCCCATTGATCAGCAGGCCCTTTATGACATCACAGACAGACCCTCAGAACTATCTGTGCATGTCTAATGGCTGGCTTTCAGTTGGGCGGGTGGGTGGCAGAGGGAGGGGATGTCTGTCTCGTTTCTCCTGAAAATTGCGTTTTTTCTGCGTTTACGGGAAAAGTTGAGGTCCGACGCGCAAAAGTGGGGTATCGTAGAAATCACATTTTAAAGAGGCACATTTCTGGCCCCCCAAAAATGGGCATTTCAAATGAGAAATGAGTCCAATTAACAAAATAGGGTGAATAAGTATGTATTTCAGGGGTGAGTTGGCAGGTTATTGGGGAAGTAAGTCCTGATATTTTTGGAGGTTGCAGGGGTCACTAGACCATTCAAAATAGGCAGGCTTTAGCATATGCAGTTAGGCCCCGTAGGATGATTTTAGCTAAAAAGTGCCCCAAACACTCAAACGGGCTAGTATCTGGGAAGGAAAAACATGGGAAACATGACTTAGACACCAAATGATACACTGTATGCCATGTTTTCAATTTTTTATGCACAGTGGTTACAGCATGAAGCGAATGCATGTGAAAATACAAAGGTGCATTGCATTAAACAAGTCCAATGAGCGTCCCAAAATGGCCGGCCTGCCTGCTTTCATCCATCAATTGTTCTAAATTTTTCATTACCCATTGAGCTGAGGTGGAGTCTTAGCCAGTGGTACCATCAGGGAGGTGTGTAAAGGACTTTAGGCTAGACAGCCAATCAGCTGCTAGCTTCCATCTGTCAATCAAATACAGCAGCCAATCAGAAAGCTGCCCATTGATCAGCAGGCCCTTTATGACATCAAAGACAGACCCTCAGAACTATCTGTGCATGTCTAATGGCTGGCTGTCAGTTGGGCGGGTGGGTGGCAGAGGGAGGGGATGTCTGTCTCGTTTCTCCTGAAAATTGCGGTTTTTCTGCGTTTACGGGAAAAGTTGAGGTCCGACGCGCAAAAGTGGGGTATCGTAGAAATCACCTTTTAACGACGCACATTTCTGCCCCCCCAAAAATGGGCATTTCAAATGAGAAATGAGTCCAATGAACAAAATAGGGTGAATAAGTATGTATTTCAGGGGTGAGTTAGCAGGTTATTGGGGAAGTAAGTCCTGATATTTTTGGAGGTTGCAGGGGCCACTACACCATTCAAAATAGGCAGGCTTTAGCATATGCAGTTAGGCCCTGTAGGATGATTTTAGCTAAAAAGTGCCCCAAACACTTAAACGGGCTAGTATCTGGGAAGGAAAAACATGGGAAACATGACAGACACCAAATGATACACTGTATGCCATGTTTCCAAATTTTTATGCACAGTGGTTACAGCATGAAGCGAATGCATGTGAATATACAAAGGTGCATTGCATTAAACAAGTCCACTGAACGTCCCAAAATGGCCGACCTGCCTGCTTTCATCCATCAATTGTTCTAAAGTTTTCATTACCTAATGAGCTGAGGTGGAGTCTTAGCCAGTGGTACCATCAAGGTGGTGTGTAAAGCACTTTAGGCTAGACAGCAAATCAGCTGCCAGCTTCCATCTGTCAATCAAATACAGCAGCCAATCAGAAAGCTGCCCATTGATCAGCAGGCCCTTTATGACATCACAGACAGATCCTCAGAACTATCTGTGCATGTCTAATGGCTGGCTTTCAGTTGGGCGGGTGGGTGGCAGAGGGAGGGGATGTCTGTCTCGATTCTCCTGAAAATTGCGGTTTTTCTGCGTTTACGGGAAAAGTTGAGGTCTGACGCGCAAAAGTGGGGTATCGTAGAAATCACCTTTTAAAGACGCACATTTCTGGCTCCCCAAAAATGGGCATTTCAAATGAGAAATGAGTCCAATGAACAAAATAGGGTGAATAAGTATGTATTTCAGGGGTGAGTTAGCAGGTTATTGGGGAAGTAAGTCCTGATATTTTTGGAGGTTGCAGGGGCCACTACACCATTCAAAATAGGCAGGCTTTAGCATATGCAGTTAGGCCCTGTAGGATGATTTTAGCTAAAAAGTGCCCCAAACACTTAAACGGGCTAGTATCTGGGAAGGGAAAATATGGGAAACATGACTTAGACACCAAATGATACGCTGTATGCCATGTTTTCAATTTTTTATGCACAGTGGTTACAGCATGAAGCGAATGCATGTGAAAATACAAAGGTGCATTGCATTAAACAAGTCCAATGAGCGTCCCAAAATGGCCGGCCTGCCTGCTTTCATCCATCAATTGTTCTAAATTTTTCATTACCCATTGAGCTGAGGTGGAGTCTTAGCCAGTGGTACCATCAGGGAGGTGTGTAAAGCACTTTAGGCTAGACAGCCAATCAGCTGCTAGCTTCCATCTGTCAATCAAATACAGCAGCCAATCAGAAAGCTGCCCATTGATCAGCAGGCCCTTTATGACATCACAGACAGACCCTCAGAACTATCTGTGCATGTCTAATGGCTGGCTTTCAGTTGGGCGGGTGGGTGGCAGAGGGAGGGGATGTCTGTCTCGTTTCTCCTGAAAATTGCGTTTTTTCTGCGTTTACGGGAAAAGTTGAGGTCCGACGCGCAAAAGTGGGGTATCGTAGAAATCACATTTTAAAGAGGCACATTTCTGGCCCCCCAAAAATGGGCATTTCAAATGAGAAATGAGTCCAATTAACAAAATAGGGTGAATAAGTACGTATTTCAGGGGTGAGTTGGCAGGTTATTGGGGAAGTAAGTCCTGATATTTTTGGAGGTTGCAGGGGTCACTAGACCATTCAAAATAGGCAGGCTTTAGCATATGCAGTTAGGCCCCGTAGGATGATTTTAGCTAAAAAGTGCCCCAAACACTCAAACGGGCTAGTATCTGGGAAGGAAAAACATGGGAAACATGACTTAGACACCAAATGATACACTGTATGCCATGTTTTCAATTTTTTATGCACAGTGGTTACAGCATGAAGCGAATGCATGTGAAAATACAAAGGTGCATTGCATTAAACAAGTCCAATGAGCGTCCCAAAATGGCCGGCCTGCCTGCTTTCATCCATCAATTGTTCTAAATTTTTCATTACCCATTGAGCTGAGGTGGAGTCTTAGCCAGTGGTACCATCAGGGAGGTGTGTAAAGCACTTTAGGCTAGACAGCCAATCAGCTGCTAGCTTCCATCTGTCAATCAAATACAGCAGCCAATCAGAAAGCTGCCCATTGATCAGCAGGCCCTTTATGACATCAAAGACAGACCCTCAGAACTATCTGTGCATGTCTAATGGCTGGCTGTCAGTTGGGCGGGTGGGTGGCAGAGGGAGGGGATGTCTGTCTCGTTTCTCCTGAAAATTGCGGTTTTTCTGCGTTTACGGGAAAAGTTGAGGTCCGACGCGCAAAAGTGGGGTATCGTAGAAATCACCTTTTAACGACGCACATTTCTGCCCCCCCAAAAATGGGCATTTCAAATGAGAAATGAGTCCAATGAACAAAATAGGGTGAATAAGTATGTATTTCAGGGGTGAGTTAGCAGGTTATTGGGGAAGTAAGTCCTGATATTTTTGGAGGTTGCAGGGGCCACTACACCATTCAAAATAGGCAGGCTTTAGCATATGCAGTTAGGCCCTGTAGGATGATTTTAGCTAAAAAGTGCCCCAAACACTTAAACGGGCTAGTATCTGGGAAGGAAAAACATGGGAAACATGACAGACACCAAATGATACACTGTATGCCATGTTTCCAAATTTTTATGCACAGTGGTTACAGCATGAAGCGAATGCATGTGAATATACAAAGGTGCATTGCATTAAACAAGTCCACTGAACGTCCCAAAATGGCCGACCTGCCTGCTTTCATCCATCAATTGTTCTAAAGTTTTCATTACCTAATGAGCTGAGGTGGAGTCTTAGCCAGTGGTACCATCAAGGTGGTGTGTAAAGCACTTTAGGCTAGACAGCAAATCAGCTGCCAGCTTCCATCTGTCAATCAAATACAGCAGCCAATCAGAAAGCTGCCCATTGATCAGCAGGCCCTTTATGACATCACAGACAGACCCTCAGAACTATCTGTGCATGTCTAATGGCTGGCTTTCAGTTGGGCGGGTGGGTGGCAGAGGGAGGGGATGTCTGTCTCGATTCTCCTGAAAATTGCGGTTTTTCTGCGTTTACGGGAAAAGTTGAGGTCTGACGCGCAAAAGTGGGGTATCGTAGAAATCACCTTTTAAAGACGCACATTTCTGGCTCCCCAAAAATGGGCATTTCAAATGAGAAATGAGTCCAATGAACAAAATAGGGTGAATAAGTATGTATTTCAGGGGTGAGTTAGCAGGTTATTGGGGAAGTAAGTCCTGATATTTTTGGAGGTTGCAGGGGCCACTACACCATTCAAAATAGGCTGGCTTTAGCAGATGCAGTTAGGCCCTGTAGGATGATTTTAACTAGAAAGTGCCCCAAACACTCAAACGGGCTTGTATCTGGGAAGGGAAAATATGGGAAACATGACTTAGACACCAAATGATACACTGTATGCCATGTTTCCAAATTTTTATGCACAGTGGTTACAGTATGAAGCGAATGCATGTGAATATACAAAGGTGCATTGCATTAAACAAGTCCACTGAGCGTCCCAAAATGGCTGGCCTGCCTGCTTTCATCCATCAATTGTTCTAAATTTTTCATTACCCTATGAGCTGAGGTAAAGTCTTAGCCAGTGGTACCATCAGGGAGATGTGTAAAGCACGTTAGGCTAGACAGCCAATCAGCTGCCATCTTCCATCTGTCAATCAAATACAGCAGCCAATCAGAAAGCTGCCCATTGATCAGCAGGCCCTTTATGACATCACAGACAGACCCTCAGAACTATCTGTGCATGTCTAATGGCTGGCTGTCAGTTGGGCGGGTGGGTGGCAGAGGGAGGGGATGTCTGTCTCGTTTCTCCTGAAAATTGCGGTTTTTCTGCGTTTACAGGAAAAGTTGAGGTCCGACGCGCAAAAGTGGGGTATCGTAGAAATCACCTTTTAAAGACGCACATTTCTGGCCCCCCCAAAAATGGGCATTTCAAATGAGAAATGAGTCCAATGAACAAAATAGGGTGAATAAGTATGTATTTCAGGGGTGAGTTAGCAGGTTATTGGGGAAGTAAGTCCTGATATTTTTGGAGGTTGCAGGGGCCACTACACCATTCAAAATAGGCAGGCTTTAGCATATGCAGTTAGGCCCTGTAGGATGATTTTAGCTAAAAAGTGCCCCAAACACTCAAACGGGCTAGTATCTGGGAAGGAAAAACATGGGAAACATGACTTAGACACCAAATGATACACTGTATGCCATGTTTCCAAATTTTTATGCACAGTGGTTACAGCATGAAGCGAATGCATGTGAATATACAAAGGTGCATTGCATTAAACAAGTCCACTGAGCGTCCCAAAATGGCCGGCCTGCCTGCTTTCATCCATCAATTGTTCTAAATTTTAAATTACCCAATGAGCTGAGGTGGAGTCTTAGCCAGTGGTACCATCAGGGAGGTGTGTAAAGCACTTTAGGCTAGACAGCCAATCAGCTGCCAGCTTCCATCTGTCAATCAAATACAGCAGCCAATCAGAAAGCTGCCCATTGATCAGCAGGCCCTTTATGACATCACAGACAGACCCTCAGAACTATCTGTGCATGTCTAATGGCTGGCTTTCAGTTGGGCGGGTGGGTGGCAGAGGGAGGGGATGTCTGTCTCGTTTCTCCTGAAAATTGCGTTTTTTCTGCGTTTACGGGAAAAGTTGAGGTCCGACGCGCAAAAGTGGGGTATCGTAGAAATCACATTTTAAAGAGGCACATTTCTGGCCCCCCAAAAATGGGCATTTCAAATGAGAAATGAGTCCAATTAACAAAATAGTGTGAATAAGTATGTATTTCAGGGGTGAGTTGGCAGGTTATTGGGGAAGTAAGTCCTGATATTTTTGGAGGTTGCAGGGGTCACTAGACCATTCAAAATAGGCAGGCTTTAGCATATGCAGTTAGGCCCTGTAGGATGATTTTAGCTAAAAAGTGCCCCAAACACTCAAACGGGCTTGTATCTGGGAAGGAAAAACATGGGAAACATGACTTAGACACCAAATGATACACTGTATGCCATGTTTTCAATTTTTTATGCACAGTGGTTACAGCATGAAGCGAATGCATGTGAAAATACAAAGGTGCATTGCATTAAACAAGTCCAATGAGCGTCCCAAAATGGCCGGCCTGCCTGCTTTCATCCATCAATTGTTCTAAATTTTTCATTACCCATTGAGCTGAGGTGGAGTCTTAGCCAGTGGTACCATCAGGGAGGTGTGTAAAGCACTTTAGGCTAGACAGCCAATCAGCTGCTAGCTTCCATCTGTCAATCAAATACAGCAGCCAATCAGAAAGCTGCCCATTGATCAGCAGGCCCTTTATGACATCAAAGACAGACCCTCAGAACTATCTGTGCATGTCTAATGGCTGGCTGTCAGTTGGGCGGGTGGGTGGCAGAGGGAGGGGATGTCTGTCTCGTTTCTCCTGAAAATTGCGGTTTTTATGCGTTTACGGGAAAAGTTGAGGTCCGACGCGCAAAAGTGGGGTATTGTAGAAATCACCTTTTAACGACGCACATTTCTGCCCCCCCCAAAAATGGGCATTTCAAATGAGAAATGAGTCCAATGAACAAAATAGGGTGAATAAGTATGTATTTCAGGGGTGAGTTAGCAGGTTATTGGCGAAGTAAGTCCTGATATTTTTGGAGGTTGCAGGGGCCATAACACCATTCAAAATAGGCAGGCTTTAGCATATGCAGTTAGGCCCTGTAGGATGATTTTAGCTAAAAAGTGCCCCAAACACTCAAACGGGCTAGTATCTGGGAAGGAAAAACATGGGAAACATGACTTAGACACCAAATGATACACTGTATGCCATGTTTCCAAATTTTTATGCACAGTGGTTACAGCATGAAGCGAATGCATGTGAATATACAAAGGTGCATTGCATTAAACAAGTCCACTGAGCGTCCCAAAATGGCCGGCCTGCCTGCTTTCATCCATCAATTGTTCTAAATTTTTTATTACCCAATGAGCTGAGGTGGAGTCTTAGCCAGTGGTACCATCAGGGAGGTGTGTAAAGCACTTTAGGCTAGACAGCCAATCAGCTGCCAGCTTCCATCTGTCAATCAAATACAGCAGCCAATCAGAAAGCTGCCCATTGATCAGCAGGCCCTTTATGACATCACAGACAGACCCTCAGAACTATCTGTGCATGTCTAATGGCTGGCTTTCAGTTGGGCGGGTGGGTGGCAGAGGGAGGGGATGTCTGTCTCGTTTCTCCTGAAAATTGCGGTTTTTCTGCGTTTTCGGGAAAAGTTGAGGTCCGACGCGCAAAAGTGGGGTATCGTAGAAATCACATTTTAAAGAGGCACATTTCTGGCCCCCCAAAAATGGGCATTTCAAATGAGAAATGAGTCCAATTAACAAAATAGAGTGAATAAGTATGTATTTCAGGGGTGAGTTAGCAGGTTATTGGGGAAGTAAGTCCTGATATTTTTGGAGGTTGCAGGGGCCACTACACCATTCAAAATAGGCAGGCTTTAGCAGATGCAGTTATGCCCTGTAGGATGATTTTAACTAAAAAGTGCCCCAAACACTCAAACGGGCTTGTATCTGGGAAGGGAAAATATGGGAAACATGACTTAGACACCAAATGATACACTGTATGCCATGTTTCCAAATTTTTATGCACAGTGGTTACAGCATGAAGCGAATGCATGTGAATATACAAAGGTGCATTGCATTAAACAAGTCCACTGAGCGTCCCAAAATGGCCGGCCTGCCTGCTTTCATCCATCAATTGTTCTAAATTTTTTATTACCCAATGAGCTGAGGTGGAGTCTTAGCCAGTGGTACCATCAGGGAGGTGTGTAAAGCACTTTAGGCTAGACAGCCAATCAGCTGCCAGCTTCCATCTGTCAATCAAATACAGCAGCCAATCAGAAAGCTGCCCATTGATCAGCAGGCCCTTTATGACATCACAGACAGACCCTCAGAACTATCTGTGCATGTCTAATGGCTGGCTTTCAGTTGGGCGGGTGGGTGGCAGAGGGAGGGGATGTCTGTCTCGTTTCTCCTGAAAATTGCGGTTTTTCTGCGTTTACGGGAAAAGTTGAGGTCCGACGCGCAAAAGTGGGGTATCGTAGAAATCACATTTTAAAGAGGCACATTTCTGGCCCCCCAAAAATGGGCATTTCAAATGAGAAATGAGTCCAATTAACAAAATAGGGTGAATAAGTATGTATTTCAGGGGTGAGTTAGCAGGTTATTGGGGAAGTAAGTCCTGATATTTTTGGAGGTTGCAGGGGCCACTACACCATTCAAAATAGGCAGGCTTTAGCAGATGCAGTTAGGCCCTGTAGGATGATTTTAACTAAAAAGTGCCCCAAACACTCAAACGGGCTTGTATCTGGGAAGGGAAAATATGGGAAACATGACTTAGACACCAAATGATACACTGTATGCCATGTTTCCAAATTTTTATGCACAGTGGTTACAGCATGAAGCGAATGCATGTGAATATACAAAGGTGCATTGCATTAAACAAGTCCACTGAACGTCCCAAAATGGCCGACCTGCCTGCTTTCATCCATCAATTGTTCTAAAGTTTTCATTACCTAATGAGCTGAGGTGGAGTCTTAGCCAGTGGTACCATCAAGGTGGTGTGTAAAGCACTTTAGGCTAGACAGCAAATCAGCTGCCAGCTTCCATCTGTCAATCAAATACAGCAGCCAATCAGAAAGCTGCCCATTGATCAGCAGGCCCTTTATGACATCACAGACAGACCCTCAGAACTATCTGTGTATGTCTAATGGCTGGCTTTCAGTTGGGCGGGTGGGTGGCAGAGGGAGGGGATGTCTGTCTCGATTCTCCTGAAAATTGCGTTTTTTCTGCGTTTACGGGAAAAGTTGAGGTCCGACGCGCAAAAGTGGGGTATCGTAGAAATCACCTTTTAAAGACGCACATTTCTGGCTCCCCAAAAATGGGCATTTCAAATGAGAAATGAGTCCAATGAACAAAATAGGGTGAATAAGTATGTATTTCAGGGGTGAGTTAGCAGGTTATTGGGGAAGTAAGTCCTGATATTTTTGGAGGTTGCAGGGGCCACTACACCATTCAAAATAGGCAGGCTTTAGCAGATGCAGTTAGGCCCTGTAGGATGATTTTAACTAAAAAGTGCCCCAAACACTTAAACGGGCTTGTATCTGGGAAGGGAAAATATGGGAAACATGACTTAGACACCAAATGATACACTGTATGCCATGTTTCCAAATTTTTATGCACAGTGGTTACAGCATGAAGCGAATGCATGTGAATATACAAAGGTGCATTGCATTAAACAAGTCCACTGAGCGTCTCAAAATGGCTGGCCTGCCTGCTTTCATCCATCAATTGTTCTAAATTTTTCATTACCCAATGAGCTGAGGTGGAGTCTTAGCCAGTGGTACCATCAGGGAGATGTGTAAACCACGTTAGGCTAGACAGCCAATCAGCTGCCAGCTTCCATCTGTCAATCAAATACAGCAGCCAATCAGAAAGCTGCCCATTGATCAGCAGGCCCTTTATGACATCACAGACAGACCCTCAGAACTATCTGTGCATGTCTAATGGCTGGCTATCAGTTGGGCGGGTCGGTGGCAGAGGGAGGGGATGTCTGTCTCGTTTCTCCTGAAAATTGTGGTTTTTCTGCGTTTACGGGAAAAGTTGAGGTCCGACACGCAAAAGTGGGGTATCGTAGAAATCACCTTTTAAAGACGCACATTACTCGCCCCCAAAAATGGGCATTTCAAATGAGAAATGAGTCCAATGAACAAAATAGAATGAATAAGTATGTATTTCAGGGGTGAGTTAGCAGGTTATTGGGGAAGTAAGTCCTGATATTTTTGGAGGTTGCAGGGGCCACTACACCATTCAAAATAGGCAGGCTTTAGCATATGCAGTTAGGCCCTGTAGGATGATTTTAGCTAAAAAGTGCCCCAAACACTCAAACGGGCTTGTATCTGGGAAGGGAAAATATGGGAAACATGACTTAGACACCAAATGATACACTGTATGCCATGTTTCCAAATTTTTATGCACAGTGGTTACAGCATGAAGCGAATGCATGTGAATATACAAAGGTGCATTGCATTAAACAAGTCCACTGAGCGTCCCAAAATGGCTGGCCTGCCTGCTTTCATCCATCAATTGTTCTAAATTTTTCATTACCCTATGAGCTGAGGTGGAGTCTTAGCCAGTGGTACCATCAGGGAGATGTGTAAAGCACGTTAGGCTAGACAGCCAATCAGCTGACAGCTTCCATCTGTCAATCAAATACAGCAGCCAATCAGAAAGCTGCCCATTGATCAGCAGGCCCTTTATGACATCACAGACAGACCCTCAGAACTATCTGTGCATGTCTAATGGCTGGCTTTCAGTTGGGCGGGTGGGTGGCAGAGGGAGGGGATGTCTGTCTCGTTTCTCCTGAAAATTGCGGTTTTTCTGCGTTTACGGGAAAAGTTGAGGTCCGACGCGCAAAAGTGGGGTATCGTAGAAATCACCTTTTAAAGACGCACATTTCTGGCTCCCCAAAAATGGGCATTTCAAATGAGAGATGAGTCCAATGAACAAAATAGTGTGAATAAGTATGTATTTCAGGGGTGAGTTAGCAGGTTATTGGGGAAGTAAGTCCTGATATTTTTGGAGGTTGCAGGGGCCACTACACCATTCAAAATAGGCAGGCTTTAGCATATGCAGTTAGGCCCTGTAGGATGATTTTAGCTAAAATGTGCCCCAAACACTTAAACGGGCTAGTATCTGGGAAGGAAAAACATGGGAAACATGACAGACACCAAATGATACACTGTATGCCATGTTTCCAAATTTTTATGCACAGTGGTTACAGCATGAAGCGAATGCATGTGAATATACAAAGGTGCATTGCATTAAACAAGTCCACTGAACATCCCAAAATGGACGACCTGCCTGCTTTCATCCATCAATTGTTCTAAAGTTTTCATTACCTAATGAGATGAGGTGGAGTCTTAGCCAGTGGTACCATCAAGGTGGTGTGTAAAGCACTTTAGGCTAGACAGCAAATCAGCTGCCAGCTTCCATCTGTCAATCAAATACAGCAGCCAATCAGAAAGCTGCCCATTGATCAGCAGGCCCTTTATGACATCACAGACAGACCCTCAGAACTATCTGTGCATGTCTAATGGCTGGCTTTCAGTTGGGCGGGTGGGTGGCAGAGGGAGGGGATGTCTGTCTCGATTCTCCTGAAAATTGCGTTTTTTCTGCGTTTACGGGAAAAGTTGAGGTCCGACGCGCAAAAGTGGGGTATCGTAGAAATCACCTTTTAAAGACGCACATTTCTGGCTCCCCAAAAATGGACATTTCAAATGAGAAATGAGTCCAATGAACAAAATAGGGTGAATAAGTATGTATTTCAGGGGTGAGTTAGCAGGTTATAGGGGAAGTAAGTCCTGATATTTTTGGAGGTTGCAGGGGCCATTACACCATTCAAAATAGGCAGGCTTTAGCAGATGCAGTTAGGCCATGTAGCATGATTTTAACTAAAAAGTGCCCCAAACACTCAAACCGGCTTGTATCTGGGAAGGGAAAATATGGGAAACATGACTTAGACACCAAATGATACACTGTATGCCATGTTTCCAAATATTTATGCACAGTGGTTACAGCATGAAGCGAATGCATGTGAATATACAAAGGTGCATTGCATTAAACAAGTCCACTGAGCGTCCCAAAATGGCTGGCCTTCCTGCTTTCATCCATCAATTGTTCTCAATTTTTCATTACCCAATGAGCTGAGGTGGAGTCTTAGCCAGTGGTACCATCAGGGAGATGTGTAAAGCACGTTAGGCTAGACAGCCAATCAGCTGCCAGCTTCCATCTGTCAATCAAATACAGCAGCCAATCAGAAAGCTGCCCATTGATCAGCAGGCCCTTTATGACATCACAGACAGACCCTCAGAACTATCTGTGCATGTCTAATGGCTGGCTATCAGTTGGGCGGGTGGGTGGCAGAGGGAGGGGATGTCTGTCTCGTTTCTCCTGAAAATTGTGGTTTTTCTGCGTTTACGGGAAAAGTTGAGGTCCGACACGCAAAAGTGGGGTATCGTAGAAATCACCTTTTAAAGACGCACATTACTCGCCCCCAAAAATGGGCATTTCAAATGAGAAATGAGTCCAATGAACAAAATAGAGTGAATAAGTATGTATTTCAGGGGTGAGTTAGCAGGTTATTGGGCAAGTAAGTCCTGATATTTTTGGAGGTTGCAGGGGCCACTACACCATTCAAAATAGGCAGGCTTTAGCATATGCAGTTAGACCCTGTAGGATGATTTTAGCTAAAAAGTGCCCCAAACACTCAAACGGGCTTGTATCTGGGAAGGGAAAATATGGGAAACATGACTTAGACACCAAATGATACACTGTATGCCATGTTTCCAAATTTTTATGCACAGTGGTTACAGCATGAAGCGAATGCATGTGAATATACAAAGGTGCATTGCATTAAACAAGTCCACTGAGCGTCCCAAAATGGCTGGCCTGCCTGCTTTCATCCATCAATTGTTCTAAATTTTTCATTACCCTATGAGCTGAGGTGGAGTCTTAGCCAGTGGTACCATCAGGGAGATGTGTAAAGCACGTTAGGCTAGACAGCCAATCAGCTGCCAGCTTCCATCTGTCAATCAAATACATCAGCCAATCAGAAAGCTGCCCATTGATCAGCAGGCCCTTCATGACATCACAGACAGACCCTCAGAACTATCTGTGCATGTCTAATGGCTGGCTTTCAGTTGGGCGGGTGGGTGGCAGAGGGAGGGGATGTCTGTCTCGTTTCTCCTGAAAATTGCGGTTTTCCTGCGTTTACGGGAAAAGTTGAGGTCCGACGCGCAAAAGTGGGGTATCGTAGAAATCACCTTTTAAAGACGCACATTTCTGGCTCCCCAAAAATGGGCATTTCAAATGAGAAATGAGTCCAATGAACAAAATAGGGTGAATAAGTATGTATTTCAGGGGTGAGTTAGCAGGTTATTGGGGAAGTAAGTCCTGATATTTTTGGAGGTTGCAGGGGCCACTACACCATTCAAAATAGGCAGGCTTTAGCATATGCAGTTAGGCCCTGTAGGGTGATTTTATCTAAAAAGTGCCCCAAACACTCAAACGGGCTTGTATCTGGGAAGGGAAAATATGGGAAACATGACTTAGACACCAAATGATACACTGTATGCCATGTTTCCAAATTTTTATGCACAGTAGTTACAGCATGAAGCGAATGCATGTGAAAATACAAAGGTGCATTGCATTAAACAAGTCCAATGAGCGTCCCAAAATGGCCGGCCTGCCTGCTATTATCCATCAATTGTTCTAAATTTTTCATTACCCAATGAGCTGAGGTGGAGTCTTAGCCAATGGTACCATCAGGGAGGTGTGTAAAGAACTTTAGGCTAGACAGCCAATCAGCTGCCATCTTCCATCTGTCAATCAAATACAGCAGCCAATCAGAAAGCTGCCCATTGATCAGCAGGCCCTTTATGACATCACAGACAGACCTTCAGAACTATCTGTGCATGTCTAATGGCTGGCTTTCAGTTGGGCGGGTGGGTGGCAGAGGGAGGGGATGTCTGTCTCGTTTCTCCTGAAAATTGCGGTTTTTCTGCGTTTACGGGAAAAGTTGAGGTCCGACGCGCAAAAGTGGGGTATCGTAGAAATCACCTTTTAAAGACGCACATTTCTGGCCCCCCAAAAATGGGCATTTCAAATGAGAAATGAGTCCAATGAACAAAATAGAGTGAATAAGTATGTATTTCAGGGGTGAGTTAGCAGGTTATTGGGCAAGTAAGTCCTGATATTTTTGGAGGTTGCAGGGGCCACTACACCATTCAAAATAGGCAGGCTTTAGCATATGCAGTTAGACCCTGTAGGATGATTTTAGCTAAAAAGTGCCCCAAACACTCAAACGGGCTTGTATCTGGGAAGGGAAAATATGGGAAACATGACTTAGACACCAAATGATACACTGTATGCCATGTTTCCAAATTTTTATGCACAGTGGTTACAGCATGAAGCGAATGCATGTGAAAATACAAAGGTGCATTGCATTAAACAAGTCCACTGAGCGTCCCAAAATGGCTGGCCTGCCTGCTTTCATCCATCAATTGTTCTAAATTTTTCATTACCCTATGAGCTGAGGTGGAGTCTTAGCCAGTGGTACCATCAGGGAGATGTGTAAAGCACGTTAGGCTAGACAGCCAATCAGCTGCCAGCTTCCATCTGTCAATCAAATACAGCAGCCAATCAGAAAGCTGCCCATTGATCAGCAGGCCCTTTATGACATCACAGACAGACCCTCAGAACTATCTGTGCATGTCTAATGGCTGGCTTTCAGTTGGGCGGGTGGGTGGCAGAGGGAGGGGATGTCTGTCTCGTTTCTCCTGAAAATTGCGGTTTTCCTGTGTTTACGGGAAAAGTTGAGGTCCGACGCGCAAAAGTGGGGTATCGTAGAAATCACCTTTTAAAGTCGCACATTTCTGGCTCCCCAAAAATGGGCATTTCAAATGAGAAATGAGTCCAATGAACAAAATAGGGTGAATAAGTATGTATTTCAGGGGTGAGTTAGCAGGTTATTGGGGAAGTAAGTCCTGATATTTTTGGAGGTTGCAGGGGCCACTACACCATTCAAAATAGGCAGGCTTTAGCATATGCAGTTAGGCCCTGTAGGGTGATTTTATCTAAAAAGTGCCCCAAATACTCAAACGGGCTTGTATCTGGGAAGGGAAAATATGGAAAACATGACTTAGACACCAAATGATACACTGTATGCCATGTTTCCAAATTTTTATGCACAGTAGTTACAGCATGAAGCGAATGCATGTGAAAATACAAAGGTGCATTGCATTAAACAAGTCCAATGAGCGTCCCAAAATGGCCGGCCTGCCTGCTATTATCCATCAATTGTTCTAAATTTTTCATTACCCAATGAGCTGAGGTGGAGTCTTAGCCAATGGTACCATCAGGGAGGTGTGTAAAGCACTTTAGGCTAGACAGCCAATCAGCTGCCATCTTCCATCTGTCAATCAAATACAGCAGCCAATCAGAAAGCTGCCCATTGATCAGCAGGCCCTTTATGACATCACAGACAGACCTTCAGAACTATCTGTGCATGTCTAATGGCTGGCTTTCAGTTGGGCGGGTGGGTGGCAGAGGGAGGGGATGTCTGTCTCGTTTCTCCTGAAAATTGCGGTTTTTCTGCGTTTACGGGAAAAGTTGAGGTCCGACGCGCAAAAGTGGGGTATCGTAGAAATCACCTTTTAAAGACGCACATTTCTGGCCCCCCAAAAATGGGCATTTCAAATGAGAAATGAGTCCAATGAACAAAATAGAGTGAATAAGTATGTATTTCAGGGGTGAGTTAGCAGGTTATTGGGCAAGTAAGTCCTGATATTTTTGGAGGTTGCAGGGGCCACTACACCATTCAAAATAGGCAGGCTTTAGCATATGCAGTTAGACCCTGTAGGATGATTTTAGCTAAAAAGTGCCCCAAACACTCAAACGGGCTTGTATCTGGGAAGGGAAAATATGGGAAACATGACTTAGACACCAAATGATACACTGTATGCCATGTTTCCAAATTTTTATGCACAGTGGTTACAGCATGAAGCGAATGCATGTGAAAATACAAAGGTGCATTGCATTAAACAAGTCCACTGAGCGTCCCAAAATGGCTGGCCTGCCTGCTTTCATCCATCAATTGTTCTAAATTTTTCATTACCCTATGAGCTGAGGTGGAGTCTTAGCCAGTGGTACCATCAGGGAGATGTGTAAAGCACGTTAGGCTAGACAGCCAATCAGCTGCCAGCTTCCATCTGTCAATCAAATACAGCAGCCAATCAGAAAGCTGCCCATTGATCAGCAGGCCCTTTATGACATCACAGACAGACCCTCAGAACTATCTGTGCATGTCTAATGGCTGGCTTTCAGTTGGGCGGGTGGGTGGCAGAGGGAGGGGATGTCTGTCTCGTTTCTCCTGAAAATTGCGGTTTTCCTGTGTTTACGGGAAAAGTTGAGGTCCGACGCGCAAAAGTGGGGTATCGTAGAAATCACCTTTTAAAGACGCACATTTCTGGCTCCCCAAAAATGGGCATTTCAAATGAGAAATGAGTCCAATGAACAAAATAGGGTGAATAAGTATGTATTTCAGGGGTGAGTTAGCAGGTTATTGGGGAAGTAAGTCCTGATATTTTTGGAGGTTGCAGGGGCCACTACACCATTCAAAATAGGCAGGCTTTAGCATATGCAGTTAGGCCCTGTAGGGTGATTTTATCTAAAAAGTGCCCCAAACACTCAAACGGGCTTGTATCTGGGAAGGGAAAATATGGAAAACATGACTTAGACACCAAATGATACACTGTATGCCATGTTTCCAAATTTTTATGCACAGTAGTTACAGCATGAAGCGAATGCATGTGAAAATACAAAGGTGCATTGCATTAAACAAGTCCAATGAGCGTCCCAAAATGGCCGGCCTGCCTGCTATTATCCATCAATTGTTCTAAATTTTTCATTACCCAATGAGCTGAGGTGGAGTCTTAGCCAATGGTACCATCAGGGAGGTGTGTAAAGCACTTTAGGCTAGACAGCCAATCAGCTGCCATCTTCCATCTGTCAATCAAATACAGCAGCCAATCAGAAAGCTGCCCATTGATCAGCAGGCCCTTTATGACATCACAGACAGACCTTCAGAACTATCTGTGCATGTCTAATGGCTGGCTTTCAGTTGGGCGGGTGGGTGGCAGAGGGAGGGGATGTCTGTCTCGTTTCTCCTGAAAATTGCGGTTTTTCTGCGTTTACGGGAAAAGTTGAGGTCCGACGCGCAAAAGTGGGGTATCGTAGAAATCACCTTTTAAAGACGCACATTTCTGGCCCCCCAAAAATGGGCATTTCAAATGAGAAATGAGTCCAATGAACAAAATAGGGTGAATAAGTATGTATTTCTGGGGTGAGTTAGCAGGTTATTGGGGAAGTAAGTCCTGATATTTTTGGAGGTTGCAGGGGCTACTACACCATTCAAAATAGGCAGGCTTTAGCATATGCAGTTAGGCCCTGTAGGATGATTTTAGCTAAAAAGTGCCCCAAACACTCAAACGGGCTAGTATCTGGGAAGGAAAAACATGGGAAACATGACTTAGACACCAAATGATACACTGTATGCCATGTTTCCAAATTTTTATGCACAGTGGTTACCGCATGAAGCGAATGCATGTGAATATACAAAGGTGCATTGCATTAAACAAGTCCACTGAGCGTCCCAAAATGGCCGGCCTGCCTGCTTTCATCCATCAATTGTTCTAATTTTTTTATTACCCAATGAGCTGAGGTGGAGTCTTAGCCAGTGGTACCATCAGGGAGATGTGTAAAGCACGTTAGGCTAGACAGCCAATCAGCTGCCAGCTTCCATCTGTCAATCAAAAACAGCAGCCAATCAGAAAGCTGCCCATTGATCAGCAGGCCCTTTATGACATCAAAGACAGACCCTCAGAACTATCTGTGCATGTCTAATGGCTGGCTTTCAGTTGGGCGGGTGGGTGGCAGAGGGAGGGGATGTCTGTCTCGTTTCTCCTGAAAATTGCGGTTTCTCTGCGTTTACGGGAAAAGTTGAGGTCCGACGCGCAAAAGTGGGGTATCGTAGAAATCACCTTTTAAAGACACACATTTCTGGCTCCCCAAAAATGGGCATTTCAAATGAGAAATGAGTCCAATGAACAAAATCGGGTGAATAAGTATGTATTTCAGGGGTGAGTTAGCAGGTTATTGGGGAAGTAAGTCCTGATATTTTTGGAGGTTGCAGGGGCCACTACACCATTCAAAATAGGCAGGCTTTAGCATATGCAGTTAGGCCCTGTAGGGTGATTTTAGCTAAAAAGTGCCCCAAACACTCAAACGGGCTTGTATCTGGGAAGGGAAAATATGGGAAACATGACTTAGACACCAAATGATACACTGTATTCCATGTTTCCAAATTTTTATGCACAGTGGTTACAGCATGAAGCGAATGCATGTGAATATACAAAGGTGCATTGCATTAAACAAGTCCACTTAGCGTCCCAAAATGGCTTGCCTGCCTGCTTTCATCCATCAATTGTTCTAAATTTTTCATTACCCAATGAGCTGAGGTGGAGTCTTAGCCAGTGGTACCATCAGGGAGATGTGTAAAGCACGTTAGGCTAGACAGCCAATCAGCTGCCAGCTTCCATCTGTCAATCAAATACAGCAGCCAATCAGAAAGCTGCCCATTGATCAGCAGGCCCTTTATGACATCACAGACAGACCCTCAGAACTAACTGTGCATGTCTAATGGCTGGCTATCAGTTGGGCGGGTGGGTGGCAGAGGGAGGGGATGTCTGTCTCGTTTCTCCTGAAAATTGTGGTTTTTCTGCGTTTACGGGAAAAGTTGAGGTCCCACGCGCAAAAGTGGGGTATCGTAGAAATCACCTTTTAAAGACGCACATTGCTCGCCCCCCAAAAATGGGCATTTCAAATGAGAAATGAGTCCAATGAACAAAATAGGGTGAATAAGTATGAATTTCAGGGGTGAGTTAGCAGGTTATTGGGGAAGTAAGTCCTGATATTTTTGGAGGTTGCAGGGGCCACTACACCATTCAAAATAGGCAGGCTTTAGCATATGCAGTTAGGCCCTGTAGGATGATTTTAGCTAAAAAGTGCCCCAAACACTCAAACGGGCTTGTATCTGGGAAGGGAAAATATGGGAAACATGACTTAGACACCAAATGATACACTGTATGCCATGTTTCCAAATTTTTATGCACAGTGGTTACAGCATGAAGCAAATGCATGTGAATATACAAAGGTGCATTGCATTAAACAAGTCCACTGAGCGTCCCAAAATGGCTGGCCTGCCTGCTTTCATCCATCAATTGTTCTAAATTTTTCATTACCCTATGAGCTGAGGTGGAGTCTTAGCCAGTGGTACCATCAGGGAGATGTGTAAAGCACGTTAGGCTAGACAGCCAATCAGCTGCCAGCTTCCATCTGTCAATCAAATACAGCAGCCAATCAGAAAGCTGCCCATTGATCAGCAGGCCCTTTATGACATCACAGACAGACCCTCAGAACTATCTGTGCATGTCTAATGGCTGGCTTTCAGTTGGGCGGGTGGGTGGCAGAGGGAGGGGATGTCTGTCTCGTTTCTCCTGAAAATTGCGGTTTTTCTGCGTTTACGGGAAAAGTTGAGGTCCGACGCGCAAATGTGGGGTATCGTAGAAATCACCTTTTAAAGACGCACATTTCTGGCTCCCCAAAAATGGGCATTTCAAATGAGAAATGAGTCCAATGAACAAAATAGGGTGAATAAGTATGTATTTCAGGGGTGAGTTAGCAGGTTATTGGGGAAGTAAGTCCTGATATTTTTGGAGGTTACAGGGGCCACTACACCATTCAAAATAGGCAGGCTTTAGCATATGCAGTTAGGCCCTGTAGGATGATTTTAGCTAAAAAGTGTCCCAAACACTCAAACGGGCTAGTATCTGGGAAGGAAAAACATGGGAAACATGACATAGACACCAAATGATACACTGTATGCCATGTTTCCAAATTTTTATGCACAGTGGTTACAGCATGAAGCGAATGCATGTGAATATACAAAGGTGCATTGCATTAAACAAGTCCACTGAGCGTCCCAAAATGGCCGGCCTGCCTGCTTTCATCCATCAATTGTTCTAAATTTTTCATTACCCAATGAGCTGAGGTGGAGTCTTAGCCAGTGGTACCATCAGGGAGGTGTGTAAAGCACTTTTGGCTAGACAGCCAATCAGCTGCCAGCTTCCATCTGTCAATCAAATACAGCAGCCAATCAGAAAGCTGCCCATTGATCAGCAGGCCCTTTATGACATCACAGACAGACCCTCAGAACTATCTGTGCATGTCTAATGGCTGGCTTTCAGTTGGGCGGGTGGGTGGCAGAGGGAGGGGATGTCTGTCTCGTTTCTCCTGAAAATTGCGGTTTTTCTGCGTTTACGGGAAAAGTTGAGGTCCGACGCGCAAAAGTGGGGTATCGTAGAAATCACCTTTTAAAGACGCACATTTCTGGCTCCCCAAAAATGGGCATTTCAAATGAGAAATTAGTCCAATGAACAAAATAGTGTGAATAAGTATGTATTTCAGGGGTGAGTTAGCAGGTTATTGGGGAAGTAAGTCCTGATATTTTTGGAGGTTGCAGGGGCCACTACACCATTCAAAATAGGCAGGCTTTAGCATATGCAGTTAGGCCCTGTAGGATGATTTTAGCTAAAAAGTGCCCCAAACACTCAAACGGGCTTGTATCTGGGAAGGGAAAATATGGGAAACATGACTTAGACACCAAATGATACACTGTATGCCATGTTTCCAAATTTTTATGCACAGTGGTTACAGCATGAAGCGAATGCATGTGAATATACAAAGGTGCATTGCATTAAACAAGTCCACTGAGCGTCCCAAAATGGCTGGCCTGCCTGCTTTCATCCATCAATTGTTCTAAATTTTTCATTACCCTATGAGCTGAGGTGGAGTCTTAGCCAGTGGTACCATCAGGGAGATGTGTAAAGCACGTTAGGCTAGACAGCCAATCAGCTGCCAGCTTCCATCTGTCAATCAAATACAGCAGCCAATCAGAAAGCTGCCCATTGATCAGCAGGCCCTTTATGACATCACAGACAGACCCTCAGAACTATCTGTGCATGTCTAATGGCTGGCTTTCAGTTGGGCGGGTGGGTGGCAGAGGGAGGGGATGTCTGTCTCGTTTCTCCTGAAAATTGCGGTTTTTCTGCGTTTACGGGAAAAGTTGAGGTCCGACGCGCAAAAGTGGGGTATCGTAGAAATCACCTTTTAAAGACGCACATTTCTGGCTCCCCAAAAATGGGCATTTCAAATGAGAAATTAGTCCAATGAACAAAATAGTGTGAATAAGTATGTATTTCAGGGGTGAGTTAGCAGGTTATTGGGGAAGTAAGTCCTGATATTTTTGGAGGTTGCAGGGGCCACTACACCATTCAAAATAGGCAGGCTTTAGCATATGCAGTTAGGCCCTGTAGGATGATTTTAGCTAAAAAGTGCCCCAAACACTTAAACGGGCTAGTATCTGGGAAGGAAAAACATGGGAAACATGACAGACACCAAATGATACACTGTATGCCATGTTTCCAAATTTTTATGCACAGTGGTTACAGCATGAAGCGAATGCATGTGAATATACAAAGGTGCATTGCATTAAACAAGTCCACTGAACGTCCCAAAATGGACGACCTGCCTGCTTTCATCCATCAATTGTTCTAAAGTTTTCATTACCTAATGAGATGAGGTGGAGTCTTAGCCAGTGGTACCATCAAGGTGGTGTGTAAAGCACTTTAGGCTAGACAGCAAATCAGCTGCCAGCTTCCATCTGTCAATCAAATACAGCAGCCAATCAGAAAGCTGCCCATTGATCAGCAGGCCCTTTATGACATCACAGACAGACCCTCAGAACTATCTGTGCATGTCTAATGGCTGGCTTTCAGTTGGGCGGGTGGGTGGCAGAGGGAGGGGATGTCTGTCTCGATTCTCCTGAAAATTGCGTTTTTTCTGCGTTTACGGGAAAAGTTGAGGTCCGACGCGCAAAAGTGGGGTATCGTAGAAATCACCTTTTAAAGACGCACATTTCTGGCTCCCCAAAAATGGGCATTTCAAATGAGAAATGAGTCCAATGAACAAAATAGGGTGAATAAGTATGTATTTCAGGGGTGAGTTAGCAGGTTATAGGGGAAGTAAGTCCTGATATTTTTGGAGGTTGCAGGGGCCACTACACCATTCAAAATAGGCAGGCTTTAGCAGATGCAGTTAGGCCATGTAGCATGATTTTAACTAAAAAGTGCCCCAAACACTCAAACCGGCTTGTATCTGGGAAGGGAAAATATGGGAAACATGACTTAGACACCAAATGATACACTGTATGCCATGTTTCCAAATTTTTATGCACAGTGGTTACAGCATGAAGCGAATGCATGTGAATATACAAAGGTGCATTGCATTAAACAAGTCCACTGAGCGTCCCAAAATGGCTGGCCTGCCTGCTTTCATCCATCAATTGTTCTCAATTTTGAATTACCCAATGAGCTGAGGTGGAGTCTTAGCCAGTGGTACCATCAGGGAGATGTGTAAAGCACGTTAGGCTAGACAGCCAATCAGCTGCCAGCTTCCATCTGTCAATCAAATACAGCAGCCAATCAGAAAGCTGCCCATTGATCAGCAGGCCCTTTATGACATCACAGACAGACCCTCAGAACTATCTGTGCATGTCTAATGGCTGGCTATCAGTTGGGCGGGTGGGTGGCAGAGGGAGGGGATGTCTGTCTCATTTCTCCTGAAAATTGTGGTTTTTCTGCGTTTACGGGAAAAGTTGAGGTCCGACACGCAAAAGTGGGGTATCGTAGAAATCACCTTTTAAAGACGCACATTACTCGCCCCCAAAAATGGGCATTTCAAATGAGAAATGAGTCCAATGAACAAAATAGAGTGAATAAGTATGTATTTCAGGGGTGAGTTAGCAGGTTATTGGGCAAGTAAGTCCTGATATTTTTGGAGGTTGCAGGGGCCACTACACCATTCAAAATAGGCAGGCTTTAGCATATGCAGTTAGACCCTGTAGGATGATTTTAGCTAAAAAGTGCCCCAAACACTCAAACGGGCTTGTATCTGGGAAGGGAAAATATGGGAAACATGACTTAGACACCAAATCATACACTGTATGCCATGTTTCCAAATTTTTATGCACAGTGGTTACAGCATGAAGCGAATGCATGTGAATATACAAAGGTGCATTGCATTAAACAAGTCCACTGAGCGTCCCAAAATGGCTGGCCTGCCTGCTTTCATCCATCAATTGTTCTAAATTTTTCATTACCCTATGAGCTGAGGTGGAGTCTTAGCCAGTGGTACCATCAGGGAGATGTGTAAAGCACGTTAGGCTAGACAGCCAATCAGCTACCAGCTTCCATCTGTCAATCAAATACAGCAGCCAATCAGAAAGCTGCCCATTGATCAGCAGGCCCTTTATGACATCACAGACAGACCCTCAGAACTATCTGTGCATGTCTAATGGCTGGCTTTCAGTTGGGCGGGTGGGTGGCAGAGGGAGGGGATGTCTGTCTCGTTTCTCCTGAAAATTGCGGTTTTCCTGTGTTTACGGGAAAAGTTGAGGTCCGACGCGCAAAAGTGGGGTATCGTAGAAATCACCTTTTAAAGACGCACATTTCTGGCTCCCCAAAAATGGGCATTTCAAATGAGAAATGAGTCCAATGAACAAAATAGGGTGAATAAGTATGTATTTCAGGGGTGAGTTAGCAGGTTATTGGGGAAGTAAGTCCTGATATTTTTGGAGGTTGCAGGGGCCACTACACCATTCAAAATAGGCAGGCTTTAGCATATGCAGTTAGGCCCTGTAGGGTGATTTTATCTAAAAAGTGCCCCAAACACTCAAACGGGCTTGTATCTGGGAAGGGAAAATATGGAAAACATGACTTAGACACCAAATGATACACTGTATGCCATGTTTCCAAATTTTTATGCACAGTAGTTACAGCATGAAGCGAATGCATGTGAAAATACAAAGGTGCATTGCATTAAACAAGTCCAATGAGCGTCCCAAAATGGCCGGCCTGCCTGCTATTATCCATCAATTGTTCTAAATTTTTCATTACCCAATGAGCTGAGGTGGAGTCTTAGCCAATGGTACCATCAGGGAGGTGTGTAAAGCACTTTAGGCTAGACAGCCAATCAGCTGCCATCTTCCATCTGTCAATCAAATACAGCAGCCAATCAGAAAGCTGCCCATTGATCAGCAGGCCCTTTATGACATCACAGACAGACCTTCAGAACTATCTGTGCATGTCTAATGGCTGGCTTTCAGTTGGGCGGGTGGGTGGCAGAGGGAGGGGATGTCTGTCTCGTTTCTCCTGAAAATTGCGGTTTTTCTGCGTTTACGGGAAAAGTTGAGGTCCGACGCGCAAAAGTGGGGTATCGTAGAAATCACCTTTTAAAGACGCACATTTCTGGCCCCCCAAAAATGGGCATTTCAAATGAGAAATGAGTCCAATGAACAAAATAGGGTGAATAAGTATGTATTTCTGGGGTGAGTTAGCAGGTTATTGGGGAAGTAAGTCCTGATATTTTTGGAGGTTGCAGGGGCCACTACACCATTCAAAATAGGCAGGCTTTAGCATATGCAGTTAGGCCCTGTAGGATGATTTTAGCTAAAAAGTGCCCCAAACACTCAAACGGGCTAGTATCTGGGAAGGAAAAACATGGGAAACATGACTTAGACACCAAATGATACACTGTATGCCATGTTTCCAAATTTTTATGCACAGTGGTTACAGCATGAAGCGAATGCATGTGAATATACAAAGGTGCATTGCATTAAACAAGTCCACTGAGCGTCCCAAAATGGCCGGCCTGCCTGCTTTCATCCATCAATTGTTCTAATTTTTTTATTACCCAATGAGCTGAGGTGGAGTCTTAGCCAGTGGTACCATCAGGGAGATGTGTAAAGCACGTTAGGCTAGACAGCCAATCAGCTGCCAGCTTCCATCTGTCAATCAAAAACAGCAGCCAATCAGAAAGCTGCCCATTGATCAGCAGGCCCTTTATGACATCAAAGACAGACCCTCAGAACTATCTGTGCATGTCTAATGGCTGGCTTTCAGTTGGGCGGGTGGGTGGCAGAGGGAGGGGATGTCTGTCTCGTTTCTCCTGAAAATTGCGGTTTCTCTGCGTTTACGGGAAAAGTTGAGGTCCGACGCGCAAAAGTGGGGTATCGTAGAAATCACCTTTTAAAGACACACATTTCTGGCTCCCCAAAAATGGGCATTTCAAATGAGAAATGAGTCCAATGAACAAAATCGGGTGAATAAGTATGTATTTCAGGGGTGAGTTAGCAGGTTATTGGGGAAGTAAGTCCTGATATTTTTGGAGGTTGCAGGGGCCACTACACCATTCAAAATAGGCAGGCTTTAGCATATGCAGTTAGGCCCTGTAGGGTGATTTTAGCTAAAAAGTGCCCCAAACACTCAAACGGGCTTGTATCTGGGAAGTGAAAATATGGGAAACATGACTTAGACACCAAATGATACACTGTATGCCATGTTTCCAAATTTTTATGCACAGTGGTTACAGCATGAAGCGAATGCATGTGAATATACAAAGGTGCATTGCATTAAACAAGTCCACTTAGCGTCCCAAAATGGCTTGCCTGCCTGCTTTCATCCATCAATTGTTCTAAATTTTTCATTACCCAATGAGCTGAGGTGGAGTCTTAGCCAGTGGTACCATCAGGGAGATGTGTAAAGCACGTTAGGCTAGACAGCCAATCAGCTGCCAGCTTCCATCTGTCAATCAAATACAGCAGCCAATCAGAAAGCTGCCCATTGATCAGCAGGCCCTTTATGACATCACAGACAGACCCTCAGAACTAACTGTGCATGTCTAATGGCTGGCTATCAGTTGGGCGGGTGGGTGGCAGAGGGAGGGGATGTCTGTCTCGTTTCTCCTGAAAATTGTGGTTTTTCTGCGTTTACGGGAAAAGTTGAGGTCCCACGCGCAAAAGTGGGGTATCGTAGAAATCACCTTTTAAAGACGCACATTGCTCGCCCCCCAAAAATGGGCATTTCAAATGAGAAATGAGTCCAATGAACAAAATAGGGTGAATAAGTATGAATTTCAGGGGTGAGTTAGCAGGTTATTGGGGAAGTAAGTCCTGATATTTTTGGAGGTTGCAGGGGCCACTACACCATTCAAAATAGGCAGGCTTTAGCATATGCAGTTAGGCCCTGTAGGATGATTTTAGCTAAAAAGTGCCCCAAACACTCAAACGGGCTTGTATCTGGGAAGGGAAAATATGGGAAACATGACTTAGACACCAAATGATACACTGTATGCCATGTTTCCAAATTTTTATGCACAGTGGTTACAGCATGAAGCGAATGCATGTGAATATACAAAGGTGCATTGCATTAAACAAGTCCACTGAGCGTCCCAAAATGGCTGGCCTGCCTGCTTTCATCCATCAATTGTTCTAAATTTTTCATTACCCTATGAGCTGAGGTGGAGTCTTAGCCAGTGGTACCATCAGGGAGATGTGTAAAGCACGTTAGGCTAGACAGCCAATCAGCTGCCAGCTTCCATCTGTCAATCAAATACAGCAGCCAATCAGAAAGCTGCCCATTGATCAGCAGGCCCTTTATGACATCACAGACAGACCCTCAGAACTATCTGTGCATGTCTAATGGCTGGCTTTCAGTTGGGCGGGTGGGTGGCAGAGGGAGGGGATGTCTGTCTCGTTTCTCCTGAAAATTGCGGTTTTTCTGCGTTTACGGGAAAAGTTGAGGTCCGACGCGCAAAAGTGGAGTATCGTAGAAATCATCTTTTAAAGACGCACATTTCTGGCTCCCCAAAAATGGGCATTTCAAATGAGAAATGAGTCCAATGAACAAAATAGGGTGAATAAGTATGTATTTCAGGGGTGAGTTAGCAGGTTATTGGGGAAGTAAGTCCTGATATTTTTGGAGGTTACAGGGGCCACTACACCATTCAAAATAGGCAGGCTTTAGCATATGCAGTTAGGCCCTGTAGGATGATTTTAGCTAAAAAGTGTCCCAAACACTCAAACGGGCTAGTATCTGGGAAGGAAAAACATGGGAAACATGACTTAGACACCAAATGATACACTGTATGCCATGTTTCCAAATTTTTATGCACAGTGGTTACAGCATGAAGCGAATGCATGTGAATATACAAAGGTGCATTGCATTAAACAAGTCCACTGAGCGTCCCAAAATGGCCGGCCTGCCTGCTTTCATCCATCAATTGTTCTAAATTTTTCATTACCCAATGAGCTGAGGTGGAGTCTTAGCCAGTGGTACCATCAGGGAGGTGTGTAAAGCACTTTTGGCTAGACAGCCAATCAGCTGCCAGCTTCCATCTGTCAATCAAATACAGCAGCCAATCAGAAAGCTGCCCATTGATCAGCAGGCCCTTTCTGACATCACAGACAGACCCTCAGAACTATCTGTGCATGTCTAATGGCTGGCTTTCAGTTGGGCGGGTGGGTGGCAGAGGGAGGGGATGTCTGTCTCGTTTCTCCTGAAAATTGCGGTTTCTCTGTGTTTACGGGAAAAGTTGAGGTCCGACGCGCAAAAGTGGGGTATCGTAGAAATCACCTTTTAAAGACACACATTTCTGGCTCCCCAAAAATGGGCATTTCAAATGAGAAATGAGTCCAATGAACAAAATAGGGTGAATAAGTATGTATTTCAGGGGTGAGTTAGCAGGTTATTGGGGAAGTAAGTCCTGATATTTTTGGAGGTTGCAGGGGCCACTACACCATTCAAAATAGGCAGGCTTTAGCATATGCAGTTAGGCCCTGTAGGGTGATTTTAGCTAAAAAGTGCCCCAAACACTCAAACGGGCTTGTATCTGGGAAGGGAAAATATGGGAAACATGACTTAGACACCAAATGATACACTGTATGCCATGTTTCCAAATTGTTATGCACAGTGGTTACAGCATAAAGCGAATGCATGTGAATATACAAAGGTGCATTGCATTAAACAAGTCCACTTAGCGTCCCAAAATGGCTGGCCTGCCTGCTTTCATCCATCAATTGTTCTAAATTTTTCATTACCCAATGAGCTGAGGTGGAGTCTTAGCCAGTGGTACCATCAGGGAGATGTGTAAAGCACGTTAGGCTAGACAGCCAATCAGCTGCCAGCTTCCATCTGTCAATCAAATACAGCAGCCAATCAGAAAGCTGCCCATTGATCAGCAGGCCCTTTATGACATCACAGACAGACCCTCAGAACTATCTGTGCATGTCTAATGGCTGGCTATCAGTTGGGCGGGTGGGTGGCAGAGGGAGGGGATGTCTGTCTCGTTTCTCCTGAAAATTGTGGTTTTTCTGCGTTTACGGGAAAAGTTGAGGTCCCACGCGCAAAAGTGGGGTATCGTAGAAATCACCTTTTAAAGACGCACATTGCTCGCCCCCCAAAAATGGGCATTTCAAATGAGAAATGAGTCCAATGAACAAAATAGGGTGAATAAGTATGTATTTCAGGGGTGAGTTAGCAGGTTATTGGGGAAGTAAGTCCTGATATTTTTGGAGGTTGCAGGGGCCACTACACCATTCAAAATAGGCAGGCTTTAGCATATGCAGTTAGGCCCTGTAGGGTGATTTTAGCTAAAAAGTGCCCCAAACACTCAAACGGGCTTGTATCTGGGAAGGGAAAATATGGGAAACATGACTTAGACACCAAATGATACACTGTATGCCATGTTTCCAAATTTTTATGCACAGTGGTTACAGCATGAAGCGAATGCATGTGAATATACAAAGGTGCATTGCATTAAACAAGTCCACTTAGCGTCCCAAAATGGCTGGCCTGCCTGCTTTCATCCATCAATTGTTCTAAATTTTTCATTACCCAATGAGCTGAGGTGGAGTCTTAGCCAGTGGTACCATCAGGGAGATGTGTAAAGCACGTTAGGCTAGAAAGCCAATCAGCTGCCAGCTTCCATCTGTCAATCAAATACAGCAGCCAATCAGAAAGCTGCCCATTGATCAGCAGGCCCTTTATGACATCACAGACAGACCCTCAGAACTATCTGTGCATGTCTAATGGCTGGCTATCAGTTGGGCGGGTGGGTGGCAGAGGGAGGGGATGTCTGTCTCGTTTCTCCTGAAAATTGTGGTTTTTCTGCGTTTACGGGAAAAGTTGAGGTCCCACGCGCAAAAGTGGGGTATCGTAGAAATCACCTTTTAAAGACGCACATTGCTCGCCCCCCAAAAATGGGCATTTCAAATGAGAAATGAGTCCAATGAACAAAATAGGGTGAATAAGTATAAATTTCAGGGGTGCGTTAGCAGGTTATTGGGGAAGTAAGTCCTGATATTTTTGGAGGTTGCAGGGGCCACTACACCATTCAAAATAGGCAGGCTTTAGCATATGCAGTTAGGCCCTGTAGGATGATTTTAGCTAAAAAGTGCCCCAAACACTCAAACGGGCTTGTATCTGGGAAGGGAAAATATGGGAAACATGACTTAGACACCAAATGATACACTGTATGCCATGTTTCCAAATTTTTATGCACAGTGGTTACAGCATGAAGCGAATGCATGTGAATATACAAAGGTGCATTGCATTAAACAAGTCCACTGAGCGTCCCAAAATGGCTGGCCTGCCTGCTTTCATCCATCAATTGTTCTAAATTTTTCATTACCCTATGAGCTGAGGTGGAGTCTTAGCCAGTGGTACCATCAGGGAGATGTGTAAAGCACGTTAGGCTAGACAGCCAATCAGCTGCCAGCTTCCATCTGTCAATCAAATACAGCAGCCAATCAGAAAGCTGCCCATTGATCAGCAGGCCCTTTATGACATCACAGACAGACCCTCAGAACTATCTGTGCATGTCTAATGGCTGGCTTTCAGTTGGGCGGGTGGGTGGCAGAGGGAGGGGATGTCTGTCTCGTTTCTCCTGAAAATTGCGGTTTTTCTGCGTTTACGGGAAAAGTTGAGGTCCGACGCGCAAAAGTGGGGTATCGTAGAAATCACCTTTTAAAGACGCACATTTCTGGCTCCCCAAAAATGGGCATTTCAAATGAGAAATGAGTCCAATGAACAAAATAGGGTGAATAAGTATGTATTTCAGGGGTGAGTTAGCAGGTTATTGGGGAAGTAAGTCCTGATATTTTTGGAGGTTACAGGGGCCACTACACCATTCAAAATAGGCAGGCTTTAGCATATGCAGTTAGGCCCTGTAGGATGATTTTAGCTAAAAAGTGTCCCAAACACTCAAACGGGCTAGTATCTGGGAAGGAAAAACATGGGAAACATGACTTAGACACCAAATGATACACTGTATGCCATGTTTCCAAATTTTTATGCACAGTGGTTACAGCATGAAGCGAATGCATGTGAATATACAAAGGTGCATTGCATTAAACAAGTCCACTGAGCGTCCCAAAATGGCCGGCCTGCCTGCTTTCATCCATCAATTGTTCTAAATTTTTCATAACCCAATGAGCTGAGGTGGAGTCTTAGCCAGTGGTACCATCAGGGAGGTGTGTAAAGCACTTTTGGCTAGACAGCCAATCAGCTGCCAGCTTCCATCTGTCAATCAAATACAGCAGCCAATCAGAAAGCTGCCCATTGATCAGCAGGCCCTTTATGACATCACAGACAGACCCTCAGAACTATCTGTGCATGTCTAATGGCTGGCTTTCAGTTGGGCGGGTGGGTGGCAGAGGGAGGGGATGTCTGTCTCGTTTCTCCTGAAAATTGCGGTTTTTCTGCGTTTACGGGAAAAGTTGAGGTCCGACGCGCAAAAGTGGGGTATCGTAGAAATCACCTTTTAAAGACGCACATTTCTGGTTCCCCAAAAATGGGCATTTCAAATGAGAAATGAGTCCAATGAACAAAATAGGGTGAATAAGTATGTATTTCAGGGGTGAGTTAGCAGGTTATTGGGGAAGTAAGTCCTGATATTTTTGGAGGTTGCAGGGGCCAATACACCATTCAAAATAGGCAGGCTTTAGCATATGCAGTTAGGCCCTCTGTAGGGTGATTTTAGCTAAAAAGTGCCCCAAACACTCAAACGGGCTTGTATCTGGGAAGGGAAAATATGGGAAACATGACTTAGACACCAAATGATACACTGTATGCCATGTTTCCAAATTTTTATGCACAGTGGTTACAGCATGAAGCGAATGCATGTGAATTAACAAAGGTGCATTGCATTAAACAAGTCCACTAAGCGTCCCAAAATGGCTGGCCTGCCTGCTTTCATCCATCAATTGTTCTAAATTTTTCATTACCCAATGAGCTGAGGTGGAGTCTTAGCCAGTGGTACCATCAGGGAGATGTGTAAAGCACGTTAGGCTAGACAGCCAATCAGCTGCCAGCTTCCATCTGTCAATCAAATACAGCAGCCAATCAGAAAGCTGCCCATTGATCAGCAGGCCCTTTATGACATCACAGACAGACCCTCAGAACTATCTGTGCATGTCTAATGGCTGGCTATCAGTTGGGCGGGTGGGTGGCAGAGGGAGGGGATGTCTGTCTCGTTTCTCCTGAAAATTGTGGTTTTTCTGCATTTACGGGAAAAGTTGAGGTCCGACGCGCAAAAGTGGGGTATCATAGAAATCACCTTTTAAAGACGCACATTACTCGCCCCCCAAAAATGGGCATTTCAAATGAGAAATGAGTCCAATGAACAAAATAGGGTGAATAAGTATGTATTTCAGGGGTGAGTTAGCAGGTTATTAGGGAAGTAAGTCCTGATATTTTTGGAGGTTGTAGGGGCCACTACACCATTCAAAATAGGCAGGCTTTAGCATATGCAGTTAGGCCCTGTAGGATGATTTTAGCTAAAAAGTGCCCCAAACACTCAAACGGGCTTGTATCTGGGAAGGGAAAATATGGGAAACATGACTAAGACACCAAATGATACACTGTATGCCATGTTTCCAAATTTTTATGCACAGTGGTTACAGCATGAAGCGAATGAATGTGAATATACAAAGGTGCATTGCATTAAACAAGTCCACTGAGCGTCCCAAAATGGCCGGCCTGCCTGCTTTCATCCATCAATTGTTCTAAATTTTTCATTACCCAATGAGCTGAGGTGGAGTCTTAGCCAGTGGTACCATCAGGGAGGTGTGTAAAGCACTTTAGGCTAGACAGCCAATCAGCTGCCAGCTTCCATCTGTCAATCAAATACAGCAGCCAATCAGAAAGCTGCCCATTGATCAGCAGGCACTTTATGACATCACAGACAGACCCTCAGAACTATCTGTGCATGTCTAATGGCTGGCTTTCAGTTGGGCGGGTGGGTGGCAGAGGGAGGGGATGTCTGTCTCGTTTCTTCTGAAAATTGCGGTTTTTTCTGCGTTTACGGGAAAAGTTGAGGTCCGACGCGCAAAAGTGGGATATCGTAGAAATCACCTTTTAAAGACGCACATTTCTGACTCCCCAAAAATGGGCATTTCAAATGAGAAATGAGTCCAATGAACAAAATAGGGTGAATAAGTATGTATTTCAGGGGTGAGTTAGCAGGTTATTGGGGAAGTAAGTCCTGATATTTTTGGAGGTTGCAGGGGCCACTACACCATTCAAAATAGGCAGGCTTTAGCATATGCAGTTAGGCCCTGTAGGGTGATTTTAGCTAAAAAGTGCCCCAAACACTCAAACGGGCTTGTATCTGGGAAGGGAAAATATGGGAAACATGACTTAGACACCAAATGATACACTGTATGCCATGTTTCCAAATTTTTATGCACAGTGGTTACAGCATGAAGCGAATGCATGTGAATGTACAAAGGTGCATTGCATTAAACAAGTCCACTGAGCGTCCCAAAATGGCTGGCCTGCCTGCTTTCATCCATCAATTGTTCTAAATTTTTCATTACCCAATGAGCTGAGGTGGAGTCTTAGCCAGTGGTACCATCAGGGAGATGTGTAAAGCACGTTAGGCTAGACAGCCAATCAGCTGCCAGCTTCCATCTGTCAATCAAATACAGCAGCCAATCAGAAAGCTGCCCATTGATCAGCAGGCCCTTTATGACATCACAGACAGACCCTCAGAACTATCTGTGCATGTCTAATGGCTGGCTTTCAGTTGGGCGGGTGGGTGGCAGAGGGAGGGGATGTCTGTCTCGTTTCTCCTGAAAATTGCGGTTTTTCTGCATTTACGGGAAAAGTTGAGGTCCGACGTGCAAAAGTGGGGTATCGTAGAAATCACCTTTTAAAGACGCACATTACTCGCCCCCCAAAAATGGGCATTTCAAATGAGAAATGAGTCCAATGAACAAAATAGGGTGAATAAGTATGTATTTCAGGGGTGAGTTAGCAGGTTATTGGGGAAGTAAGTCCTGATATTTTTGGAGGTTGCAGGGGCCACTACACCATTCAAAATAGGCAGGCTTTAGCATATGCAGTTAGGCCCTGTAGGATGATTTTAGCTAAAAAGTGCCCCAAACACTCAAACAGGCTTGTATCTGGGAAGGGAAAATATGGGAAACATGACTAAGACACCAAATGATACACTGTATGCCATGTTTCCAAATTTTTATGCACAGTGGTTACAGCATGAAGCGAATGCATGTGAATATACAAAGGTGCATTGCATTAAACAAGTCCACTGAGCGTCCCAAAATGGCCGGCCTGCCTGCTTTCATCCATCAATTGTTCTAAATTTTTCATTACCCAATGAGCTGAGGTGGAGTCTTAGCCAGTGGTACCATCAGGGAGGTGTGTAAAGCACTTTAGGCTAGACAGCCAATCAGCTGCCAGCTTCCATCTGTCAATCAAATACAGCAGCCAATTTGAAAGCTGCCCATTGATCAGCAGCCCTTTATGACATCACAGACAGACCCTCAGAACTATCTGTGCATGTCAAATGGCTGGCTGTCAGTTGGGCGGGTGGGTGGCAGAGGGAGGGGATGTCTGTCTCGTTTCTCCTGAAAATTGCGGTTTTTCTGCGTTTACGGGAAAAGTTGAGGTCCGACGCGCAAAAGTGGGGTATCGTAGAAATCACCTTTTAAAGACGCACATTTCTGGCTCCCCAAAAATGGGCATTTCAAATGAGAAATGAGTCCAATGAACAAAATAGGGTGAATAAGTATGTATTTCAGGGGTGAGTTAGCAGGTTATTGGGGAAGTAAGTCCTGATATTTTTGGAGGTTGCAGGGGCCACTACACCATTCAAAATAGGCAGGCTTTAGCATATGCAGTTAGGCCCTGTAGGGTGATTTTAGCTAAAAAGTGCCCCAAACACTCAAACGGGCTTGTATCTGGGAAGGGAAAATATGGGAAACATGACTTAGACACCAAATGATACACTGTATGCCATGTTTCCAAATTTTTATGCACAGTGGTTACAGCATGAAGCGAATGCATGTGAATATACAAAGGTGCATTGCATTAAACAAGTCCACTTAGCATCCCAAAATGGCTGGCCTGCCTGCTTTCATCCATCAATTGTTCTAAATTTTTTCATTACCCAATGAGCTGAGGTGGAGTCTTAGCCAGTGGTACCATCAGGGAGATGTGTAAAGCACGTTAGGCTAGACAGCCAATCAGCTGCCAGCTTCCATCTGTCAATCAAATACAGCAGCCAATCAGAAAGCTGCCCACTGATCAGCAGGCCCTTTATGAAATCACAGACAGACCCTCAGAACTATCTGTGCATGTCTAATGGCTGGCTATCAGGTGGGCGGGTGGGTGGCAGAGGGAGGGGATGTCTGTCTCGTTTCTCCTGAAAATTGTGGTTTTTCTGCGTTTACGGGAAAAGTTGAGGTCCCACGCGCAAAATTGGGGTATCGTAGAAATCACCTTTTAAAGACGCACATTGCTCGCCCCCCAAAAATGGGCATTTCAAATGAGAAATGAGTCCAATGAACAAAATAGGGTGAATAAGTATGAATTTCAGGGGTGAGTTAGCAGGTTATTGGGGAAGTAAGTCCTGATATTTTTGGAGGTTGCAGGGGCCACTACACCATTCAAAATAGGCAGGCTTTAGCATATGCAGTTAGGCCCTGTAGGATGATTTTAGCTAAAAAGTGCCCTAAACACTCAAACGGGCTTGTATCTGGGAAGGGAAAATATGGGAAACATGACTAAGACACCAAATGATACACTGTATGCCATGTTTCCAAATGTTTATGCACAGTGGTTACAGCATGAAGCGAATGCATGTGAATATACAAAGGTGCATTGCATTAAACAAGTCCACTTAGCATCCCAAAATGGCTGGCCTGCCTGCTTTCATCCATCAATTGTTCTAAATTTTTTCATTACCCAATGAGCTGAGGTGGAGTCTTAGCCAGTGGTACCATCAGGGAGATGTGTAAAGCACGTTAGGCTAGACAGCCAATCAGCTGCCAGCTTCCATCTGTCAATCAAATACAGCAGCCAATCAGAAAGCTGCCCACTGATCAGCAGGCCCTTTATGAAATCACAGACAGACCCTCAGAACTATCTGTGCATGTCTAATGGCTGGCTATCAGGTGGGCGGGTGGGTGGCAGAGGGAGGGGATGTCTGTCTCGTTTCTCCTGAAAATTGTGGTTTTTCTGCGTTTACGGGAAAAGTTGAGGTCCCACGCGCAAAATTGGGGTATCGTAGAAATCACCTTTTAAAGACGCACATTGCTCGCCCCCCAAAAATGGGCATTTCAAATGAGAAATGAGTCCAATGAACAAAATAGGGTGAATAAGTATGAATTTCAGGGGTGAGTTAGCAGGTTATTGGGGAAGTAAGTCCTGATATTTTTGGAGGTTGCAGGGGCCACTACACCATTCAAAATAGGCAGGCTTTAGCATATGCAGTTAGGCCCTGTAGGATGATTTTAGCTAAAAAGTGCCCTAAACACTCAAACGGGCTTGTATCTGGGAAGGGAAAATATGGGAAACATGACTAAGACACCAAATGATACACTGTATGCCATGTTTCCAAATGTTTATGCACAGTGGTTACAGCATGAAGCGAATGCATGTGAATATACAAAGGTGCATTGCATTAAACAAGTCCACTGAGCGTCCCAAAATGGCCGGCCTGCCTGCTTTCATCCATCAATTGTTCTAAATTTTTCATTACCCAATGAGCTGAGGTGGAGTCTTAGCCAGTGGTACCATCAGGGAGGTGTGTAAAGCACTTTAGGCTAGACAGCCAATCAGCTGCCAGCTTCCATCTGTCAATCAAATACAGCAGCCAATCAGAAAGCTGCCCATTGATCAGCAGGCCCTTTATGACATCACAGACAGACCCTCAGAACTATCTGTGCATGTCTAATGGCTGGCTTTCAGTTGGGCGGGTGGGTGGCAGAGGGAGGGGATGTCTGTCTCGTTTCTCCTGAAAATTGCGTTTTTTTCTGCGTTTATGGGAAAAGTTGAGGTCCGACGCGCAAAAGTGGGGTATCGTAGAAATCATCTTTTAAAGACGCACATTACTCGCCCCCCAAAAATGGGCATTTCAAATGAGAAATGAGTCCAATGAACAAAATAGGGTTAATAAGTATGTATTTCAGGGGTGAGTTAGCAGGTTATTGGGGAAGTAAGTCCTGATATTTTTGGAGGTTGCAGGGGCAACTACACCATTCAAAATAGGCAGGCTTTAGCATATGCAGTTAGGCCCTGTAGGATGATTTTAGCTAAAAAGTGCCCCAAACACTCAAACGGGCTTGTATCTGGGAAGGGAAAATATGGGAAACATGACTTAGACACCAAATGATACACTGTATGCCATGTTTCCAAATTTTTACGCACAGTGGTTACAGCATGAAGCGAATGCATGTGAATGTACAAAGGTGCATTGCATTAAACAAGTCCAATGAGCGTCCCAAAATGGCCGGCCTGCCTGCTTTCATCCATCAATTGTTCTAAATTTTTCATTACCCAATGAGCTGAGGTGGAGTCTTAGCCAGTGGTACCATCAGGGAGGTGTGTAAAGCACTTTAGGCTAGACAGCCAATCAGCTGCCAGCTTCCATCTGTCAATCAAATACAGCAGCCAATCAGAAAGCTGCCCATTGATCAGCAGGCCCTTTATGACATCACAGACAGACCCTCAGAACTATCTGTGCATGTCTAATGGCTGGCTTTCAGTTGGGCGGGTGGGTGGCAGAGGGAGGGGATGTCTGTCTCGTTTCTCCTGAAAATTGCGGTTTTTTCTGCGTTTATGGGAAAAGTTGAGGTCTGACGCGCAAAAGTGGGGTATCGTAGAAATCACCTTTTAACGACGCACATTTCTGCCCCCCCAAAAATGGGCATTTCAAATGAGAAATGAGTCCAATGAACAAAATAGGGTGAATAAGTATGTATTTCAGGGGTGAGTTAGCAGGTTATTGGGGAAGTAAGTCCTGATATTTTTGGAGGTTGCAGGGGCCACTACACCATTCAAAATAGGCAGGCTTTAGCATATGCAGTTAGGCCCTGTAGGATGATTTTAGCTAAAAAGTGCCCCAAACACTTAAACGGGCTAGTATCTGGGAAGGAAAAACATGGGAAACATGACAGACACCAAATGATACACTGTATGCCATGTTTCCAAATTTGTATGCACAGTGGTTACAGCATGAAGCGAATGCATGTGAATATACAAAGGTGCATTGCATTAAACAAGTCCACTGAACGTCCCAAAATGGCCGACCTGCCTGCTTTCATCCATCAATTGTTCTAAAGTTTTCATTACCTAATGAGCTGAGGTGGAGTCTTAGCCAGTGGTACCATCAATGTGGTGTGTAAAGCACTTTAGGCTAGACAGCAAATCAGCTGCCAGCTTCCATCTGTCAATCAAATACAGCAGCCAATCAGAAAGCTGCCCATTGATCAGCAGGCCCTTTATGACATCACAGACAGACCCTCAGAACTATCTGTGCATGTCTAATGGCTGGCTTTCAGTTGGGCGGGTGGGTGGCAGAGGGAGGGGATGTCTGTCTCGATTCTCCTGAAAATTGCGGTTTTTCTGCGTTTACGGGAAAAGTTGAGGTCCGACGCGCAAAAGTGGGGTATCGTAGAAATCAACTTTTAAAGACGCACATTTCTGGCTCCCCAAAAATGGGCATTTCAAATGAGAAATGAGTCCAATGAACAAAATAGGGTGAATAAGTATGTATTTCAGGGGTGAGTTAGCAGGTTATTGGGGAAGTAAGTCCTGATATTTTTGGAGGTTGCAGGGGCCACTACACCATTCAAAATAGGCAGGCTTTAGCATATGCAGTTAGGCCCTGTAGGATGATTTTAACTAAAAAGTGCCCCAAACACTCAAACGGGCTTGTATCTGGGAAGGGAAAATATGGGAAACATGACTTAGACACCAAATGATACACTGTATGCCATGTTTCCAAATTTTTATGCACAGTGGTTACAGCATGAAGCGAATGCATGTGAATATACAAAGGTGCATTGCATTAAACAAGTCCACTGAGCGTCCCAAAATGGCTGGCCTGCCTGCTTTCATCCATCAATTGTTCTAAATTTTTCATTACCCAATGAGCTGAGGTGGAGTCTTAGCCAGTGGTACCATCAGGGAGATGTGTAAAGCACGTTAGGCTAGACAGCCAATCAGCTGCCAGCTTCCATCTGTCAATCAAATACAGCAGCCAATCAGAAAGCTGCCCATTGATCAGCAGGCCCTTTATGACATCACAGACAGACCCTCAGAACTATCTGTGCATGTCTAATGGCTGGCTATCAGTTGGGCGGGTGGGTGGCAGAGGGAGGGGATGTCTGTCTCGTTTCTCCTGAAAATTGTGGTTTTTCTGCGTTTACGGGAAAAGTTGAGGTCCGACACGCAAAAGTGGGGTATCGTAGAAATCACCTTTTAAAGACGCACATTACTCACCCCCAAAAATGGGCATTTCAAATGAGAAATGAGTCCAATGAACAAAATAGTGTGAATAAGTATGTATTTCAGGGGTGAGTTAGCAGGTTATTGGGGAAGTAAGTCCTGATATTTTTGGAGGTTGCAGGGGCCACTACACCATTCAAAATAGGCAGGCTTTAGCATATGCAGTTAGGCCCTGTAGGATGATTTTAGCTAAAAAGTGCCCCAAACACTCAAACGGGCTTGTATCTGGGAAGGGAAAATATGGGAAACATGACTTAGACACCAAATGATACACTGTATGCCATGTTTCCAAATTTTTATGCACAGTGGTTACAGCATGAAGCGAATGCATGTGAATATACAAAGGTGCATTGCATTAAACAAGTCCACTGAGCGTCCCAAAATGGCTGGCCTGCCTGCTTTCATCCATCAATTGTTCTAAATTTTTCATTACCCTATGAGCTGAGGTGGAGTCTTAGCCAGTGGTACCATCAGGGAGATGTGTAAAGCACGTTAGGCTAGACAGCCAATCAGCTGCCAGCTTCCATCTGTCAATCAAATACAGCAGCCAATCAGAAAGCTGCCCATTGATCAGCAGGCCCTTTATGACATCACAGACAGACCCTCAGAACTATCTGTGCATGTCTAATGGCTGGCTTTCAGTTGGGCGGGTGGGTGGCAGAGGGAGGGGATGTCTGTCTCGTTTCTCCTGAAAATTGCGTTTTTTCTGCGTTTACGGGAAAAGTTGAGGTCCGACGCGCAAAAGTGGGGTATCGTAGAAATCACCTTTTAAAGACGCACATTTCTGGCTCCCCAAAAATGGGCATTTCAAATGAGAAATGAGTCCAATGAACAAAATAGGGTGAATAAGTATGTATTTCAGGGGTGAGTTAGCAGGTTATTGGGGAAGTAAGTCCTGATATTTTTGGAGGTTGCAGGGGCCACTACACCATTCAAAATAGGCAGGCTTTAGCATATGCAGTTAGACCCTGTAGGATGATTTTAGCTAAAAAGTGCCCCAAACACTCAAACGGGCTTGTATCTGGGAAGGGAAAATATGGGAAACATGACTTAGACACCAAATGATACACTGTTTGCCATGTTTCCAAATTTTTATGCACAGTGGTTACAGCATGAAGCGAATGCATGTGAAAATACAAAGGTGCATTGCATTAAACAAGTCCACTGAGCGTCCCAAAATGGCTGGCCTGCCTGCTTTCATCCATCAATTGTTCTAAATTTTTCATTACCCAATGAGCTGAGGTGGAGTCTTAGCCAGTGGTACCATCAGGGAGATGTGTAAAGCACGTTAGGCTAGACAGCCAATCAGCTGCCAGCTTCCATCTGTCAATCAAATACAGCAGCCAATCAGAAAGCTGCCCATTGATCAGCAGGCCCTGTATGACATCACAGACAGACCCTCAGAACTATCTGTGCATGTCTAATGGCTGGCTATCAGTTGGGCGGGTGGGTGGCAGAGGAAGGGGATGTCTGTCTCGTTTCACCTGAAAATTGTGGTTTTTCTGCGTTTACGGGAAAAGTTGAGGTCCGACGCGCAAAAGTGGGGTATCGGAGAAATCACTTTTTAAAGACGCACATTACTCGCCCCCCAAAAATGGGCATTTCAAATGAGAAATTAGTCCAATTAACAAAATAGGGTGAATAAGTATGTATTTCAGGGGTGAGTTAGCAGGTTATTGGGGAAGTAAATCCTGATATTTTTGGAGGTTGCAGGGGCAACTACACCATTCAAAATAGACAGGCTTTAGCATATGCAGTTAGGCCCTGTAGGATGATTTTAGCTAAAAAGTGCCCCAAACACTCAAACAGGCTTGTATCTGGGAAGGGAAAATATGGGAAACATGACTTAGACACCAAATGATACACTGTATGCCATGTTTCCAAATTTGTATGCACAGTAGTTACAGCATGAAGCGAATGCATGTGAAAATACAAAGGTGCATTGCATTAAACAAGTCCAATGAGCGTCCCAAAATGGCCGGCCTGCCTGCTTTCATCCATCAATTGTTCTAAATTTTTCATTACTCAAAGAGCTGAGGTGGAGTCTTAGCCAATGGTACCATCAGGGAGGTGTGTAAAGCACTTTAGGCTAGACAGCCAATCAGCTGCCATCTTCCATCTGTCAATCAAATACAGCAGCCAATTTGAAAGCTGCTCATTGATCAGCAGCCCTTTATGACATCACAGACAGACCCTCAGAACTATCTGTGCATGTCTAATGGCTGGCTGTCAGTTGGGCGGGTGGGTGGCAGAGGGAGGGGATGTCTGTCTCGTTTCTCCTGAAAATTGCGGTTTTTCTGCGTTTACAGGAAAAGTTGAGGTCCGACGCGCAAAAGTGGGGTATCGTAGAAATCACCTTTTAAAGACGCACATTTCTGGCCCCCCAAAAATGGGCATTTCAAATGAGAAATGAGTCCAATGAACAAAATAGGGTGAATAAGTATGTATTTCAGGGGTGAGTTAGCAGGTTATTGGGGAAGTAAGTCCTGATATTTTTGGAGGATGCAGGGGCCACTACACCATTCAAAATAGGCAGGCTTTAGCATATGCAGTTAGGCCCTGTAGGATGATTTTAGCTAAAAAGTGCCCCAAACACTCAAACGGGCTAGTATCTGGGAAGGAAAAACATGGGAAACATGACTTAGACACCAAATGATACACTGTATGCCATGTTTCCAAATTTTTATGCACAGTGGTTACAGCATGAAGCGAATGCATGTGAATATACAAAGGTGCATTGCATTAAACAAGTCCACTGAGCGTCCCAAAATGGCCGGCCTGCCTGCTTTCATCCATCAATTGTTCTAAATTTTTTATTACCCAATGAGCTGAGGTGGAGTCTTAGCCAGTGGTACCATCAGGGAGGTGTGTAAAGCACTTTAGGCTAGACAGCCAATCAGCTGCCAGCTTCCATCTGTCAATCAAATACAGCAGCCAATCAGAAAGCTGCCCATTGATCAGCAGGCCCTTTATGACATCACAGACAGACCCTCAGAACTATCTGTGCATGTCTAATGGCTGGCTTTCAGTTGGGCGGGTGGGTGGCAGAGGGAGGGGATGTCTGTCTCGTTTCTCCTGAAAATTGTGGTTTTTCTGCGTTTACGGGAAAAGTTGAGGTCCGACGCGCAAAAGTGGGGTATCGTAGAAATCACATTTTAAAGAGGCACATTTCTGGCCCCCCAAAAATGGGCATTTCAAAAGAGAAATAAGTCCAATTAACAAAATAGGGTGAATAAGTATGTATTTCAGGGGTGAGTTGGCAGGTTATTGGGGAAGTAAGTCCTGATATTTTTGGAGGTTGCAGGGGTCACTAGACCATTCAAAATAGGCAGGCTTTAGCATATGCAGTTAGGCCCCGTAGGATGATTTTAGCTAAAAAGTGCCCCAAACACTCAAACGGGCTAGTATCTGGGAAGGAAAAACATGGGAAACATGACTTAGACACCAAATGATACACTGTATGCCATGTTTTCAATTTTTTATGCACAGTGGTTACAGTATGAAGCGAATGCATGTGAAAATACAAAGGTGCATTGCATTAAACAAGTCCAATGAGCGTCCCAAAATGGCCGGCCTGCCTGCTTTCATCCATCAATTGTTCTAAATTTTTCATTACCCATTGAGCTGAGGTGGAGTCTTAGCCAGTGGTACCATCAGGGAGGTGTGTAAAGCACTTTAGGCTAGACAGCCAATCAGCTGCTAGCTTCCATCTGTCAATCAAATACAGCAGCCAATAAGAAAGCTGCCCATTGATCAGCAGGCCCTTTATGACATCAAAGACAGACCCTCAGAACTATCTTTGCATGTCTAATGGCTGGCTGTCAGTTGGGCGGGTGGGTGGCAGAGGGAGGGGATGTCTGTCTCGTTTCTCCTGAAAATTGCGGTTTTTCTGCGTTTACGGGAAAAGTTGAGGTCCGACGCGCAAAAGTGGGGTATCGTAGAAATCACCTTTTAACGACGCACATTTCTGCCCCCCCAAAAATGGGCATTTCAAAAGAGAAATGAGTCCAATGAACAAAATAGGGTGAATAAGTATGTATTTCAGGGGTGAGTTAGCAGGTTATTGGGGAAGTAAGTCCTGATATTTTTGGAGGTTGCAGGGGCCACTACACCATTCAAAATAGGCAGGCTTTAGCATATGCAGTTAGGCCCTGTAGGATGATTTTAGCTAAAAAGTGCCCCAAACACTTAAACGGGCTAGTATCTGGGAAGGAAAAACATGGGAAACATGACAGACACCAAATGATACACTGTATGCCATGTTTCCAAATTTTTATGCACAGTGGTTACAGCATGAAGCGAATGCATGTGAATATACAAAGGTGCATTGCATTAAACAAGTCCACTGAACGTCCCAAAATGGCCGACCTGCCTGCTTTCATCCATCAATTGTTCTAAATTTTTCATTACCCTATGAGCTGAGGTAAAGTCTTAGCCAGTGGTACCATCAGGGAGATGTGTAAAGCACGTTAGGCTAGACAGCCAATCAGCTGCCATCTTCCATCTGTCAATCAAATACAGCAGCCAATCAGAAAGCTGCCCATTGATCAGCAGGCCCTTTATGACATCACAGACAGACCCTCAGAACTATCTGTGCATGTCTAATGGCTGGCTTTCAGTTGGGCGGGTGGGTGGCAGAGGGAGGGGATGTCTGTCTCGATTCTCCTGAAAATTGCGGTTTTTCTGCGTTTACGGGAAAAGTTGAGGTCCGACGCGCAAAAGTGGGGTATCGTAGAAATCACCTTTTAAAGACGCACATTTCTGGCTCCCCAAAAATGGGCATTTCAAATGAGAAATGAGTCCAATGAACAAAATAGGGTGAATAAGTATGTATTTCAGGGGTGAGTTAGCAGGTTATTGGGGAAGTAAGTCCTGATATTTTTGGAGGTTGCAGGGGCCACTACACCATTCAAAATAGGCATGCTTTAGCAGATGCAGTTAGGCCCTGTAGGATGATTTTAACTAAAAAGTGCCCCAAACACTCAAACGGGCTTGTATCTGGGAAGGGAAAATATGGGAAACATGACTTAGACACCAAATGATACACTGTATGCCATGTTTCCAAATTTTTATGCACAGTGGTTACAGCATGAAGCGAATGCATGTGAATATACAAAGGTGCATTGCATTAAACAAGTCCACTGAGCGTCCCAAAATGCTGGCCTGCCTGCTTTCATCCATCAATTGTTCTAAATTTTTCATTACCCAATGAGCTGAGGTGGAGTCTTAGCCAGTGGTACCATCAGGGAGATGTGTAAAGCACGTTAGGCTAGACAGCCAATCAGCTGCCAGCTTCCATCTGTCAATCAAATACAGCAGCCAATCAGAAAGCTGCCCATTGATCAGCAGGCCCTTTATGACATCACAGACAGACCCTCAGAACTATCTGTGCATGTCTAATGGCTGGCTTTCAGTTGGGCGGGTGGGTGGCAGAGGGAGGGGATGTTTGTCTCGTTTCTCCTGAAAATTGCGGTTTTTCTGCGTTTACGGGAAAAGTTGAGGTCCGACGCGCAAAAGTGGGGTATCGTAGAAATCACCTTTTAAAGACGCACATTTCTGGCTCCCCAAAAATGGGCATTTCAAATGAGAAATGAGTCCAATGAACAAAATAGGGTGAATAAGTATGTATTTCAGGGGTGAGTTAGCAGGTTATTGGGGAAGTAAGTCCTGATATTTTTGGAGGTTGCAGGGGCCACTACACCATTCAAAATAGGCAGGCTTTAGCATATGCAGTTAGGCCCTGTAGGATGATTTTAACTAAAAAGTGCCCCAAACACTCAAACGGGCTTGTATCTGGGAAGGGAAAATATGGGAAACATGACTTAGACACCAAATGATACACTGTATGCCATGTTTCCAAATTTTTATGCACAGTGGTTACAGCATGAAGCGAATGCATGTGAATATATAAAGGTGCATTGCATTAAACAAGTCCACTGAGCGTCCCAAAATAGCTGGCCTGCCTGCTTTCATCCATCAATTGTTCTAAATTTTTCATTACCCAATGAGGTGAGGTGGAGTCTTAGCCAGTGGTACCATCAGGGAGATGTGTAAAGCACGTTAGGCTAGACAGCCAATCAGCTGCCAGCTTCCATCTGTCAATCAAATACAGCAGCCAATCAGAAAGCTGCCCATTGATCAGCAGGCCCTTTATGACATCACAGACAGACCCTCAGAACTATCTGTGTATGTCTAATGGCTGGCTATCAGTTGGGCGGGTGGGTGGCAGAGGGAGGGGATGTCTGTCTCGTTTCTCCTGAAAATTGTGTTTTTTCTGCGTTTACGGGAAAAGTTGAGGTCCGACACGCAAAAGTGGGGTATCGTAGAAATCACCTTTTAAAGACGCACATTACTCGCCCCCAAAAATGGGCATTTCAAATGAGAAATGAGTCCAATGAACAAAATAGTGTGAATAAGTATGTATTTCAGGGGTGAGTTAGCAGGTTATTGGGGAAGTAAGTCCTGATATTTTTGGAGGTTGCAGGGGCCACTACACCATTCAAAATAGGCAGGCTTTAGCATATGCAGTTAGGCCCTGTAGGGTGATTTTAGCTAAAAAGTGCCCCAAACACTCAAACGGGCTTGTATCTGGGAAGGGAAAATATGGGAAACATGACTTAGACACCAAATGATACACTGTATGCCATGTTTCCAAATTTTTATGCACAGTGGTTACAGCATGAAGCGAATGCATGTGAATATACAAAGGTGCATTGCATTAAACAAGTCCACTGAGCGTCCCAAAATGGCTGGCCTGCCTGCTTTCATCCATCAATTGTTCTAAATTTTTCATTACCCAATGAGCTGAGGTGGAGTCTTAGCCAGTGGTACCATCAGGGAGATGTGTAAAGCACGTTAGGCTAGACAGCCAATCAGCTGCCAGCTTCCATCTGTCAATCAAATACAGCAGCCAATCAGAAAGCTGCCCATTGATCAGCAGGCCCTGTATGACATCACAGACAGACCCTCAGAACTATCTGTGCATGTCTAATGGCTGGCTATCAGTTGGGCGGGTGGGGGGCAGAGGGAGGGGATGTCTGTCTCGTTTCACCTGAAAATTGCGGTTTTTCTGCGTTTACGGGAAAAGTTGAGGTCCGACGCGCAAAAGTGGGGTATCGTAGAAATCACTTTTTAAAGACGCACATTACTCGCCCCCAAAAATGGGCATTTCAAATGAGAAATGAGTCCAATGAACAAAATAGTGTGAATAAGTATGTATTTCAGGGGTGAGTTAGCAGGTTATTGGGGAAGTAAGTCCTGATATTTTTGGAGGTTGCAGGGGCCACTACACCATTCAAAATAGGCAGGCTTTAGCATATGCAGTTAGGCCCTGTAGGATGATTTTAGCTAAAAAGTGCCCCAAACACTCAAACGGGCTAGTATCTGGGAAGGAAAAACATGGGAAACATGACTTAGACACCAAATGATACACTGTATGCCATGTTTCCAAATTTTTATGCACAGTGGTTACAGCATGAAGCGAATGCATGTGAATATATAAAGGTGCATTGCATTAAACAAGTCCACTGAGCGTCCCAAAATGGCTGGCCTGCCTGCTTTCATCCATCAATTGTTCTAAATTTTTCATTACCCAATGAGCTGAGGTGGAGTCTTAGCCAGTGGTACCATCAGGGAGATGTGTAAAGCACGTTAGGCTAGACAGCCAATCAGCTGCCAGCTTCCATCTGTCAATCAAATACAGCAGCCAATCAGAAAGCTGCCCATTGATCAGCAGGCCCTGTATGACATCACAGACAGACCCTCAGAACTATCTGTGCATGTCTAATGGCTGGCTATCAGTTGGGCGGGTGGGTGGCAGAGGGAGGATATGTCTGTCTCGTTTCACCTGAAAATTGCGGTTTTTCTGCGTTTACGGGAAAAGTTGAGGTCCGACGCGCAAAAGTGGGGTATCGTAGAAATCACTTTTTAAAGACGCACATTACTCGCCCCCCAAAAATGGGCATTTCAAATGAGAAATTAGTCCAATTAACAAAATAGGGTGAATAAGTATGTATTTCAGGGGTGAGTTAGCAGGTTATTGGGGAAGTAAATCCTGATATTTTTGGAGGTTGCAGGGGCCACTACACCATTCAAAATAGGCAGGCTTTAGCATATGCAGTTAGGCCCTGTAGGATGATTTTAGCTAAAAAGTGCCCCAAACACTCAAACAGGCTTGTATCTGGGAAGGGAAAATATGGGAAACATGACTTAGACACCAAATGATACACTGTATGCCATGTTTCCAAATTTTTATGCACAGTAGTTACAGCATGAAGCGAATGCATGTGAAAATACAAAGGTGCATTGCATTAAACAAGTCCAATGAGCGTCCCAAAATGGCCGGCCTGCCTGCTTTCATCCATCAATTGTTCTAAATTTTTCATTACCCAATGAGCTGAGGTGGAGTCTTAGCCAATGGTACCATCAGGGAGGTGTGTAAAGCACTTTAGGCTAGACAGCCAATCAGCTGCCATCTTCCATCTGTCAATCAAATACAGCAGCCAATTTGAAAGCTGCTCATTGATCAGCAGCCCTTTATGACATCACAGACAGACCCTCAGAACTATCTGTGCATGTCTAATGGCTGGCTGTCAGTTGGGCGGGTGGGTGGCAGAGGGAGGGGATGTCTGTCTCGTTTCTCCTGAAAATTGCGGTTTTTCTGCGTTTACAGGAAAAGTTGAGGTACGACGCGCAAAAGTGGGGTATCGTAGAAATCACCTTTTAAAGACGCACATTTATGGCCCCCCAAAAATGGGCATTTAAAATGAGAAATGAGTCCAATGAACAAAATAGGGTGAATAAGTATGTATTTCAGGGGTGAGTTAGCAGGTTATTGGGGAAGTAAGTCCTGATATTTTTGGAGGTTGCAGGGGCCACTACACCATTCAAAATAGGCAGGCTTTAGCATATGCAGTTAGGCCCTGTAGGATGATTTTAGCTAAAAAGTGCCCCAAACACTTAAACGGGCTAGTATCTGGGAAGGGAAAATATGGGAAACATGACTTAGACACCAAATGATACACTGTATGCCATGTTTCCAAATTTTTATGCACAGTGGTTACAGCATGAAGCGAATGCATGTGAATATACAAAGGTGCATTGCATTAAACAAGTCCACTGAGCGTCCCAAAATGGCTGGCCTGCCTGCTTTCATCCATCAATTGTTCTAAATTTTTCATTACCCTATGAGCTGAGGTAAAGTCTTAGCCAGTGGTACCATCAGGGAGATGTGTAAAGCACGTTAGGCTAGACAGCCAATCAGCTGCCATCTTCCATCTGTCAATCAAATACAGCAGCCAATCAGAAAGCTGCCCATTGATCAGCAGGCCCTTTATGACATCACAGACAGACCCTCAGAACTATCTGTGCATGTCTAATGGCTGGCTTTCAGTTGGGCGGGTGGGTGGCAGAGGGAGGGGATGTCTGTCTCGTTTCTCCTGAAAATTGCGGTTTTTCTGCGTTTACGGGAAAAGTTGAGGTCCGACGCGCAAAAGTGGGGTATCGTAGAAATCACCTTTTAAAGACGCACATTTCTGGCTCCCCAAAAATGGGCATTTCAAATGAGAAATGAGTCCAATGAACAAAATAGGGTGAATAAGTATGTATTTCAGGGGTGAGTTAGCAGGTTATTGGGGAAGTAAGTCCTGATATTTTTGGAGGTTGCAGGGGCCACTACACCATTCAAAATAGGCAGGCTTTAGCATATGCAGTTAGGCCCTGTAGGGTGATTTTAGCTAAAAAGTGCCCCAAACACTCAAACGGGCTTGTATCTGGGAAGGGAAAATATGGGAAACATGACTTAGACACCAAATGATACACTGTATGCCATGTTTCCAAATTTTTATGCACAGTGGTTACAGCATGAAGCAAATGCATGTGAATATACAAAGGTGCATTGCATTAAACAAGTCCACTGAGCGTCCCAAAATGGCTGGCCTGCCTGCTTTCATCCATCAATTGTTCTAAATTTTTCATTACCCAATGAGCTGAGGTGGAGTCTTAGCCAATGGTACCATCAGGGAGGTGTGTAAAGCACTTTAGGCTAGACAGCCAATCAGCTGCCATCTTCCATCTGTCAATCAAATACAGCAGCCAATTTGAAAGCTGCTCATTGATCAGCAGCCCTTTATGACATCACAGACAGACCCTCAGAACTATCTGTGCATGTCTAATGGCTGGCTGTCAGTTGGGCGGGTGGGTGGCAGAGGGAGGGGATGTCTGTCTCGTTTCTCCTGAAAATTGCGGTTTTTCTGCGTTTACAGGAAAAGTTGAGGTCCGACGCGCAAAAGTGGGGTATCGTAGAAATCACCTTTTAAAGACGCACATTTCTGGCCCCCCAAAAATGGGCATTTCAAATGAGAAATGAGTCCAATGAACAAAATAGGGTGAATAAGTATGTATTTCAGGGGTGAGTTAGCAGGTTATTGGGGAAGTACGTCCTGATATTTTTGGAGGTTGCAGGGGCCACTACACCATTCAAAATAGGCAGGCTTTAGCATATGCAGTTAGGCCCTGTAGGATGATTTTAGCTAAAAAGTGCCCCAAACACTCAAACGGGCTAGTATCTGGGAAGGGAAAATATGGGAAACATGACTTAGACACCAAATGATACGCTGTATGCCATGTTTTCAATTTTTTATGCACAGTGGTTACAGCATGAAGCGAATGCATGTGAAAATACAAAGGTGCATTGCATTAAACAAGTCCAATGAGCGTCCCAAAATGGCCGGCCTGCCTGCTTTCATCCATCAATTGTTCTAAATTTTTCATTACCCATTGAGCTGAGGTGGAGTCTTAGCCAGTGGTACCATCAGGGAGGTGTGTAAAGCACTTTAGGCTAGACAGCCAATCAGCTGCTAGCTTCCATCTGTCAATCAAATACAGCAGCCAATCAGAAAGCTGCCCATTGATCAGCAGGCCCTTTATGACATCACAGACAGACCCTCAGAACTATCTGTGCATGTCTAATGGCTGGCTTTCAGTTGGGCGGGTGGGTGGCAGAGGGAGGGGATGTCTGTCTCGTTTCTCCTGAAAATTGCGTTTTTTCTGCGTTTACGGGAAAAGTTGAGGTCCGACGCGCAAAAGTGGGGTATCGTAGAAATCACATTTTAAAGAGGCACATTTCTGGCCCCCCAAAAATGGGCATTTCAAATGAGAAATGAGTCCAATTAACAAAATAGGGTGAATAAGTATGTATTTCAGGGGTGAGTTGGCAGGTTATTGGGGAAGTAAGTCCTGATATTTTTGGAGGTTGCAGGGGTCACTAGACCATTCAAAATAGGCAGGCTTTAGCATATGCAGTTAGGCCCCGTAGGATGATTTTAGCTAAAAAGTGCCCCAAACACTCAAACGGGCTAGTATCTGGGAAGGAAAAACATGGGAAACATGACTTAGACACCAAATGATACACTGTATGCCATGTTTTCAATTTTTTATGCACAGTGGTTACAGCATGAAGCGAATGCATGTGAAAATACAAAGGTGCATTGCATTAAACAAGTCCAATGAGCGTCCCAAAATGGCCGGCCTGCCTGCTTTCATCCATCAATTGTTCTAAATTTTTCATTACCCATTGAGCTGAGGTGGAGTCTTAGCCAGTGGTACCATCAGGGAGGTGTGTAAAGCACTTTAGGCTAGACAGCCAATCAGCTGCTAGCTTCCATCTGTCAATCAAATACAGCAGCCAATCAGAAAGCTGCCCATTGATCAGCAGGCCCTTTATGACATCAAAGACAGACCCTCAGAACTATCTGTGCATGTCTAATGGCTGGCTGTCAGTTGGGCGGGTGGGTGGCAGAGGGAGGGGATGTCTGTCTCGTTTCTCCTGAAAATTGCGGTTTTTCTGCGTTTACGGGAAAAGTTGAGGTCCGACGCGCAAAAGTGGGGTATCGTAGAAATCACCTTTTAACGACGCACATTTCTGCCCCCCCAAAAATGGGCATTTCAAATGAGAAATGAGTCCAATGAACAAAATAGGGTGAATAAGTATGTATTTCAGGGGTGAGTTAGCAGGTTATTGAGGAAGTAAGTCCTGATATTTTTGGAGGTTGCAGGGGCCACTACACCATTCAAAATAGGCAGGCTTTAGCATATGCAGTTAGGCCCTGTAGGATGATTTTAGCTAAAAAGTGCCCCAAACACTTAAACGGGCTAGTATCTGGGAAGGAAAAACATGGGAAACATGACAGACACCAAATGATACACTGTATGCCATGTTTCCAAATTTTTATGCACAGTGGTTACAGCATGAAGCGAATGCATGTGAATATACAAAGGTGCATTGCATTAAACAAGTCCACTGAACGTCCCAAAATGGCCGACCTGCCTGCTTTCATCCATCAATTGTTCTAAAGTTTTCATTACCTAATGAGCTGAGGTGGAGTCTTAGCCAGTGGTACCATCAAGGTGGTGTGTAAAGCACTTTAGGCTAGACAGCAAATCAGCTGCCAGCTTCCATCTGTCAATCAAATACAGCAGCCAATCAGAAAGCTGCCCATTGATCAGCAGGCCCTTTATGACATCACAGACAGACCCTCAGAACTATCTGTGCATGTCTAATGGCTGGCTTTCAGTTGGGCGGGTGGGTGGCAGAGGGAGGGGATGTCTGTCTCGATTCTCCTGAAAATTGCGGTTTTTCTGCGTTTACGGGAAAAGTTGAGGTCTGACGCGCAAAAGTGGGGTATCGTAGAAATCACCTTTTAAAGACGCACATTTCTGGCTCCCCAAAAATGGGCATTTCAAATGAGAAATGAGTCCAATGAACAAAATAGTGTGAATAAGTATGTATTTCAGGGGTGAGTTAGCAGGTTATTGGGGAAGTAAGTCCTGATATTTTTGGAGGTTGCAGGGGCCACTACACCATTCAAAATAGGCAGGCTTTAGCATATGCAGTTAGGCCCTGTAGGATGATTTTAGCTAAAAAGTGCCCCAAACACTTAAACGGGCTAGTATCTGGGAAGGGAAAATATGGGAAACATGACTTAGACACCAAATGATACGCTGTATGCCATGTTTTCAATTTTTTATGCACAGTGGTTACAGCATGAAGCGAATGCATGTGAAAATACAAAGGTGCATTGCATTAAACAAGTCCAATGAGCGTCCCAAAATGGCCGGCCTGCCTGCTTTCATCCATCAATTGTTCTAAATTTTTCATTACCCATTGAGCTGAGGTGGAGTCTTAGCCAGTGGTACCATCAGGGAGGTGTGTAAAGCACTTTAGGCTAGACAGCCAATCAGCTGCTAGCTTCCATTTGTCAATCAAATACAGCAGCCAATCAGAAAGCTGCCCATTGATCAGCAGGCCCTTTATGACATCACAGACAGACCCTCAGAACTATCTGTGCATGTCTAATGGCTGGCTTTCAGTTGGGCGGGTGGGTGGCAGAGGGAGGGGATGTCTGTCTCGTTTCTCCTGAAAATTGCGTTTTTTCTGCGTTTACGGGAAAAGTTGAGGTCCGACGCGCAAAAGTGGGGTATCGTAGAAATCACATTTTAAAGAGGCACATTTCTGGCCCCCCAAAAATGGGCATTTCAAATGAGAAATGAGTCCAATTAACAAAATAGGGTGAATAAGTATGTATTTCAGGGGTGAGTTGGCAGGTTATTGGGGAAGTAAGTCCTGATATTTTTGGAGGTTGCAGGGGTCACTAGACCATTCAAAATAGGCAGGCTTTAGCATATGCAGTTAGGCCCCGTAGGATGATTTTAGCTAAAAAGTGCCCCAAACACTCAAACGGGCTAGTATCTGGGAAGGAAAAACATGGGAAACATGACTTAGACACCAAATGATACACTGTATGCCATGTTTTCAATTTTTTATGCACAGTGGTTACAGCATGAAGCGAATGCATGTGAAAATACAAAGGTGCATTGCATTAAACAAGTCCACTGAGCGTCCCAAAATGGCCGGCCTGCCTGCTTTCATCCATCAATTGTTCTAAATTTTTCATTACCCATTGAGCTGAGGTGGAGTCTTAGCCAGTGGTACCATCAGGGAGGTGTGTAAAGCACTTTAGGCTAGACAGCCAATCAGCTGCTAGCTTCCATCTGTCAATCAAATACAGCAGCCAATCAGAAAGCTGCCCATTGATCAGCAGGCCCTTTATGACATCAAAGACAGACCCTCAGAACTATCTGTGCATGTCTAATGGCTGGCTGTCAGTTGGGCGGGTGGGTGGCAGAGGGAGGGGATGTCTGTCTCGTTTCTCCTGAAAATTGCGGTTTTTCTGCGTTTACGGGAAAAGTTGAGGTCCGACGCGCAAAAGTGGGGTATCGTAGAAATCACCTTTTAACGACGCACATTTCTGCCCCCCCAAAAATGGGCATTTCAAATGAGAAATGAGTCCAATGAACAAAATCGGGTGAATAAGTATGTATTTCAGGGGTGAGTTAGCAGGTTATTGGGGAAGTAAGTCCTGATATTTTTGGAGGTTGCAGGGGCCACTACACCATTCAAAATAGGCAGGCTTTAGCATATGCAGTTAGGCCCTGTAGGATGATTTTAGCTAAAAAGTGCCCCAAACACTTAAACGGGCTAGTATCTGGGAAGGAAAAACATGGGAAACATGACAGACACGAAATGATACACTGTATGCCATGTTTCCAAATTTTTATGCACAGTGGTTACAGCATGAAGCGAATGCATGTGAATATACAAAGGTGCATTGCATTAAACAAGTCCACTGAACGTCCCAAAATGGCCGACCTGCCTGCTTTCATCCATCAATTGTTCTAAAGTTTTCATTACCTAATGAGCTGAGGTGGAGTCTTAGCCAGTGGTACCATCAAGGTGGTGTGTAAAGCACTTTAGGCTAGACAGCAAATCAGCTGCCAGCTTCCATCTGTCAATCAAATACAGCAGCCAATCAGAAAGCTGCCCATTGATCAGCAGGCCCTTTATGACATCACAGACAGACCCTCAGAACTATCTGTGCATGTCTAATGGCTGGCTTTCAGTTGGGCGGGTGGGTGGCAGAGGGAGGGGATGTCTGTCTCGATTCTCCTGAAAATTGCGGTTTTTCTGCGTTTACGGGAAAAGTTGAGGTCTGACGCGCAAAAGTGGGGTATCGTAGAAATCACCTTTTAAAGACGCACATTTCTGGCTCCCCAAAAATGGGCATTTCAAATGAGAAATGAGTCCAATGAACAAAATAGGGTGAATAAGTATGTATTTCAGGGGTGAGTTAGCAGGTTATTGGGGAAGTAAGTCCTGATATTTTTGGAGGTTGCAGGGGCCACTACACCATTCAAAATAGGCTGGCTTTAGCAGATGCAGTTAGGCCCTGTAGGATGATTTTAACTAGAAAGTGTCCCAAACACTCAAACGGGCTTGTATCTGGGAAGGGAAAATATGGGAAACATGACTTAGACACCAAATGATACACTGTATGCCATGTTTCCAAATTTTTATGCACAGTGGTTACAGTATGAAGCGAATGCATGTGAATATACAAAGGTGCATTGCATTAAACAAGTCCACTGAGCGTCCCAAAATGGCTGGCCTGCCTGCTTTCATCCATCAATTGTTCTAAATTTTTCATTACCCTATGAGCTGAGGTAAAGTCTTAGCCAGTGGTACCATCAGGGAGATGTGTAAAGCACGTTAGGCTAGACAGCCAATCAGCTGCCATCTTCCATCTGTCAATCAAATACAGCAGCCAATCAGAAAGCTGCCCATTGATCAGCAGGCCCTTTATGACATCACAGACAGACCCTCAGAACTATCTGTGCATGTCTAATGGCTGGCTGTCAGTTGGGCGGGTGGGTGGCAGAGGGAGGGGATGTCTGTCTCGTTTCTCCTGAAAATTGCGGTTTTTCTGCGTTTACAGGAAAAGTTGAGGTCCGACGCGCAAAAGTGGGGTATCGTAGAAATCACCTTTTAAAGACGCACATTTCTGGCCCCCCCAAAAATGGGCATTTCAAATGAGAAATGAGTCCAATGAACAAAATAGGGTGAATAAGTATGTATTTCAGGGGTGAGTTAGCAGGTTATTGGGGAAGTAAGTCCTGATATTTTTGGAGGTTGCAGGGGCCACTACACCATTCAAAATAGGCAGGCTTTAGCATATGCAGTTAGGCCCTGTAGGATGATTTTAGCTAAAAAGTGCCCCAAACACTCAAACGGGCTAGTATCTGGGAAGGAAAAACATGGGAAACATGACTTAGACACCAAATGATACACTGTATGCCATGTTTCCAAATTTTTATGCACAGTGGTTACAGCATGAAGCGAATGCATGTGAATATACAAAGGTGCATTGCATTAAACAAGTCCACTGAGCGTCCCAAAATGGCCGGCCTGCCTGCTTTCATCCATCAATTGTTCTAAATTTTAAATTACCCAATGAGCTGAGGTGGAGTCTTAGCCAGTGGTACCATCAGGGAGGTGTGTAAAGCACTTTAGGCTAGACAGCCAATCAGCTGCCAGCTTCCATCTGTCAATCAAATACAGCAGCCAATCAGAAAGCTGCCCATTGATCAGCAGGCCCTTTATGACATCACAGACAGACCCTCAGAACTATCTGTGCATGTCTAATGGCTGGCTTTCAGTTGGGCGGGTGGGTGGCAGAGGGAGGGGATGTCTGTCTCGTTTCTCCTGAAAATTGCGTTTTTTCTGCGTTTACGGGAAAAGTTGAGGTCCGACGCGCAAAAGTGGGGTATCGTAGAAATCACATTTTAAAGAGGCACATTTCTGGCCCCCCAAAAATGGGCATTTCAAATGAGAAATGAGTCCAATTAACAAAATAGTGTGAATAAGTATGTATTTCAGGGGTGAGTTGGCAGGTTATTGGGGAAGTAAGTCCTGATATTTTTGGAGGTTGCAGGGGTCACTAGACCATTCAAAATAGGCAGGCTTTAGCATATGCAGTTAGGCCCCGTAGGATGATTTTAGCTAAAAAGTGCCCCAAACACTCAAACGGGCTAGTATCTGGGAAGGAAAAACATGGGAAACATGACTTAGACACCAAATGATACACTGTATGCCATGTTTTCAATTTTTTATGCACAGTGGTTACAGCATGAAGCGAATGCATGTGAAAATACAAAGGTGCATTGCATTAAACAAGTCCAATGAGCGTCCCAAAATGGCCGGCCTGCCTGCTTTCATCCATCAATTGTTCTAAATTTTTCATTACCCATTGAGCTGAGGTGGAGTCTTAGCCAGTGGTACCATCAGGGAGGTGTGTAAAGCACTTTAGGCTAGACAGCCAATCAGCTGCTAGCTTCCATCTGTCAATCAAATACAGCAGCCAATCAGAAAGCTGCCCATTGATCAGCAGGCCCTTTATGACATCAAAGACAGACCCTCAGAACTATCTGTGCATGTCTAATGGCTGGCTGTCAGTTGGGCGGGTGGGTGGCAGAGGGAGGGGATGTCTGTCTCGTTTCTCCTGAAAATTGCGGTTTTTATGCGTTTACGGGAAAAGTTGAGGTCCGACGCGCAAAAGTGGGGTATCGTAGAAATCACCTTTTAACGACGCACATTTCTGCCCCCCCAAAAATGGGCATTTCAAATGAGAAATGAGTCCAATGAACAAAATAGGGTGAATAAGTATGTATTTCAGGGGTGAGTTAGCAGGTTATTGGCGAAGTAAGTCCTGATATTTTTGGAGGTTGCAGGGGCCATAACACCATTCAAAATAGGCAGGCTTTAGCATATGCAGTTAGGCCCTGTAGGATGATTTTAGCTAAAAAGTGCCCCAAACACTCAAACGGGCTAGTATCTGGGAAGAAAAAACATGGGAAACATGACTTAGACACCAAATGATACACTGTATGCCATGTTTCCAAATTTTTATGCACAGTGGTTACAGCATGAAGCGAATGCATGTGAATATACAAAGGTGCATTGCATTAAACAAGTCCACTGAGCGTCCCAAAATGGCCGGCCTGCCTGCTTTCATCCATCAATTGTTCTAAATTTTTTATTACCCAATGAGCTGAGGTGGAGTCTTAGCCAGTGGTACCATCAGGGAGGTGTGTAAAGCACTTTAGGCTAGACAGCCAATCAGCTGCCAGCTTCCATCTGTCAATCAAATACAGCAGCCAATCAGAAAGCTGCCCATTGATCAGCAGGCCCTTTATGACATCACAGACAGACCCTCAGAACTATCTGTGCATGTCTAATGGCTGGCTTTCAGTTGGGCGGGTGGGTGGCAGAGGGAGGGGATGTCTGTCTCGTTTCTCCTGAAAATTGCGGTTTTTCTGCGTTTTCGGGAAAAGTTGAGGTCCGACGCGCAAAAGTGGGGTATCGTAGAAATCACATTTTAAAGAGGCACATTTCTGGCCCCCCAAAAATGGGCATTTCAAATGAGAAATGAGTCCAATTAACAAAATAGAGTGAATAAGTATGTATTTCAGGGGTGAGTTAGCAGGTTATTGGGGAAGTAAGTCCTGATATTTTTGGAGGTTGCAGGGGCCACTACACCATTCAAAATAGGCAGGCTTTAGCAGATGCAGTTAGGCCCTGTAGGATGATTTTAACTAAAAAGTGCCCCAAACACTCAAACGGGCTTGTATCTGGGAAGGGAAAATATGGGAAACATGACTTAGACACCAAATGATACACTGTATGCCATGTTTCCAAATTTTTATGCACAGTGGTTACAGCATGAAGCGAATGCATGTGAATATACAAAGGTGCATTGCATTAAACAAGTCCACTGAGCGTCCCAAAATGGCCGGCCTGCCTGCTTTCATCCATCAATTGTTCTAAATTTTTTATTACCCAATGAGCTGAGGTGGAGTCTTAGCCAGTGGTACCATCAGGGAGGTGTGTAAAGCACTTTAGGCTAGACAGCCAATCAGCTGCCAGCTTCCATCTGTCAATCAAATACAGCAGCCAATCAGAAAGCTGCCCATTGATCAGCAGGCCCTTTATGACATCACAGACAGACCCTCAGAACTATCTGTGCATGTCTAATGGCTGGCTTTCAGTTGGGCGGGTGGGTGGCAGAGGGAGGGGATGTCTGTCTCGTTTCTCCTGAAAATTGCGGTTTTTCTGCGTTTACGGGAAAAGTTGAGGTCCGACGCGCAAAAGTGGGGTATCGTAGAAATCACATTTTAAAGAGGCACATTTCTGGCCCCCCAAAAATGGGCATTTCAAATGAGAAATGAGTCCAATTAACAAAATAGGGTGAATAAGTATGTATTTCAGGGGTGAGTTAGCAGGTTATTGGGGAAGTAAGTCCTGATATTTTTGGAGGTTGCAGGGGCCACTACACCATTCAAAATAGGCAGGCTTTAGCAGATGCAGTTAGGCCCTGTAGGATGATTTTAACTAAAAAGTGCCCCAAACACTCAAACGGGCTTGTATCTGGGAAGGGAAAATATGGGAAACATGACTTAGACACCAAATGATACACTGTATGCCATGTTTCCAAATTTTTATGCACAGTGGTTACAGCATGAAGCGAATGCATGTGAATATACAAAGGTGCATTGCATTAAACAAGTCCACTGAACGTCCCAAAATGGCCGACCTGCCTGCTTTCATCCATCAATTGTTCTAAAGTTTTCATTACCTAATGAGCTGAGGTGGAGTCTTAGCCAGTGGTACCATCAAGGTGGTGTGTAAAGCACTTTAGGCTAGACAGCAAATCAGCTGCCAGCTTCCATCTGTCAATCAAATACAGCAGCCAATCAGAAAGCTGCCCATTGATCAGCAGGCCCTTTATGACATCACAGACAGACCCTCAGAACTATCTGTGCATGTCTAATGGCTGGCTTTCAGTTGGGCGGGTGGGTGGCAGAGGGAGGGGATGTCTGTCTCGATTCTCCTGAAAATTGCGTTTTTTCTGCGTTTACGGGAAAAGTTGAGGTCCGACGCGCAAAAGTGGGTTATCGTAGAAATCACCTTTTAAAGACGCACATTTCTGGCTCCCCAAAAATGGGCATTTCAAATGAGAAATGAGTCCAATTAACAAAATAGGGTGAATAAGTATGTATTTCAGGGGTGAGTTAGCAGGTTATTGGGGAAGTAAGTCCTGATATTTTTGGAGGTTGCAGGGGCCACTACACCATTCAAAATAGGCAGGCTTTAGCAGATGCAGTTAGGCCCTGTAGGATGATTTTAACTAAAAAGTGCCCCAAACACTTAAACGGGCTTGTATCTGGGAAGGGAAAATATGGGAAACATGACTTAGACACCAAATGATACACTGTATGCCATGTTTCCAAATTTTTATGCACAGTGGTTACAGCATGAAGCGAATGCATGTGAATATACAAAGGTGCATTGCATTAAACAAGTCCACTGAGCGTCTCAAAATGGCTGGCCTGCCTGCTTTCATCCATCAATTGTTCTAAATTTTTCATTACCCAATGAGCTGAGGTGGAGTCTTAGCCAGTGGTACCATCAGGGAGATGTGTAAAGCACGTTAGGCTAGACAGCCAATCAGCTGCCAGCTTCCATCTGTCAATCAAATACAGCAGCCAATCAGAAAGCTGCCCATTGATCAGCAGGCCCTTTATGACATCACAGACAGACCCTCAGAACTATCTGTGCATGTCTAATGGCTGGCTATCAGTTGGGCGGGTCGGTGGCAGAGGGAGGGGATGTCTGTCTCGTTTCTCCTGAAAATTGTGGTTTTTCTGCGTTTACGGGAAAAGTTGAGGTCCGACACGCAAAAGTGGGGTATCGTAGAAATCACCTTTTAAAGACGCACATTACTCGCCCCCAAAAATGGGCATTTCAAATGAGAAATGAGTCCAATGAACAAAATAGAATGAATAAGTATGTATTTCAGGGGTGAGTTAGCAGGTTATTGGGGAAGTAAGTCCTGATATTTTTGGAGGTTGCAGGGGCCACTACACCATTCAAAATAGGCAGGCTTTAGCATATGCAGTTAGGCCCTGTAGGATGATTTTAGCTAAAAAGTGCCCCAAACACTCAAACGGGCTTGTATCTGGGAAGGGAAAATATGGGAAACATGACTTAGACACCAAATGATACACTGTATGCCATGTTTCCAAATTTTTATGCACAGTGGTTACAGCATGAAGCGAATGCATGTGAATATACAAAGGTGCATTGCATTAAACAAGTCCACTGAGCGTCCCAAAATGGCTGGCCTGCCTGCTTTCATCCATCAATTGTTCTAAATTTTTCATTACCCTATGAGCTGAGGTGGAGTCTTAGCCAGTGGTACCATCAGGGAGATGTGTAAAGCACGTTAGGCTAGACAGCCAATCAGCTGACAGCTTCCATCTGTCAATCAAATACAGCAGCCAATCAGAAAGCTGCCCATTGATCAGCAGGCCCTTTATGACATCACAGACAGACCCTCAGAACTATCTGTGCATGTCAAATGGCTGGCTTTCAGTTGGGCGGGTGGGTGGCAGAGGGAGGGGATGTCTGTCTCGTTTCTCCTGAAAATTGCGGTTTTTCTGCGTTTACGGGAAAAGTTGAGGTCCGACGCGCAAAAGTGGGGTATCGTAGAAATCACCTTTTAAAGACGCACATTTCTGGCTCCCCAAAAATGGGCATTTCAAATGAGAAATGAGTCCAATGAACAAAATAGTGTGAATAAGTATGTATTTCAGGGGTGAGTTAGCAGGTTATTGGGGAAGTAAGTCCTGATATTTTTGGAGGTTGCAGGGGCCACTACACCATTCAAAATAGGCAGGCTTTAGCATATGCAGTTAGGCCCTGTAGGATGATTTTAGCTAAAATGTGCCCCAAACACTTAAACGGGCTAGTATCTGGGAAGGAAAAACATGGGAAACATGACAGACACCAAATGATACACTGTATGCCATGTTTCCAAATTTTTATGCACAGTGGTTACAGCATGAAGCGAATGCATGTGAATATACAAAGGTGCATTGCATTAAACAAGTCCACTGAACGTCCCAAAATGGACGACCTGCCTGCTTTCATCCATCAATTGTTCTAAAGTTTTCATTACCTAATGAGATGAGGTGGAGTCTTAGCCAGTGGTACCATCAAGGTGGTGTGTAAAGCACTTTAGGCTAGACAGCAAATCAGCTGCCAGCTTCCATCTGTCAATCAAATACAGCAGCCAATCAGAAAGCTGCCCATTGATCAGCAGGCCCTTTATGACATCACAGACAGACCCTCAGAACTATCTGTGCATGTCTAATGGCTGGCTTTCAGTTGGGCGGGTGGGTGGCAGAGGGAGGGGATGTCTGTCTCGATTCTCCTGAAAATTGCGTTTTTTCTGCGTTTACGGGAAAAGTTGAGGTCCGACGCGCAAAAGTGGGGTATCGTAGAAATCACCTTTTAAAGACGCACATTTCTGGCTCCCCAAAAATGGACATTTCAAATGAGAAATGAGTCCAATGAACAAAATAGGGTGAATAAGTATGTATTTCAGGGGTGAGTTAGCAGGTTATAGGGGAAGTAAGTCCTGATATTTTTGGAGGTTGCAGGGGCCACTACACCATTCAAAATAGGCAGGCTTTAGCAGATGCAGTTAGGCCATGTAGCATGATTTTAACTAAAAAGTGCCCCAAACACTCAAACCGGCTTGTATCTGGGAAGGGAAAATATGGGAAACATGACTTAGACACCAAATGATACACTGTATGCCATGTTTCCAAATATTTATGCACAGTGGTTACAGCATGAAGCGAATGCATGTGAATATACAAAGGTGCATTGCATTAAACAAGTCCACTGAGCGTCCCAAAATGGCTGGCCTTCCTGCTTTCATCCATCAATTGTTCTCAATTTTTCATTACCCAATGAGCTGAGGTGGAGTCTTAGCCAGTGGTACCATCAGGGAGATGTGTAAAGCACGTTAGGCTAGACAGCCAATCAGCTGCCAGCTTCCATCTGTCAATCAAATACAGCAGCCAATCAGAAAGCTGCCCATTGATCAGCAGGCCCTTTATGACATCACAGACAGACCCTCAGAACTATCTGTGCATGTCTAATGGCTGGCTATCAGTTGGGCGGGTGGGTGGCAGAGGGAGGGGATGTCTGTCTCGTTTCTCCTGAAAATTGTGGTTTTTCTGCGTTTACGGGAAAAGTTGAGGTCCGACACGCAAAAGTGGGGTATCGTAGAAATCACCTTTTAAAGACGCACATTACTCGCCCCCAAAAATGGGCATTTCAAATGAGAAATGAGTCCAATGAACAAAATAGAGTGAATAAGTATGTATTTCAGGGGTGAGTTAGCAGGTTATTTGGCAAGTAAGTCCTGATATTTTTGGAGGTTGCAGGGGCCACTACACCATTCAAAATAGGCAGGCTTTAGCATATGCAGTTAGACCCTGTAGGATGATTTTAGCTAAAAAGTGCCCCAAACACTCAAACGGGCTTGTATCTGGGAAGGGAAAATATGGGAAACATGACTTAGACACCAAATGATACACTGTATGCCATGTTTCCAAATTTTTATGCACAGTGGTTACAGCATGAAGCGAATGCATGTGAATATACAAAGGTGCATTGCATTAAACAAGTCCACTGAGCGTCCCAAAATGGCTGGCCTGCCTGCTTTCATCCATCAATTGTTCTAAATTTTTCATTACCCTATGAGCTGAGGTGGAGTCTTAGCCAGTGGTACCATCAGGGAGATGTGTAAAGCACGTTAGGCTAGACAGCCAATCAGCTGCCAGCTTCCATCTGTCAATCAAATACAGCAGCCAATCAGAAAGCTGCCCATTGATCAGCAGGCCCTTTATGACATCACAGACAGACCCTCAGAACTATCTGTGCATGTCTAATGGCTGGCTTTCAGTTGGGCGGGTGGGTGGCAGAGGGAGGGGATGTCTGTCTCGTTTCTCCTGAAAATTGCGGTTTTCCTGCGTTTACGGGAAAAGTTGAGGTCCGACGCGCAAAAGTGGGGTATCGTAGAAATCACCTTTTAAAGACGCACATTTCTGGCTCCCCAAAAATGGGCATTTCAAATGAGAAATGAGTCCAATGAACAAAATAGGGTGAATAAGTATGTATTTCAGGGGTGAGTTAGCAGGTTATTGGGGAAGTAAGTCCTGATATTTTTGGAGGTTGCAGGGGCCACTACACCATTCAAAATAGGCAGGCTTTAGCATATGCAGTTAGGCCCTGTAGGGTGATTTTATCTAAAAAGTGCCCCAAACACTCAAACGGGCTTGTATCTGGGAAGGGAAAATATGGGAAACATGACTTAGACACCAAATGATACACTGTATGCCATGTTTCCAAATTTTTATGCACAGTAGTTACAGCATGAAGCGAATGCATGTGAAAATACAAAGGTGCATTGCATTAAACAAGTCCAATGAGCGTCCCAAAATGGCCGGCCTGCCTGCTATTATCCATCAATTGTTCTAAATTTTTCATTACCCAATGAGCTGAGGTGGAGTCTTAGCCAATGGTACCATCAGGGAGGTGTGTAAAGCACTTTAGGCTAGACAGCCAATCAGCTGCCATCTTCCATCTGTCAATCAAATACAGCAGCCAATCAGAAAGCTGCCCATTGATCAGCAGGCCCTTTATGACATCACAGACAGACCTTCAGAACTATCTGTGCATGTCTAATGGCTGGCTTTCAGTTGGGCGGGTGGGTGGCAGAGGGAGGGGATGTCTGTCTCGTTTCTCCTGAAAATTGCGGTTTTTCTGCGTTTACGGGAAAAGTTGAGGTCCGACGCGCAAAAGTGGGGTATCGTAGAAATCACCTTTTAAAGACGCACATTTCTGGCCCCCCAAAAATGGGCATTTCAAATGAGAAATGGGTACTTGTTTCCTATCTGGGCGCCCACTAAGTTAATTGAGCACCATGCTATTCTCCGTAGTGAAATCTGATCGCATCGCATCGTACACATACACGATATTGAACGATGCGATGCGATGCGATGCGATCCGATTCGATTTCCCATAGGAAACAATGTTAAATGGCTCAATTTAGCCAAATTATCATAGGAACAATAGTAAATGGGCTAAAAACACCCCTGAACATTGAAATGTCCCCCCAAAAGTAGTTGACGCCACCCCGCCATCAACGTGAACCCGAAGCGTGGCGAGCGCAGCGAGCCCGCGAGGGGCGGCGGTACGCGTCCTCCGACCTTTTCATGCCCTACTATCCACTAGGGCGTGGAGTGAGAATAGAATAGTGTGGCGAGCGCAGCGAGCCACCGAGCCCGAAGCGTGGCGAGCGCAGCGAGCCCCGCGAGGGGACGCGGATAACTTCACAGGTAAACGCGTCCCTTTGCGGGCTTCCCAAGTGTCCGCGTCGCCATGGACACCTGGGAAGCCCGCGAGGGGACGCGTATAACTGTGAAGGTATCCGCGTCCCCTCGCGGGGCTCGCTGCGCTCGCCACGCTTCGGGCTCGGTGGCTCGCTGCGCTCGCCACACTATTCTATTCTCACTCCACGCCCTAGTGGATAGTAGGGCATGAAAAGGTCGGAGGACGCGTACCGCCGCCCCTCGCGGGCTCGCTGCGCTCGCCACGCTTCGGTTTTACGTTGATGGCGGGGTGGCGTCAACTACTTTTGGGGGGACATTTCAATGTTCAGGGGTGTTTTTGGCCCATTTACTATTGTTCCTATGATAATTTGGCTAAATTGAGCCATTTAACATTGTTTCCTATGGGAAATCGGATCGCATCGCATCGCATCGCATCGCATCGTTCAATATCGTGTATGTGTACGATGCGATGCGATCCGATTTCAGTACGGTGCCGTACGTAGAAAACCTGGGCGCCCAGATAGGAAACAAGTACCGAGAAATGAGTCCAATGAACAAAATAGAGTGAATAAGTATGTATTTCAGGGGTGAGTTAGCAGGTTATTGGGCAAGTAAGTCCTGATATTTTTGGAGGTTGCAGGGGCCACTACACCATTCAAAATAGGCAGGCTTTAGCATATGCAGTTAGACCCTGTAGGATGATTTTAGCTAAAAAGTGCCCCAAACACTCAAACGGGCTTGTATCTGGGAAGGGAAAATATGGGAAACATGACTTAGACACCAAATGATACACTGTATGCCATGTTTCCAAATTTTTATGCACAGTGGTTACAGCATGAAGCGAATGCATGTGAAAATACAAAGGTGCATTGCATTAAACAAGTCCACTGAGCGTCCCAAAATGGCTGGCCTGCCTGCTTTCATCCATCAATTGTTCTAAATTTTTCATTACCCTATGAGCTGAGGTGGAGTCTTAGCCAGTGGTACCATCAGGGAGATGTGTAAAGCACGTTAGGCTAGACAGCCAATCAGCTGCCAGCTTCCATCTGTCAATCAAATACAGCAGCCAATCAGAAAGCTGCCCATTGATCAGCAGGCCCTTTATGACATCACAGACAGACCCTCAGAACTATCTGTGCATGTCTAATGGCTGGCTTTCAGTTGGGCGGGTGGGTGGCAGAGGGAGGGGATGTCTGTCTCGTTTCTCCTGAAAATTGCGGTTTTCCTGCGTTTACGGGAAAAGTTGAGGTCCGACGCGCAAAAGTGGGGTATCGTAGAAATCACCTTTTAAAGACGCACATTTCTGGCTCCCCAAAAATGGGCATTTCAAATGAGAAATGAGTCCAATGAACAAAATAGGGTGAATAAGTATGTATTTCAGGGGTGAGTTAGCAGGTTATTGGGGAAGTAAGTCCTGATATTTTTGGAGGTTGCAGGGGCCACTACACCATTCAAAATAGGCAGGCTTTAGCATATGCAGTTAGGCCCTGTAGGGTGATTTTAGCTAAAAAGTGCCCCAAACACTCAAACGGGCTTGTATCTGGGAAGGGAAAATATGGGAAACATGACTTAGACACCAAATGATACACTGTATGCCATGTTTCCAAATTTTTATGCACAGTAGTTACAGCATGAAGCGAATGCATGTGAAAATACAAAGGTGCATTGCATTAAACAAGTCCAATGAGCGTCCCAAAATGGCCGGCCTGCCTGCTATTATCCATCAATTGTTCTAAATTTTTCATTACCCAATGAGCTGAGGTGGAGTCTTAGCCAATGGTACCATCAGGGAGGTGTGTAAAGCACTTTAGGCTAGACAGCCAATCAGCTGCTAGCTTCCATCTGTCAATCAAATACAGCAGCCAATCAGAAAGCTGCCCATTGATCAGCAGGCCCTTTATGACATCACAGACAGACCTTCAGAACTATCTGTGCATGTCTAATGGCTGGCTGTCAGTTGGGCGGGTGGGTGGCAGAGGGAGGGGATGTCTGTCTCGTTTCTCCTGAAAATTGCGGTTTTTCTGCGTTTACGGGAAAAGTTGAGGTCCGACGCGCAAAAGTGGGGTATCGTAGAAATCACCTTTTAAAGACGCACATTTCTGGCCCCCCAAAAATGGGCATTTCAAATGAGAAATGAGTCCAATGAACAAAATAGAGTGAATAAGTATGTATTTCAGGGGTGAGTTAGCAGGTTATTGGCGAAGTAAGTCCTGATATTTTTGGAGGTTGCAGGGGCCACTACACCATTCAAAATAGGCAGGCTTTAGCATATGCAGTTAGACCCTGTAGGATGATTTTAGCTAAAAAGTGCCCCAAACACTCAAACGGGCTAGTATCTGGGAAGGGAAAATATGGGAAACATGACTTAGACACCAAATGATACACTGTATGCCATGTTTCCAAATTTTTATGCACAGTGGTTACAGCATGAAGCGAATGCATGTGAATATACAAAGGTGCATTGCATTAAACAAGTCCACTGAGCGTCCCAAAATGGCCGGCCTGCCTGCTTTCATCCATCAATTGTTCTAAATTTTTTATTACCCAATGAGCTGAGGTGGAGTCTTAGCCAGTGGTACCATCAGGGAGGTGTGTAAAGCACTTTAGGCTAGACAGCCAATCAGCTGCCAGCTTCCATCTGTCAATCAAATACAGCAGCCAATCAGAAAGCTGCCCATTGATCAGCAGGCCCTTTATGACATCACAGACAGACCCTCAGAACTATCTGTGCATGTCTAATGGCTGGCTTTCAGTTGGGCGGGTGGGTGGCAGAGGGAGGGGATGTCTGTCTCGTTTCTCCTGAAAATTGCGGTTTTTCTGCGTTTTCGGGAAAAGTTGAGGTCCGACGCGCAAAAGTGGGGTATCGTAGAAATCACATTTTAAAGAGGCACATTTCTGGCCCCCCAAAAATGGGCATTTCAAATGAGAAATGAGTCCAATTAACAAAATAGAGTGAATAAGTATGTATTTCAGGGGTGAGTTAGCAGGTTATTGGGGAAGTAAGTCCTGATATTTTTGGAGGTTGCAGGGGCCACTACACCATTCAAAATAGGCAGGCTTTAGCAGATGCAGTTAGGCCCTGTAGGATGATTTTAACTAAAAAGTGCCCCAAACACTCAAACGGGCTTGTATCTGGGAAGGGAAAATATGGGAAACATGACTTAGACACCAAATGATACACTGTATGCCATGTTTCCAAATTTTTATGCACAGTGGTTACAGCATGAAGCGAATGCATGTGAATATACAAAGGTGCATTGCATTAAACAAGTCCACTGAGCGTCCCAAAATGGCCGGCCTGCCTGCTTTCATCCATCAATTGTTCTAAATTTTTTATTACCCAATGAGCTGAGGTGGAGTCTTAGCCAGTGGTACCATCAGGGAGGTGTGTAAAGCACTTTAGGCTAGACAGCCAATCAGCTGCCAGCTTCCATCTGTCAATCAAATACAGCAGCCAATCAGAAAGCTGCCCATTGATCAGCAGGCCCTTTATGACATCACAGACAGACCCTCAGAACTATCTGTGCATGTCTAATGGCTGGCTTTCAGTTGGGCGGGTGGGTGGCAGAGGGAGGGGATGTCTGTCTCGTTTCTCCTGAAAATTGCGGTTTTTCTGCGTTTACGGGAAAAGTTGAGGTCCGACGCGCAAAAGTGGGGTATCGTAGAAATCACATTTTAAAGAGGCACATTTCTGGCCCCCCAAAAATGGGCATTTCAAATGAGAAATGAGTCCAATTAACAAAATAGGGTGAATAAGTATGTATTTCAGGGGTGAGTTAGCAGGTTATTGGGGAAGTAAGTCCTGATATTTTTGGAGGTTGCAGGGGCCACTACACCATTCAAAATAGGCAGGCTTTAGCAGATGCAGTTAGGCCCCGTAGGATGATTTTAGCTAAAAAGTGCCCCAAACACTCAAACGGGCTTGTATCTGGGAAGGGAAAATATGGGAAACATGACTTAGACACCAAATGATACACTGTATGCCATGTTTCCAAATTTTTATGCACAGTGGTTACAGCATGAAGCGAATGCATGTGAATATACAAAGGTGCATTGCATTAAACAAGTCCACTGAACGTCCCAAAATGGCCGACCTGCCTGCTTTCATCCATCAATTGTTCTAAAGTTTTCATTACCTAATGAGCTGAGGTGGAGTCTTAGCCAGTGGTACCATCAAGGTGGTGTGTAAAGCACTTTAGGCTAGACAGCAAATCAGCTGCCAGCTTCCATCTGTCAATCAAATACAGCAGCCAATCAGAAAGCTGCCCATTGATCAGCAGGCCCTTTATGACATCACAGACAGACCCTCAGAACTATCTGTGCATGTCTAATGGCTGGCTTTCAGTTGGGCGGGTGGGTGGCAGAGGGAGGGGATGTCTGTCTCGATTCTCCTGAAAATTGCGTTTTTTCTGCGTTTACGGGAAAAGTTGAGGTCCGACGCGCAAAAGTGGGGTATCGTAGAAATCACCTTTTAAAGACGCACATTTCTGGCTCCCCAAAAATGGGCATTTCAAATGAGAAATGAGTCCAATGAACAAAATAGGGTGAATAAGTATGTATTTCAGGGGTGAGTTAGCAGGTTATTGGGGAAGTAAGTCCTGATATTTTTGGAGGTTGCAGGGGCCACTACACCATTCAAAATAGGCAGGCTTTAGCAGATGCAGTTAGGCCCTGTAGGATGATTTTAACTAAAAAGTGCCCCAAACACTTAAACGGGCTTGTATCTGGGAAGGGAAAATATGGGAAACATGACTTAGACACCAAATGATACACTGTATGCCATGTTTCCAAATTTTTATGCACAGTGGTTACAGCATGAAGCGAATGCATGTGAATATACAAAGGTGCATTGCATTAAACAAGTCCACTGAGCGTCTCAAAATGGCTGGCCTGCCTGCTTTCATCCATCAATTGTTCTAAATTTTTCATTACCCAATGAGCTGAGGTGGAGTCTTAGCCAGTGGTACCATCAGGGAGATGTGTAAAGCACGTTAGGCTAGACAGCCAATCAGCTGCCAGCTTCCATCTGTCAATCAAATACAGCAGCCAATCAGAAAGCTGCCCATTGATCAGCAGGCCCTTTATGACATCACAGACAGACCCTCAGAACTATCTGTGCATGTCTAATGGCTGGCTATCAGTTGGGCGGGTCGGTGGCAGAGGGAGGGGATGTCTGTCTCGTTTCTCCTGAAAATTGTGGTTTTTCTGCGTTTACGGGAAAAGTTGAGGTCCGACACGCAAAAGTGGGGTATCGTAGAAATCACCTTTTAAAGACGCACATTACTCGCCCCCAAAAATGGGCATTTCAAATGAGAAATGAGTCCAATGAACAAAATAGAATGAATAAGTATGTATTTCAGGGGTGAGTTAGCAGGTTATTGGGGAAGTAAGTCCTGATATTTTTGGAGGTTGCAGGGGCCACTACACCATTCAAAATAGGCAGGCTTTAGCATATGCAGTTAGGCCCTGTAGGATGATTTTAGCTAAAAAGTGCCCCAAACACTCAAACGGGCTTGTATCTGGGAAGGGAAAATATGGGAAACATGACTTAGACACCAAATGATACACTGTATGCCATGTTTCCAAATTTTTATGCACAGTGGTTACAGCATGAAGCGAATGCATGTGAATATACAAAGGTGCATTGCATTAAACAAGTCCACTGAGCGTCCCAAAATGGCTGGCCTGCCTGCTTTCATCCATCAATTGTTCTAAATTTTTCATTACCCTATGAGCTGAGGTGGAGTCTTAGCCAGTGGTACCATCAGGGAGATGTGTAAAGCACGTTAGGCTAGACAGCCAATCAGCTGACAGCTTCCATCTGTCAATCAAATACAGCAGCCAATCAGAAAGCTGCCCATTGATCAGCAGGCCCTTTATGACATCACAGACAGACCCTCAGAACTATCTGTGCATGTCTAATGGCTGGCTTTCAGTTGGGCGGGTGGGTGGCAGAGGGAGGGGATGTCTGTCTCGTTTCTCCTGAAAATTGCGGTTTTTCTGCGTTTACGGGAAAAGTTGAGGTCCGACGCGCAAAAGTGGGGTATCGTAGAAATCACCTTTTAAAGACGCACATTTCTGGCTCCCCAAAAATGGGCATTTCAAATGAGAAATGAGTCCAATGAACAAAATAGTGTGAATAAGTATGTATTTCAGGGGTGAGTTAGCAGGTTATTGGGGAAGTAAGTCCTGATATTTTTGGAGGTTGCAGGGGCCACTACACCATTCAAAATAGGCAGGCTTTAGCATATGCAGTTAGGCCCTGTAGGATGATTTTAGCTAAAATGTGCCCCAAACACTTAAACGGGCTAGTATCTGGGAAGGAAAAACATGGGAAACATGACAGACACCAAATGATACACTGTATGCCATGTTTCCAAATTTTTATGCACAGTGGTTACAGCATGAAGCGAATGCATGTGAATATACAAAGGTGCATTGCATTAAACAAGTCCATTGAACGTCCCAAAATGGACGACCTGCCTGCTTTCATCCATCAATTGTTCTAAAGTTTTCATTACCTAATGAGATGAGGTGGAGTCTTAGCCAGTGGTACCATCAAGGTGGTGTGTAAAGCACTTTAGGCTAGACAGCAAATCAGCTGCCAGCTTCCATCTGTCAATCAAATACAGCAGCCAATCAGAAAGCTGCCCATTGATCAGCAGGCCCTTTATGACATCACAGACAGACCCTCAGAACTATCTGTGCATGTCTAATGGCTGGCTTTCAGTTGGGCGGGTGGGTGGCAGAGGGAGGGGATGTCTGTCTCGATTCTCCTGAAAATTGCGTTTTTTCTGCGTTTACGGGAAAAGTTGAGGTCCGACGCGCAAAAGTGGGGTATCGTAGAAATCACCTTTTAAAGACGCACATTTCTGGCTCCCCAAAAATGGACATTTCAAATGAGAAATGAGTCCAATGAACAAAATAGGGTGAATAAGTATGTATTTCAGGGGTGAGTTAGCAGGTTATAGGGGAAGTAAGTCCTGATATTTTTGGAGGTTGCAGGGGCCACTACACCATTCAAAATAGGCAGGCTTTAGCAGATGCAGTTAGGCCATGTAGCATGATTTTAACTAAAAAGTGCCCCAAACACTCAAACCGGCTTGTATCTGGAAAGGGAAAATATGGGAAACATGACTTAGACACCAAATGATACACTGTATGCCATGTTTCCAAATATTTATGCACAGTGGTTACAGCATGAAGCGAATGCATGTGAATATACAAAGGTGCATTGCATTAAACAAGTCCACTGAGCGTCCCAAAATGGCTGGCCTTCCTGCTTTCATCCATCAATTGTTCTCAATTTTTCATTACCCAATGAGCTGAGGTGGAGTCTTAGCCAGTGGTACCATCAGGGAGATGTGTAAAGCACGTTAGGCTAGACAGCCAATCAGCTGCCAGCTTCCATCTGTCAATCAAATACAGCAGCCAATCAGAAAGCTGCCCATTGATCAGCAGGCCCTTTATGACATCACAGACAGACCCTCAGAACTATCTGTGCATGTCTAATGGCTGGCTATCAGTTGGGCGGGTGGGTGGCAGAGGGAGGGGATGTCTGTCTCGTTTCTCCTGAAAATTGTGGTTTTTCTGCGTTTACGGGAAAAGTTGAGGTCCGACACGCAAAAGTGGGGTATCGTAGAAATCACCTTTTAAAGACGCACATTACTCGCCTCCAAAAATGGGCATTTCAAATGAGAAATGAGTCCAATGAACAAAATAGAGTGAATAAGTATGTATTTCAGGGGTGAGTTAGCAGGTTATTGGGCAAGTAAGTCCTGATATTTTTGGAGGTTGCAGGGGCCACTACACCATTCAAAATAGGCAGGCTTTAGCATATGCAGTTAGACCCTGTAGGATGATTTTAGCTAAAAAGTGCCCCAAACACTCAAACGGGCTTGTATCTGGGAAGGGAAAATATGGGAAACATGACTTAGACACCAAATGATACACTGTATGCCATGTTTCCAAATTTTTATGCACAGTGGTTACAGCATGAA